>NW_027248371.1:0-321721 GCF_041260155.1 Ptychodera flava
TCCATGACAACACTGTCATCTGCATCTTTGATTATGCTTTCGTCTGCATCACCACCACCACTTTTTTCTTTTGACTTTTTCTTCTTCTTCTGTTTGGTCTTTGGTGTCTCCTCTACAACTTCTTCAACATCTTCTGTCTTTTTCTTTTTCTTGGGAGTTGCGCCCTCAGTGACTCCCTCCATTGGGGTTGGTTTGTCATCAGCGGCTGCTTCTTCTGCAACTTCTGACTTTCTTTTCTTTTTCTTCTTTGGAGTCTGTTCTTCAGTCTCCTCCTCTTCCACGGCTTCTGATTTCCGCTTCTTTTTCTTCTTCTTTTTCTTCTCACTTGATTCCAGCTCTGCTGCCTGTATGAACAGACACTCTTGTGATTAATATACAGGCTACACAGCAAGTAACCAACAGAACAATTTGAAAATTTCATCCTGAAACATGTCTGTGCTTCCTGATTTAGTCAAGAGATCTCACTGTTCGAAGAGAAATCTTGGTGGAGAGGGAAGCTGGGATTAATCTAGCATTCTGTCTTGCATAATGTACTGTATTGAGACAGTACAACCACAAAGTCAAAATGCATCACTTGTCGTGATCTTATAATGCTCAAAGCACAGCCTCACAGCAACAAGTATAAATTTGTCAATGTTTTAAAATGTGCAATGCCGTGATAATGGCTAATTGTTGAATATTCATAAATTGCATGTTATGAACAATTTCATTCCTTCATAATCTATAAATCTGAATATTTTTCCATGTACAAACTATGTTTGGTGAACAATTTCCTTGGTATTTAAAGAAACAGAAAAGTTAAATGTCAATCAAAGGTGATTGTGTTGACTCACTGCAGATACTGCTTCTTTCATGACGTCAACGTTCTTCCTCGGAGCTTCACCAGTTTCGTAAAATTTCAGTCGATCTTCAACCTGCTCTCTCAACTTCTCACCAAAAACCGATGTTGGAAACTCTGATGAGAAAAAAAACAGTCAGGAGGGCAAGTGTGACAAGTGAGGACAGGTATTTTGAATTCTACACGGATGTTAGGAAGCTTGTGAACACAGCAACGTTCTAGTCTATTATATGTTAAGGTAATATAAGCCTTGAAACTGAACGCTTTTGACTATTGCCTCAACTTAGACATGTCTGTGCTTCCTGATTTAGTCAAGAGATCTCACTGTTCGAAGAGAAATCTTGGTGGAGAGGGAAGCTGGGATTAATCTAGCATTTTGTCTTGCATAATGTACTGTATTGAGACAGTACAAAGACAAAGTCAAAATGCATCACTTGTCGTGATCTTCCAATGCTCAAAGCACAGCCTCACAGCAACAAGTATAAATTTGTTAATGTTTTAAAATGTGCAATGCCGTAATAATGGTTCATTGTTGAATATTCATAAATTGCATGTTATGAACAATTTCATTCCTTCATAATCTATAAACATGAATATTTTTTATGTACAAACTATGTTTGGTGAACTATTTCCTTGGAATTTACAGAAACAGAAAAGTTAAAATAAATATTGAAATATCTATCAAAAGGTGACTGAATTCTACACAGATGTTAGGAAGCTTGAGAACACAGCAACGTACTAGTCTATTAGATATTAAGGTAATATAAGCCTTGAAACTGAACACTTTTGACTTTTGCCTCAACGTATCATTCCCTTTCATAATCAAGTATAAAAATTAGGGTCACCCTGCAATGTTTGGGTTTTCAAGAAACTAATTACCTAAAATTCATGATGTTTGAAATTCAAGATGGCTGCTATACTGTGATTTTTACGAAAAAACTCCATGGGAGTCAAAATTAAGTCCGGACAAGAGGCAAAACAGCAAAATGTTGTAAAAGTTTGAGAGTCGGAATTTTATCCCTAAGGTGTATTTACCTTACTTGTAAAAGTGACTTTTCAACGATCAAACCTATCAACGTATATAACACTACTAACTCATTCACTACACCCATATATAAATTGTAATCACTAAATATGAAAATCAATACTACTTGTATCACAATCAGTTGTATTGACAACAATACAATGCTTCCTCAGTTCAGATAATTCGATACTTAGCAGTAATTTTTGTGCAGACGAAAGAGGGCGTGTTGTAATTTAATGAGCATATGACTACAACTATACAAAATGCAGTATTGTCAGTATTTGCTAAATGATCTTCAAGAACATCTATAACTAGGGAACAAACACATCAATGAGAATCAAGAATGCTTTGTAATGCTGTTGTAAAATATTGTGGGGTATTTTACATGGAAGACATCAACTTACCGGAAAAGCAATCTATCCTGGATGCTATTGAACACTTGTTTGCAAGGTAGCGAGAAATTCTACCCTTGTTTTTAGCACCAGCTCTACCGATGAATGTGGAATGGAACAGTAAGCCGTATTTGGGCGTATTTCCTTTGGTCTTCAGTGCTCTGTGAACATATACAAACAAGTGTGAAGTATAACATCATGCAGTGAGTGAAAATCATGAAAGTGATATAAAATCTAAACTTTCCTCCAGTCATCTTTGACAGTGTAATAGATTAGGTTTACTGGGCTATGGCAAACAGTGGACATGTAATATCATCAAAACAACGATAGATGACCACAGTTCCTCACCTGAATAGAGCCTTTTCAGCACCTAAGATCTGGACAGTGGATGCCGGATATTTGGCAAGATTGGTCAAACTACCAGCATGCGATATTAGACGGGCACCAACCTGAAATACCAAACAAAACATCACTACATCACTACAGCTTACACGGTAATCAAACAAACAAGTTTTCCAGGTATCGTACATGTGGTGATATTAATTAGAGGTTTGTCAAGACAAATGTGTGCAATGTCAATGTGGGCAAAAAAAATATGAATTGTGAAACTGCAAAAAACACTGAATAAATTTTACCTGATCACCAATCAGTGTTGATAAATTTGGCGCAACAGCTGACATCTTCTCCCTCAAGTATGTATGTAACTGTTTTCTGTAATTTGACAGTGCTATCACCCTTGATGCAAAGCTTTCTATGTTTATAAGATCTATGGGTGATATGTCCATACCTGAAACAAGAAAATGAAAGAAATTCAATTTCATGGCCAAACAGATAAGAGTCTTTCTCATGCAAGGTTTTGTGATGTGCATTTCTAAAAAGATGTATTGTAAGATTAAGGTATAGTGTACCATTCATTTGTAAAGTGGAGTATTGCTTTTCACTCATGCAAACAGATATTCATGCTGTGGATGGTTTGAAGTTTACAGGGAAATTCACTCATAGATGATCACTAAATATATCAACCAGACTTTGCAAGTGTTATGGCTGGCAGAAGATGGTGACACAAATGAATCTACTGTACACACTCATGTCACTTCAATCAGTAATGGTTACCCACATACGTTCTTTCTCATTTCACACTGTCATAAGCTTGTCAGGATAGTGTCAAATCTGCTCTAATGAGTACTAGCATGTCAAGGTGAATATTTAATCCAAAGCTGGAACAGATTCTGTGTATTTGCTGTGTTAGAAGAGCAAGTTGTGAATGGGTACGATCAACACATACACATACCTCAACAGAACTACTACCCACCAGAAAAAAGTAAATGATGTAACACATCTATACTGCTTACCCATAGAACTCCTTGATGAATCAAAGATGGCTTTAACCTTGGCACTGTCCATCACGATTTCCTCCAAGCCTTCCAACTTCTCCTCTGTCAAATCTTTGCGACTTTTCACATACTTAGCAACATGGGCGTACATTACGTTATCATTGACTATTTTCACAAGCTCTGGAAAATGATATGAGTACCATTCCCTGGTAACAGAAAGAAATGTTAGTAAACAATAACATTGCTAAAATATAAATATGGTTGCCGTTCAATTTGTTCAAGCATGGAAACTATGGTTCCTGAAAAATCACTTTTGACACATCACTTTGTACATATGTAAGAAAAGTCAGAAACTTCTTACTTTTCTTTGTTTTTAGGGGTCTTCAAATGTTAAGGTCTATCAGTAAAACATGTCCTTCAAAATATTGTACACAGGACATGTTATGCTTTACTGTTTTACCCAATATGACTAGTTAGCAATATGCAATTCTGACCGATGAGAGGACTCTTCCAATCCATGCTGATGAAATTAATACTACACACAATTTTGGTACCATTAGACAACGACACACTCTGTCTGAGAGAACACCTTCATAGGTTTGAGTACCAACTAATCGGTTCAAGACAAATACATACTTCATGGAGATAGTCACTCAGTTTTACAAAGTCATACTTCACACTCAGCTACTCACTATTTCAAAAGGAAAATAAACATTTTTCTTCTTACCTTATTCTCATACTAAATGTGTTTATGTCTTTATCCAACTGATCTAATAAACTGATAGACTGGATTATCATGTTATCAACCCTGCTGACATTGAACTTGACCTTGGCTCTGGAGTAACTGTGTCCAAGTCCAAGCTGTGCTTTGCACTCTGCCTCCTTAGTGCAGCCCTTGAGTAACTTGTGGAAGTGGTAGCGAACACCTATAATACACAAGGAGTGAGACGAGACTTGACAGAAGTTTGTGATATTAATTATTATCAATCATTGTGGAAGTGGTAAAAAACACCTACAATACACAGGAGTCAGATGAGATTTTACAGAATGTGATATTATCAATCACAGTGACAACTTATGTTTATCTTTAGTAGTGGGGAACTGTTGTTGGTATCCCGAGAACTAAAATCAAGTTCATGTCTAGCTGCATGAATATCATCGGTAGTCGGGAGCACAATGAAACATGGATTCTGAAGTTGAAAGTGCTGATTAAAAAATATGAAAAATAATATCTTACAGACTTTGTATGATATCATACAGCTTTACAAATGACATTTTCTAGTTGAAAATGCCGATTAAAAATATCATGAAGGATTATATCTTACAGACTTACTATAAGATATCATAGACTTAAAGATGACAGTATAGTTTGTAAGTATTTCTACAGACAAATTTTCAGACATCACCGTTTTCTTACCTCTTATAATTTCAGGAACCACTCCTGACGCCTGACAAGACACACCGAGTGCTTCAGTAACAGCACCTCCAATTCTTGTATCAGCAACACCAAGGGTGACCTTCTTTCTCTTTGCTGGCAGATTTGTCTCGAGGAAGAGTTTCAAGTCATTGCTAAGAATACCTGTAACAGGTCAAAACTTGATTATGACAATGGAGTTTTCCCTTCAAAGTTGTCAGACTTCATTATAATACAGACAGTACAGAGTCTATTGTGCATTTACACACCTTGCATCTTAGGCATCATTATTTAAATATAAACTCGTTAAGGGCTTAGCAGATTTTCTGAACAAAAAAAATTTGGAAGATTTCAGCTGACTTGATGTTTGATAGCCCAAGTACTCTTTACATTCTCATTACAAGAGTGTAAAAAAGTTGTTATATTCAGTATGCAAACAATCTACCGAGATTTAAAATTTATTTTGTAAAATTTGAAAATGTTTGCCGAAAGAAATGCTTCACATATGGCTGTTGAGGCAGTAAGTAAACTACCATATTCTATGACAGGTAAGGGGAAAAGATGGCCTAAATGTCTTCAAAATCTTATTCCTCAAAACAAACCTCATTTCTGGTATGGTAACAGTGCAATCTGATTAAAATCAGATGTAGCGTACGGCGACCAGAGAGGTCGGCCAGTGCCCGCGCCGACCAACTCGGCCAGTGGGAGAGGTTTGCCATGATTGCGTACAGTGTTCTCCCCAGCCAGTTTTAGCGTAGTGGCCCCGCCACGCTTACACTTTGTCCTGCTACTCTTTCATTGTTCCCGCTACGCTTAGAACAGTTTCCGCTACCCTTGTTTTGACTAACTTCGTTCAGTTTGTCAACATGCTGTCCTTTATTTTCAACAACAGCCAGCTACTCATTTGAATCTGTATGAATGGTTGAAACAATTTCAGAACAATTTCACACCTTCCACCTTTCAAGGTACCGGCGACTTGTAATTCCCCCGGCTTTGGTCGGACGGACTGGACCGACCACTCATTGCCTGACTGTCATGTCGTGAATACATAATTACCAGGCACGTTGTGCAGAGTGAAACGCTCAAAGTCATTGTTGATTTTTTTTAGACGGACATGCTAAATACACTCTGCTGTCAAATTCAATTTGTCAACGTAACCAAAGAAGGAAATAAAAGCCGTTGGCCCTTGAAATTAACCTCATGCTTCAAAATAATTACTTTTCCAGAATGTGCAAGTGTCTGTTCATGTCCATATGTCCGCGTGCATCCGTCCGTCAACATACTTGTAATGTATACCGAGTGGTACGTCTTTTCCACTCATGATAATCTACCAACCAGTCATATACAAACCGTTGTTCAAAGAATCCATCTCTATTCAGTTCAAAACAACATAAAATGAAAAAATGTGACATTTTCAAGTCGTGAATCTTGTCAACTAAGGTCTACTGTGTATCTGGGACCACTGTCTAAGTCATGCAGACATCGCCATTTTGCTACATCATAGGTGGATACCCTAAGATGCTGGTTGGTGATTACAGACCACCTAACTCATTCAGAATATGTATATTTCAACATAAAAACCTAGGAAATGGCTATGTACAGTACATGTACATTTGATTTGACATTTTAACAAATGTTAGGTAAAGTAATTCAAATATCACACTATGCAAATGTATTGTTATGTAAATTTATGCAAATTAGCCGCTATTCTATGATTTTTTTTCTGGGGAGAACACTGGCGTACATTTTCTCTTCACAGTCAACAGATGCTTTTATACGCATGCCAATTTTAGTTTTTTGATGTTATTTTGTTGAATATTCAGAAAACAACGAGAAGACGTTCCACTCTGAAAAACACATTGGTCGGCCTCAGCGTTTCTGCTGACCGTGAGTAGGGCGTACGATCGAGAGGTAAAAATTGGCAGTAACAATGACTTAATCGTTGAACTTTGGATGAATAACGTTTTATGTTATGGTTAGACTGTAGTAAATTGCAGGTTTAAAGGTTTTTTAATGGAAAGCAAAACACGATGTACCACACTGCGTCCGATGTCATCGTGTAATTAGCGTTGAAGCCAGGTAACCTCCATGGCAGAAGGAAATTTGCAAACATTATCGCACTCATGAATGACATTGACATCGCTTTCACATTATAACTTTGGTGAGACCTTGAAAATAGAAGAACACTATAGTCTCATCATATAACCATGCTCCTACTGGCCGAGTTCGCCTACTGGCTGACATCTCCAGCTGGCCGAGCTCGTAACTGGCCGAGCTCGTAACTGGCCGACCTCTGAGCCGTGTATTCAAAAATTTGCTCTCGTCCCAAACCGTCGTTAACCAGCGATTCACGGTCGGTCAGGTGTCCAGGGACCGGCCATATCTTGCATGAACGTTATCTAATGGCGTTATCTAATGAGTTATTTGGCCGAAAGTAGTTCGGGACCGATGTTGCTGTGTATTCCTGTGAGAGTCAGCAGGGTTGTAGTGGGAGGCCGCGTTTACGCCGGGAACACACAGCATATCGGACGCAGGGCTAGTCTCAAAGTCTGTCCACATGATTTCTGTTTGCACAGTTGTTAATAAAAGGCATGATTTTCGTGCGTCTTCTTCGTGCATATGCATGCTTGCGAGTCATACCTATTGTTCTCTGTAAGGCGCCTTCTGATAGGTCGGCTGTTCTGGCCAGAGCGCGAGATTTGAACGCGACCTTCTATGGGAGTTGGTCAGATGTAGTGAGAGGCGACAGCAAGAGAATACCGTGTAAGTAAAGACGTCGCCGTACTCTACATCTGATTTTAATCAGATTGGGTAAAAGTGGTTCCACCATGTTTTTCCATCTACAGTTGAAAAATGTATGCAGATTCTCACTACATGCCAGCAGTGAAGTTAAAAAGAATCATACAAGTTAGTCTATATCCGGTGATGTGCCTTGATATCAGGAGACTCCTTGTCTTGACAACCTCATATGTATGCACCCCTGTACACAATACTCACCCTCTGAAATACAGTTTATATTATCCAATGCATCACCTGCTGTCTTGAATGGACAGAATGCCTGGAGTTTAACCATGGATGAGAATTTACCGAAGTCTACCACACTCTGCTCAACTTGATGGTGTTGCATGGAGATCTCCTCCATTTCAGTGACTGAGAACAGGCCATAACCCGATGCATGCTCATAGAGAACCAACAAACCCTGAAAAGAGACATGAGTAAATCAAGAATAGAGCTTGGTATGGGCGGTCAAAAGCTTGATTTCTATATCAAAACCCATGAAACATTGAACAGTATAGAGGGTCAATGATACCATCCATAGCAATATCGCAACTTGATTTGCAGATGTAAAAATCTTAACATTTCAAGGTATCTCATTATCTGCATATAGAATACCTTTTTGCCCCACATAGTATTGTCAAAACAGAACCTACATAATGAAGCCCTCCTATAGCCCCTACCTCTTGATCACTTGAGTCTCTCTATTGCCAACAGTAATTTGGATTCAGCGATGTTCCAAGTTTAATGGGCACGACCATTATTTATGAAATCATTAATGACCTTTATAACCTATGCTTTTGATTGTAAAAAACAGTGAATTGGAAAATTTCAGTGGTTATATTATAAGCAATAAGTGAATAACCTTCCAAAATAAATTATGTATATAGAGAAACCTATCATCCACTGGGGAAAATTGCCTGGGAAGGCAAGGGTGAGGGGCTTTTCCACAGCTGTGCTATGCCTTGCACACAGGATGATATTCATCAGACTCCTTCAGTTCAGTCATTCATATAAAATTTAGAACTTTCCAAATTTTCAAGAACAATTAAACAATTCAGTGACCAAGCTTGACCAGTATCAATCAGTGAACAGATTAAGACATCTCCCTGCCCATTATTAGAGGTTTTGAATATACCTGATAAAAATTGCCATCATCATGTCTTACGCACATTGCACCTTAGTCTGGCAGAGACCCTGCGATTCGCGTTCTTCCCTGTTGGAACAAGCGCGCGCCCTTCAGAGACGCGACGCGAATCCCAGGGTCTGGACGTTCTTGCAAGCGACCGGTCGGATTTCTGCCTGATCCGGGTACTTTATAGAACTCCACACATCCGTTAATCAAAACAAAAATGACAGGTAGCATAGCCAAATAAAATTAAAAATGAAAAATAAAAACATACCGCGTATATAGGTCTACCAGCTACTAGTATATATTCTCTCCGCCCAGTTAGATAGGTGTTTCTTTTGAGGTCACTACCCTTATGAATATTCATATACTTGCAAGAACCGACAGTCGCTGTGTCTGGCAGCGCGTGCTCACAGCTGCACAGCCTTCGAATGCAGGCCCATCGCGGCGCGCACAAAACAAGGCACAGCGACTGTGGAGAGTCTAATTGCACCTCAATGATCGTACCCAATCCGTTTTGGAGACAGTACTTTTCCACAGCGTAAATTATAAATTAATATAAACCTGAAGGTCGTACAAGCTCGCTGGGGTAAGCATCGAGTTCCAAAAGTGATGCAGCTTGATCAACAATTGCAACTCTGGCCTTAAAATTTGAGGTGTTGGTTCTTCCAATCTGGCACAGCAGTGCGGTTCACGTGTTCAGAAGGTGGACACACGCTATGGCTTCGGCGCAAAAGTTTGAAGTGAACTCTCAGTCACACGCAAATAGTAACGGCGGACAGTTAATTTTAAGTCAATGACTATGACCATTTTGTTCTGTTTTCTTACCATGGCGATTTTACAACCCCGAAACGGGGAAGCAACCGACGATCAACAGTTCTGTTTCTTTTCAGGTTGATCTCTCCAGACAGCGTGGTGTGCTTGGCAATCCCAGAATCCAATATGGTGGCTAAAGAAGCATCATGGGAATTCAACATACAAGCGCTGCACCTTACTCAATTCATGACTTCTCATTGACGTTGCTTTCAGTTCTATTTAAGGTCTGCAGGGCAAATCTAATCAAATTATCCCCTCTTTTCAAAGATATTTTCGCAACTAGAAGTATAAACTAATTGGATAGTTTTAGATGCATTTATGTCTTAACTTTGACCTTTGACACATGACACGGCAAGCTGAAACGTCCCGGGCAAAATTCAACGTTCCGGAGCGAGCGTGATTCGAAAGTAACACTTCGTTGGTGGATAGTATAAAGTCACTTTGGTAAGTAGAGAACGCTGTAGGAAGGTTAATAAATATATCGAATCGTTTAAGCCGCCAAAACAAAAGGAAAATAATTATCAGCACATGTTGTTTCATCGCGTCACCATGGGGATCCGACTAGAAGCGCAGTCCCCAGGTATTCTCCTATAAACGGGCAGTAAATAGTAATAATAACAGTAGCGGTAGGACTCGACCCGAGCTGACTCCATGGAAAATAATTATTGACATCTTGATCCCTAGTGATTGATATCTTTTTATTATTTTGATATTTTTGCTTTTGTGATTGTTAGGCATTGCTTGATGGAGCTGTACATGTACAGTACATATTGTAAACAAACCAGTTTGATCTGCTGTGCTGGGGTTAGGGGACATTGTGCATATTTCCCAGAAGTTCCAAGAAATAAAAGAAAACTATTCAAGGGCCTTGATAACATCTAAATCACATATGTCTACTCAATTGTTAGTTCTCAAAAAATCTGTGAATGTATGATTGTGTACTTAAAACTCTCCATCAATATTTACAGGTGAACTGGGAGAAGGGAAACAATTACTGATTGGTGTAAAGAGAGTCCCATTTTTCTGCAATGAGTACATTAGTACCTACAATGGCTACATAACTGTAGGGGATTCCCTTGGCACAACAGAGGAAGTGGTAGAGAACCTGCCAGTAAAGTTAACTACTGTAGTACCATGTATATACAGCTATAGAAACTTGGAATACACTAAATGATGATGATGATGCATCGATTACAATACTGTTAACTTTGCAATATTGTATTTATTCTTTGAAATACATAGCATCATTGTCTCTATGCATAGGTGAATTTACAGCCATTAATACTAAACCCACTTTTAACATATTTTCGTCTGATATTAGATTCCACAGAATAGCTTGTTCCAATGGAATTGCATCCGATCCTAGAACCGGGTGACACACCATCGCCTCTGATGTGGTATGTCCTCTCACCAAAAGGAGAGCCCCCATCAATGAGAGTTGGTCATACATGTACATTTCTACCTGGAAAAGATAATCTTCAAGGAAAAGTGATAATTGTTGGCGGTGCTAATCCAAGTGGAGCTTTCAATGAAACTCATGTACTTAATCTAGGTATGCTGTCTTGTTATTGAGGAAGTTATATGGTGGATTCCAATATTTTTGTTTCAACTTGCACTTACTATCTTTGAATGCTGTAAAAAGCGTAGCCTGTTTCCAAACTTTTCAGTCTGCTTATTTATATCAAACCTTTGATGTCAACATCACATTTAAAAGCTGCAAGCTGTAATTTTCTGCAGTTAATGCTTTCCAGTCGTGAGGAAATTTGTTTGCTGCCATGGTAACTTCAGTTTAGGATTATTATGTGAACATAAATACTGACCAAACCGTGTGTGTAGATGTACTGGAATCCCCAACAAGATGGGTAAGAATTGATCCTGTATTTCTGCAACACTGTCAAGTAGTTTTGAACTCTATTGTCTGTTGCACAGTTGCTCTATTATTCATTGGACCATAGAACTTTAAGGATAGCAAATCTATTGAGTAAAACGGTTTTGGTTGTAGCCTCTGTACAACTAGACTGAAAGATCCGTCGCTCATTTACTCAACACCAATTTACATCTAATTGTGTTTGACTTTCAGATGATACAAGTTGATACTTTTTAAATTAGCATTGTCATTAGTGCACTGACAATAGAGAACATGTCAGAACACACAAGTTTACCATCTGTTTAAATGGCATTGTTCCATTATAAATGATGACTGTTTTTATAATCATTCCCTTACAGAATTTTATGAATGGGATGAGCCTGAGTGGAATGGTCTCAGAGCTCGCTATGAGCACAGCGCATTTGTACCAGAGAGCCAACCTGGGAAATTATATGTGTTTGGAGGAGCAGAAAAAGATGTGAATGTCAATGATGTACAGGTACTTGATACAAGTAAGTTTATCAATAATCAAATCAGATATGTAGAATACTGGGTCCAGTCTTCCTAATTATTGCCATCTGCTTGTCTTAAGGGGGCTTTTATATGTAATAAATGTATTTATACCACTAGGACAGTGTTGAATTATTACATTGTGTAGTGTGAATCCCAGTAATCTACACTCTCATCAGTTTCAATTTTGAAGCAGGCCGAAACAACTTCATGAAAGACATATAATTAACCTTTTTTCTTACATAATATTTCACAGTGAGATTTTAGGTTTACACAGATATTAAGTCCTCCACATGCTTTGGGTGAAATTTAATTTTTAGATTTCTCTTTTTGAAGGTTCAGGTACCTGGAGTGTTGTGAGCGCATCAGGGAAGCCCCCTAGTGTCAGGACTTGCCATTCTATGACCAGCATTGGAGATAAGTTGTACATCTTTAGTGGTGGCCAGGCTGGTGCTGAACCAGTTGGAGACAGAAAAGTTCATGTTTTTGATGCAAGTAAGTGTTCATATAATCTCAGTCTGTTCACATATGAATGGTTCAAGACACTTTGTTTTCTGTAGCAGAACAACACCTTTATAAATAAAACAGATCACAGGTATTATCAAGCAGGTAACTCAGTTTATTGGCCTTTTCCCTCCACTGTATCCATGTAAGTCTGGGACTACAAACCTCGAACTACAAATGAGTTGGAAAAAATTGCGGAAAATGTGGAAGTTCACCTTCCACAGCAATATCACAGAAGACAGTCCAGGAAAATACATGCATGAACTCAATTTCCAAACACTGAATCAAAACTACAGTAAATTGAGTAGACCACCGTAAACAGAGTAATTTTTTTAAATTTACCCACAAAAAGTTTGTGTGGCAACACATGACTTGATGCTGCAAGTGGCATGGAAGCAAGGTTCAATTGCAGGTATTATGTGCAATAATGCATTATCAAAATCTCATAGTACTTGCAGAAGTCTGCTGTATGGAGAGGAAATATTGGGTGTAGCGCCCTCTACAGTTGGCTCTGTAATTTCGTCCTGCTTTGATATTTACTCGTCATGACTCTTCCCATCCATGCAAGGTACACAGACATGGTCTCAACCTAACATAAAAGAAATTCACCCAAACCACGGCATGGTCATGTAATGGTTGCCATAGGAACCAAGATTTACATCCATGGCGGTATGGCAGGGACAACATTTTATGATGACGTCCATGAGTTAGACACTGGTAAGCAAATTTTCATTGTGCTACTTCAAACATTGTATTGTACTTTATTTAGATCATAGATATATATAAAAAAAAGGAAATATGTTGTTATTCCTCATCATGTGAAATTGTAGAGATTTAATCTGATCGTTGTCATCTCATGGTAAAACTGACCTAGTGGCAGAGTCAGATTTTAATGAACAAAAATATCATTAAAAATGTTGAAAAGGATGGAAATACATACCAGTAAATGACTTCCTTTAATGAAATGTTTACCCATGCTGTTGAAACATGGGTATTTATTCTGAAGTATGTTGCTTACATTATAAATACAAATATGAAGTTTATTATGCAAATATAATTTTGTAGTAGTACCAGTAATCTACTACTAGTAACCTGAATAGAAAATACAAAAGTCGATTGCGGATTAAAAAGTGTCCATGTACCTTTAATACAAAAAATGAGATGTAAGTGCAAAGTGTAGGGTCAAACGGTATTTATTTAAAGTATTTGACACTGCAATGAGTTGTCTTACATTTTTTCTTGACATATAAGTTTTTCTTGGTAGACTTCAATATATCAAGATTGTAACTGCGACACCTGTGACTACAGAACCAAAAATGAATGCTAGTCACACTCAAAGCTAAAAGTCAATAACTTCTATATTGTTTTGTCACATTCTCTGTTGCTAGATAGTATCAGTTGACAAGTAAGTTACCTAGCAAGCTATTGACATTATCATATTTTCTGTTTCTTTTCAAGTGGCATTGTCATGGAGACAGGTGAAATGCAAAGGCAATGTACCCTGTAACAGAACAGCCCACACAGGAGTAGCATTGAACAAGAAGTTGTACATCTTTGGTGGAATGAACAGAGAGGGCGCTCTTGATGACATGTATGTCCTCGACACAGGTGAGTTGAAAAATTTCTGGCCAAGATGGGTCTGTAATGAGTAATTCCGTTTGCTTCGCCTCAGTTCCTCCTCAGCTTCGTGCCGCATTACAAATGCCCATTTTATCGTAATACTGTATTATGCATGGTCTATGCACAGTATTCAAAGTAGATATATTAACAACAGCAGTCCAGATTGCACATTGGTTTCACCATAGACCCTCAAGAAGACTCCAGGGTCTATGGTTTCACCAAAGTGCTGGTATATTTTCAAACTTTAAGAGGCCCTCCTTGTACTTTCAGACAAATATCAATTACATAATGTAAAATCACTCAAAATTAGTCCTCAGGACTGACACAAAAAACTTAAATGCCAAAACATATATACAAATTTCAAACTGTTGTGTTCCAAATTTTGTAATCAGTAGAACCACTGCACAAGACTTTTCATTTGTATGAAAAAATATATGCTGTATCATACTTTTCATAGGCTAAGTATCAACCGCAACAGTGGATTACAAATAATCACTATGCTACTGAGGTATGTAAGGGTACTGGAAATCGACCAGCATGGGACCAAAGTGAGGGCATTCAATAAAAGTGCGGGTAATATTGAGGGCGTGAAGTGAGGGCTCTAATGGCATATATTGACAGAGGACTTTTTTGGTTTTCAATAAATAGTGGTATACAGCTAATGTTGATCAGATATTTTTTAGTCCCAGTCTCAAATCAGAGAACCCATGGCTTTACAAAATGTATGTCACAAAAGGTCTTTGTAAGAAGAGGCTGAGGGTGTTTTTACTCTACAGTAGTACTGAATATGACAAGTTTAGCACATACTGGTATCAGTATGATATTTCTCCACTATATGACACACTTTTGAACGATAATCGTCAGTTTTACATGTACATGTATATCACACTGCACTTATGGCTCACTTGTAGTTTTTCAGCCAATAACATTGTTATATAGAACATGATTGTCAGAAAAGTGCTCTAGACTTAACTCACACTCCAAAACAAGTTCAGTTGTGTTTACGATTCAGTTGAGTGGTTTGGATTCAGTTGAGTGGTTTGAGGTGTGGTATCGTGTGAAATTCTATGGTCCCATGACAATGTACATCATGCGGAAACTAAAAACTGCTGTGTCATGGTGATGTTGCATTTTAACATTTTACAAGGTAAATAAACCTTGCAAGGGTTAGATCTTTCAACCAGCAGTTTACCTGTCAGCGTTCTGAAAGTGGTAAAATCAATGATATTTTTAGAATAAAATTTGTTGGTATTACTATTAGACCATATGTAAGACCATGTGGTATATACAATATGAAACAAGACATGCATGACTTAGCACAACTTTTCCTTTCAATGATTTCTGTATAATAGCAATGTGTCAAGTTCTTTTGCTGTTAAATTTAACCCTTTCCTGCCAGACAGTATCACTTCCCCATTAGCCAAGTCAGTAAAAAGCGGTATTGAGTCAAAACATGACGTATTTTCACCCACGTGGTTTGGTCTGTTATAGCATCTTTAGTCCATAAAAATCAAGTTTACAGTATTTATGTTTTCAACAGCCTTCAAATGTACAGTATTATATTAAAATACACCATATGGAATATGTTGTGTTTCATTAATTTTAACCATCTTGACCTGGTGGTGAAATGGACTTGGCAGGAAAAGGGTTTATGTACAGCATGCTTCTTTCTACCGAAATGGTGCTGAAATTAACTTTGTGAAATTCCTTCATTGTACACCATGGTATCATATTTCTACATACATTTTATTAGGACCTAGACATCTGAAGATTTTCTGCTCATCGACAACAGACTTATTGTTCAGATTGAATATTTACATCCAGCTTTGCTTAAAAGAATACAATTTCTGTAAAAATTTCCTGTGTGTACTGTTTCAAAAGAATTGTTGTATTTAAGAAATATGTATGGACAGGTAAAAACATAGGTAGACAAACCCTACACTTTAAAATGTCAAGATTGCAATTTTCTGATCAGTGACCTAAAAAGGTTTTCATGCACTGTTCACAAACTTTTACCAGAAAAAATTTCTCAATAGAGTGTTTAAATGTACACATTTGAGAAAATCATTTGATTTTCAAAAAGGCAAATGTTTGAAGGAAATATGAAATAGGGTATGAAATATTTGTTTCTTATCAGTTGATGTAGTACGACACACAGAGGTTAATATGCATCAAGCAGAACTTGTCGACATTCAAATGTTGTTTTGAAAATATTGCCTAACTTATTGTTATCTTTATGTGCATAGTCTTTTGTAATTTTTTATGGTTGTTTATTTCTGAAATGCGTCACAATAATGACAAAATTGTGTCCGCAAGGGTCAACCTGTATAAAAGTACAAAGGAAGTCATTAAGGTTTGGAATAGACGTCATGGTGTTGTGTTTAGGTGAACTGAATTTCGGACAATGACCTGCCAATAAATCTGCCCATTTCACTTTGGACCTTTTCTGAATGTGGAACAAAGGTCAGTCAGCTGTACATAGCTGTGAACGTCACAGTGCATTGAATGGTTGACCAAAGCAACTTGCCTATCTATGACGCAAATGTTTCAGACATGTTGCCAAGTCTGTAATCATGTAACGATGACGACTGTAATATCTGAAGAGACAGCAATATTGCACAAGTATGCCACTCAGCATCTGACAATATAGTAAGCCATTGCTTGACCTAATGTGCCATTTGTTTGAGACATTTCTGTTAGTTTTGGGGTCAAAGGTAATATGTTGATGAACGGTTACCTGTTATTCAGGTGTGCTGAAATATACGAAACAAAACTGTTATGCTGTGAGAAATAATATCATAACATGTAGACACCACAGGAATAGTCCTGATTAGATGGGTTTGACCATAAAAATTGTTTTCATAAACACAAATCTAGGACACAATTAATAAACACTCCATTGTTGCCTGGTACACAATTGGTGCCAGGCACCTGTGGGAAAGGTATGGCAGTAACAATGTCAACAAAATAGCTGTAATTCATTTCATACCAAAAGCTAGCTGTCTACAAATCACAATGACGATACAATTGCCTTGGATGAGTAATGCTGCTCATGATGCACACCGTTGAAAAGGATTATTTTGTAGTCTGTATCATTGAGTTCATCAATTTAGTCATTGTCCGCACTTACTTGTACTAAATGTTATACGATGCATCTGAGTCTGTGCATGTTCATTCTAAGGATGAATACCCAATCATCTGAGCACAATTTCTCTGATTTTAAATGAAAGAATATTTTGCTCTCCTTCCTCAACCTCACATCACAATGTCAGGGCCATCTTGTTGAAAGTGCAATCTTCATTGATCGCACAACCATGACGTTGTTATGTTCTTTTGTAATGATTCCTACCTCTAGCCTTGTATATTTCAAATGAAATACATCACAAGCTCTGTCAAATGATATTTTATGTTGTTTCTTTTCTATCTCAATGCAGGTAATTTCAAGTGGAGTAAAGTAGACATCAGTGGCCCACCGCCGCCGTCAAGACTAGATCACTGCATGTGTGTCATTGAATTGAAGAAGACATCACGAGAGCCTGGGGATTCAGTGACGCCACACTCTGAAAGTTTAGATCAAATAAAAGATACTGAAAAAACAGGGGATGACGGAGGAACTGTAGAAAATGATTCATGTGCAGAAAGCAAGAAAGAGGAGAACGATACTGGGGATGAGGGTGCGTGTGGGGGTGCAAGTGAGGGTGGGAGTGAGGCTCCCAGTGCAGAGGCAGGTGCTGCTGCTGCTGGTGCTAGTAGCAATGATGCGACCAAGTCAGCCGAAAGTAATGCAGAACAAAGGACATATCAATTGATACTGATACATGGTGGTATGGACACTGAGGGAGAAATCTTTGATGACACATTGGTTCTTTATGTACAGTGACACAGACAATGCCATTGCAAAGTATTGTCAGTCATATTCACACTCAAGGAAATGTACATATATGAAATGTAATGTCGGTAAAAACATGTCTTTCTCTGATTTGATCAGTAAACAGTTCAGAAGGTGAAAACATGGGCATTTTATTATGTTTTGAATTATTTCAAATAGATGGTATGGTAATTAAAGGGACAGTAGCTGTAACTTTTGATGATTTTTAGTCACTATTTTTGTTTTGTATGTCAACTGCGAATTCTTGTTCAACTTCCCAAAGCATGTTGAAGCACCAACTATTGCCCATGATTGTCTATGTGTGCAAAGGGCAACATTATTGTTTGTATGTTTGTCCAGATTAAAAGTCATTTGTCTACAATAACAATGCAGTCTATACATACCGGTATATAAGCTGAGTTGACAAGCTGAATACTGTGTATCTCAACGTCCTCTTGAGAGTGGAACAAGACATTGTGTTTACCAGTGAAAACGAAAATAGCGGAAAAATGATCAGTTACAGCTTAGGCAAAAAAGAAAAAGGAACGTTTCTGGTCACTGCACACGTGATTTCAAAACCTGAGCATCATGTCTTTTTGTTGTTGTTTTTTTGGGGGGGATGTGGGGAGGGGTGGGTGTTACATACTCATCTGTATAGCTATCCTTGATATCCCTGTTTGCATGCCAAAAAATAAAACTGAAAAGAAAACGGAAGTATTAATAAAAGACAATAACTGTTGCATCAATAGTGCCAAACCAGCATTGTTAGGAATAGAAAAAAAGAAAGGAAAAAAGCAAGAAAAATAAAAAAAAAACATCACCGCATCACTTTTGCTGAATGTCAAGTACCAGAAACACTGGTTTTTTTTCCCTTACAGTTACTTCTTTTCTTTGCAGAATCTTATGGACAGGTGCTAGTAATTCTTTTCTGTCAGTAACTGTTCACTTGGAAATTTCAGTTATTTGAGGATAGTAAGTCAGTTTCGATCCTTCACAATCCTGTATTCCTAAACGCCAAGGACTAAAGGTCATCCCGACATGAAAGGCAGCCAAAACCTCAATAAACAAATACAGGATTGGTGAAGTTTTTACCTTGTTGACACAAGAATCCTGGAATTCTAGACTTCATCTATATGCTACTACCAGGTAGTATCTTTCTAAGGGAGTAAAGTGTGCAAGGCAAAATTGCAAAGCAGTGTAAAAATTAAATTTAATACTTCGATAAAGTAAGGCAAAAGTAAGCTTTTTTCTTATTTTTATCCTTCACTCAAATTTTAAAAGGCAGATGGGTTTTCGATTAAAATATCCCAGAAAGTGTAAAACAAACTCTGTTGTCATCTGACAATATTCTTGTGCCACATGTTTACTTTGCTCATATACAAAGCAGTTCCAAAGTTCAAAGTTCAAGGTTAATTGGAAAAATCACTTTAATTCAGATAACTTCGCATCATTATCACTATATATGATATAGGACCAGTTTTTTGAAAACTCATATAATGACTACCATGGACATGTAGTTCAGTTTGCGCTGACTTGTTCAGAATTTGGGTAGCAAGGGCGAATAGCGCCAACATCTGTAATAGCGCCTCCTTGCGACAAGGACAACAAAAATTGGTGGAAATTTTAAATCTTCAAGTATTACACCGAATCCTACGAAATTCCAAAAATATAACAACGGATGTTGTTTTCCGGCCTTAACTTTTTTTCTACCCGTAGTGTCACGATATTTTTTCCATGCTGTCCGCACTCGTGTTTTCAACCCTACCACCTTTTTGTACCTGTAGTCTGAATCACAGTGAGCGTCATAGTGTGTTGGAATTACGAGCGGAGCCGGGACTATGAACTTGAACATATTGCAACACGGCACTGGTATCGGTACAAGCAACAGGCATGCCAATCGGCTACCCTTGATGCGTGGTTGCTGTGGCAATTGCGTGGGTGTTATCTCCGTGCGAACATTTTGCCAGGAGCGCCCAATTACTTTGTTGTTGTCGTTGTTGTTTTCAAATCTTTCTGTCGGTGTTGTTTTGTTGTGACGGAAGGTCAGTTTGTTCATGGCGCGTTCGTCGATGAACCTTGCGATATTATAACTTGCGAAAACAATGTGAGCCTATTAGACGCTGATCCTACAACGAAACTACATTACCGTTACCGGCATATAGACAACAAACAATAATACACTTGCCGCATGCCGGGTTTGATTTACAACCTTCTTTAGCTGGTCCGTCGGGTAATTTATTTAAGATGCCCCGGACGACCTTTCCACGTGTCGGTCTACCTGCCACTTAGAAGATAGTCTCAATTTATTCATCTCTTGCTATCATCAACAATATTCAGTTGACAGAACATGGCAAAGAATGTTGCCTTGACCAACAACTGAACAACGGGAATCCCTATTCTAATGTCGACAACTTTCACCCTCTTATCTGAACGAAAATGTGGATTGTAACATCGGACATTTGAAGCGTTATCAGAAGCTTTATAAAGCCATGTAAAACAGACTTCCCGTCTTTCTGAGAAAAACTATTGCAAATTAAGTTTACAGTCATAGTTATAGAAAAGCGAAAGCTTTCGGCTAAATGGTCTTATCTTGATGGTGCGCGCTTAAAATTTCCGACTAAATATCAGGTGTAAACATTCACTTTTATCAATTAAGCGAGCACTGTTCTTGATCAGATCAGTCGATGAACCAGCGCAGTGTGTAAAATGTTATATTATTTAATTTCATATCAAGAATATATAAAAACTGTTTCACAACCAGGACACCCTTATGCTTGTGACAGGGAGTCTGACGCAGACTGCGGGCTTGATACTTCCCGCAGTTCCGGGTCAGTACCCGCAACGCGTGCTTGACAACGGGAAATCCATGATGTGGGATGATCATGATGAGTGGGCGGTTGCCATCACTTTGCTGCAACAATGTTGGCAACCCCTCCAGCCAGTTTGGCCAATTTAAAGCCACATTTTCAGGGTGGTGACTCTGATCACAGGCCGTTCCCGGGTCATGCCTATTCCGGCCACAACTTAATGTTCTCGCCTGCCCAACCGCTTTCACAATCAAACACTTATTAATTTTACAGATGCAATAAATTAGGCGACATTTTGGTATTCGGCATCGCCTGGCAATCTTTTTGCATTTAGGTGTTGATTATGCAATATCGCTGGCAGTTAGGTACACAGGCACCAGACACGTCGCTTCGCGATCGGTAACCAGAGAGAGAAAAGAATCATTACCGATCGCGAAGCGACGTGTCCAGCGCCCGTGGTTCGGTACTTTTATCTTGTCGGCAACTTTCGCATCCTATACTGCCCATATATGGCACGGAGTACTGCACAAATACTTGTATTACTTGTCTGCTCGGTGTTTACGACAAAGGGTGCGTTAACCGGCATGATTGTATGAAGCTGTGTTGGCAAGAGGCCATGATTCAGTGTTTTTTTATGCTGCGGTTGAATACCATCTACCGATAACCGGGTTTCCGTGATTTATTGCATGTAATTCGTGTAAATTCGGCTACTAAATTTCGGTTTTCGATGTCGCTGATCGATTACATCAACCATATCGAACACGAGTTTCTTTCACCTAGTTAATCACTTTCGACAAAAATATATTTCTTTTTTTTTCAAGGGGGACGGGGTTACGTTTTATGCTGACCAATTTCCGAGTGGTCCCGCCACGCACGGAGGTAGTAGCGCATCGCGTGACGTGATTCGTTGGGTTTCGCGTTGATGTTCGCCCTAGCTACTTATCATATGCGAATAGAAGACTTCACTTTTGTAATGTGAATTCATCATAAGCATACTTTATATTTCAATCATGTATTCACCGCAAGCATGCGGCCGGGTTTTACAAATCCTACCTGACGTCTCTTTCAAGGGATGCGTTCATGGATGTTGCGTAGCAACAGTCTCGCGTATTTCCAGGCACCCACCCAGCCGTCATCATTAATCCGTACGAAAATCCAACACGCACACTTATAATCATCCAAGCTCTTATTGGAATTGTACTAGTGACAGCATGGGAAATATTAATCACGCCATTAACAAAAAAATGCCACCCCGGCGAACAGCTGACTCGGTAGAATGGAGACACGTCGACTTCATCCCGCTCTTCACTCCGGTTAATGAGTAACACGATTTCACAATCGAGCCACTAATTATCTTGTAAAATTATGACTCTGGTGTGATAACTTTTAAAAGGGAAGGATGGTGACCAATTTTCTATTTTCCTTTGGTTTAATGTTTTATTGCTAATTGAATGGAGCCCCTTCCATCTCATAATTGCCTTTCACAAGCAATAAGCATCAGTTATTGCGTTTTGCTGATGAACTATTATTTTGTCATCATGTGCCATAGAATCACATCAAATGTGTTGATGAAAAAAAGTGATCAAGCTCAAGGAACATTTTTGTTAACATGCTATAAAAGAGAAAATGCTGGCATTTAAAGGGGAAAAAAGCACAGTGAACAGTGGTTTTGAAAATTGTGAACAGCAGATGGCAGAGTAATCAAAAGTAGAGTATTAACCAACCTTTGGTACAGACCCTGGAGAGAGGTGACGTAGGCTTTGTGTTGTACGTTGTAATGTAATTCTGCTGCATCAGCAAATTTTTAATCCTTTGATAAGTCTGCTTTTACAAAGATAAATACATAACATCCCTTCCTTGCAAAAAAAAAAAGAGTTGATGGAATGTTTTCACCTCTTGGTTACAGCTGATAGTTTTGAAATATTCTGCAGTTCCTAGCTTAAAGTTGGCATACATCAATAGACTGCCCGACATAAAATTGTCAGCATTGTTTACTGGTCACTGGCTGTTCAGGGATGGTACCCGGACAACAGTAGTCTCCTTCTACAAAATGCTCTAATGGATTCATGAAGGTTAACACGGATCAATAATTATGATCTAGAGAATCGATCAAACGTTACTGACAATGTAACCTGTTCTATGACCCTTTTCCTCCAATCATAAAATACAAATGTTTCCTTGGGCCTATAGAGGTATCATAAATTCATTTCCTTAGAGCCAAGTGATACCATAGACCCAAGAAAACGGGAATTTTTTTCTAGGGTCTATAGTGATACAGACAGGAGTACCATTGATTGTCATAAATGATTTCCAATGAAAACGTATGTGGAACAGTAGATACAAGTTTTGCGACATAAGGCAAATTAATCACACACACACACATTGAGTACCATGAAAAATCCGCAGTTACCTTTTATTACAAAATATTTGGTTTTGTCATCAAGGCATCACAACGCCCTATCTCTGACACACAAACTACAATGAGGTTTATATACATGTGTACAATCAAAAGGATCTCTTTATACACAAAGGGTAAGTAAAATCATTCCTTTGTATGATCTTTCCATGCTGAACACAAAAACAAATTTGTCATTTGATATGCCTGCTATATGTAGTTTTGTTTTATGATAATGCAAGCATTTTCAATGAATAAAAAAAATTGTGTAAATGTCGGGTCAAAGGACATTTTTTAGGTTTTCAGCCGACAGGTTTTCAACTTCTGTGCTCTGAAACAAGTCCTTTATCAAGTTTTGATTCACTAATGCTACTGGGAAGTGGAGATGCACAGTAGTACTGGTCTCAACAGAGTCCTTGTAATAGCAATGTCCATTGAAGTTGGTTGTTTACTGGCCATCTTCTCTCTATCCACTTCCAGTTGTACTTTCTTTGTGATATTTGACACTTAAAGGACAGTCAAAGTGTTTGATGCAAAGAAGTTTTTTTTTATATTTTTCACTTTTTCGTTTGCATTGGAACCGATTTTTGGCAGTATTGTGCTCCTGGCAAAACAGCTACAAGCCAGACGAGGCACAGCCTAGATATGTCAGTTTCCAAAGCTCACTTTCAGCGATTGTTTATCGTGCATGTCACTTTTCCAAACTTACTTTGAAAAGGCAAGTAGTAAATTGCAAGCACAACGACAGTGCTTACATGGTCAAGTATTAAATACAAAGACAATCTACATTTCAGTTGCATTCACCAGACTTTCCTAACCAATCCATATAGTTTAATGTCCGTCACAAAAACCAGACAATGAATGACACTACACTTCAGAGTTGTCAAAGAAAACTTGTATGCGAGAACTTTCCTGACAATATTACAATTTTTTGTTTTGTTTTGAATGCCAAGTTTGCAAGATTCAAAATATCCTCATCACACAATAAACATGTACAGCAGTACATGTGGCACCTGCTCTCAAATACTTCATGACAATGGCAAAAACACAACTAAATTTGCCGAAACCCAAAAACCTAAATTATATTGTAAGATATCGGCACATTTGTATTTACAGACAAATAAACTTTGGAGTTGTAAACCTTTCACTCCCAACTACTATAATAATACATTACACATATAAATAAGAAGTAACAAAGCTAGGTCATTCTTTGTCCAAGGTTTCTCCCTTGCTTTTTGAACAAATGTGGATGCACTCATTTTGCCAAAATATGAAATGTAAAATATCCTGTAAATTTGTTTCTACAGTGTCTGCAGTTACTGTAATGTACTACAGATTATATTTCACCCACAGTCCTTCACTTCACACGATACATGATTTAGTAATGTTTTGATGTTCACAAACAAAAAACGGTGTTATGTCCTTACGCTTGCACAGCTTCACGGCCATCTTCGCTGTGACCATGTAGAAATCATGATTTCAGGTTATTGTGGACGCATATCATGTTTTCACGAAAAAATCTTAAATATGCACACGTGGGTAGTCCGTGGTGATGTGACTGTGTGCTTTTGTCATCAGTGAACTGACCCCGTGTTTCCTTTTGTTATGCAAATGTCCTGTGGTTAGATTGCAGCTTGCAGAGAGCTACCCAGCTTGGCTGACTCAGCTGATCATGCCTCGAACAGCTGATGTACATGTCGCCCGCTACAGAACGAGGAAGCACACTCGATGTCTATCAAATATTGGTATCTCTGGTGGCGGACAAATTTGTCTTTCAAGCAGCTAGGTTTTCCGCGTAAAGTCACCAGTACGGCGAATCACTTTCGTTGGCCGTAGTCTTCCAATATGAGAAACCACTCCACTCGTATTTGAATTTGCTCGGAGACTGCGATAGTCATCCCGCAACTGTTCTTGTTGAGATACAGTCTTCCACTGCTCCGACACAATGTTATAGTTCTTCCCACAGTTATTGTCCCAGTAACTTTGTCCACCGACGTCGTAGCAGACGCAGAATTCAATTTTCTTTGCATTACAGTTCAACGGAATCTGAAACTCGAAAGAAAAGGTGTCGTACTTTTCTGGAGTTGCGGAGCCCATAAGACCAAATGCATAACTGGGTGGAGAATAAACTGCCAACACGTCCTTGTAACTGGCCCAGCTATCATGGGTAACTCTGACTTTCACGTATTTCTCGAAGGCAATATTACGTACCTTCACAGTTCCCATTATGGTGTGCGAGTCTTTCATAATCACATTTTCTAGACTTACGTTGTTCTTTTCTAACCTGTCTCGGAAGTCAAGATAGTTCGATGCCGGTTGCTCAAAATCAAGTATGTAGTTGGTCGTCGACGACGGTTGGGGAGTTTCATCTCTTATGAGGTCGCCGATAGCTTGAATATTGAGCGCTGGAGGCATATCACTGGGTTCTTGCATTATACGAACAGATGTCAAGGAAAGTCCTTTACTGTCGGCGAACGATACCTTCTTCTTGGTCTTCGCTTTTACTTCAGTTGTTGATACGGGACTGGGTTCCGTAGATTCACTTATGGACGAATTCATGATATTATTACTTCTTTTCTCGAATTCCGCATTCAAACAGGATCGCAGCGTAACTGGCCTTTGGGCGACATCGTTGAGCCGCAATTTCAAGCCGGTGAAATCGTAGGGGTTCTTCAGGTAATAGTTGTGAGTTGGTGGACTTGAGCTCAGCAAAAATAACGAACAATCGACAGGCATTTTCGATGTTGTTTCGATGTTGCACTTTAACTTCAGATGTGTATGGATGGCTCACGTACACACGTCGACCAAAGATCCTACTGACGTACGAGAACGCTCGTCACATCACGTCGAGAGGTATACTTTGCAAGTGTGTCTATCACCAAACGGTAGATCTTCTAAAACAGACTGGAATCACGGTTTTTGACGTTGCATCATCGATACGGCCAACTGTCCCGACCCTTTGTAGGTAGTTCGTCTGTCCACTGGCAGTTCGGAGTGAACAACAAGTCTGTCTGAGGGTGACGGAATAAATAATTAACATAACCGGACTACTGCATTATCTGATAGGGGTTTTGAACCAATATGTAATCTTTCACATCGGCATCAATTTTTGTTTCATTCGTCAGTTTTTAACACCTTATGCACCATCTCTTCGTATACATCAATCAAACTGACTTAAAAGTTGGCAAAATATGGTGGAATACAACGTTACAAATATCTGCCCATCAATAGCTATGGTAGTAACCCAAATGGCCTGACATTTTTAAATATGTCGCTTCACGTGAACAACGTCGCTCACCCAATTAGCACACGTTTCTCTACTCCAGCAGGAACTGATCTAGCCTTTTAACCAATAGCAAAGCTCCATACATCCTACTAGCTCGTGATCATGTTTTTGTTTACTCGCAACAGGTTATCCAAATTTGGGTTGAGACCGCATGAGGATACCGGGTGACGCGAACATGTAGCCACGTTTAATATGCTGCATGATCCGTTCATCTGTTCATGCCTGCAGCGCTGCAGAGCGCATCGGCTAAAATATTGCCCCGTTCGATTGTCAGCTTGTACAGCAAATATCTGCATTTCACGTTGCTCAATTCCTTTCAACCCCGGTTTAACTCATCGAGACGTTATATTTTCGGAGGGGCTAGAAATTTTTAAAATGGGACAATCAACTTAAAGGCCAGATATGAAATCGTTAATATTTTTGAAAATCTAAAAATAAACAAACAGAAAAGTAAATAAATAAATACTGACAAGAATACAAATTTAAAGTGGACATAATTTTGAGCCCCTTAATTCTGAAGCGCAAGACCAAAACCAATGTAGTTTGTATGAAGTGTAAACAATCCGGATCCAAGGAAAGTACCAGTCAACACTTTTCTCAAGGTGGTTAGCATATAATGATATTTCCAATATAAAGCTTGAAAGTTTATTTTCAAGTGAGCACATACTAGTCATGATGCTACCTAACAGTGGAATTTTGGAACGATAGAATCACTTGGTAAATAGGATAAAGGGAACCAAACTTGAATCATGAAGTTTTGTGAAGTTCGTTTGTTGTTGAAGTGTTTTACGAGGGTCTTTTCATATCATGAAATTGAAAAAAAAATAAAAGGTTACAATGCTTTGTTTTGCAACAAGTTCCTGGAACATTAATATAATAATTTAATACAGTAATAATGGAAAAGTTCTATTTTCTTCAATGGAGTTGTATTGTCCAAGATTTGATAGTTAAAATGCAAGATAAGTTTTTTACCTTTACGGTTCAGATGATAAACTCTCTCATGAGTTATATTACAAACACACAGTTTCCCCCAGCAGCTGCAGGTTAAGACATTGACAGCAATGTTTCTGCATGCATAAATGTTTAGTTTTGTTCTTGCTATACTGCACTTTCCGAAGTGTGTTGATAAGCAATAAAGTATTATTTATTTATTTATTAAAATGTTGAAATAATGAATATCTGTTGCAGTGACCAATACTGCATAGCCTGATCATGTTTTGTTTTCTTTACATGACAATTAAAAGCCTTTTTTAGAAAGATGCTACAACACAAGGTCACTGCTTATCGGATAAAATACTCCAATACATGAAATCTTCAGGTTGGAACACCTATCTGTACTGCCATATTCCAAAAGCTGTGATTAACTATGGTAGCACTGGATCTTTATTCTGTCTATGTATCAAGGAACATTAAACTCTCAAATTCAAAGTCACACTTTCAGATTTTCATGAAACATTACATGCAATAACAAAGGTATAATTTATCCAGGTGTGAATTAACAAGATTACTGAGCCTGACTTGACAAAGGAAACGGCATTGTTTCTCTAGAAGAATGAGGAATTGTCAAAATTGTTGTTTTGACTGTCCATAGTTTTGGTATGGCGTTGAGTTATCGCCCAGAAACTATGGAGAGGTTCTAGACTGCTACTATGATAACGAGTATTCAAAAGTCACTTTTCATAAAATCTTTCACAATTGAAATTAAAAAAAAATGTAAAAATATTAAAGCTTAGCTTAACTGCAGCCTTGACAGAAATTGAGATTGTCCCTTGCTGGTAATTGGTCTGTTTGTTACACTTCAGTAGCTGATCACAAAGCCTACAAGGATAACCCAAAAAATGCATATCTTCATCTTTGTCTGGTCAGCGAACAGTTTATAAATAGATTCTCTCCCTCTTTCAAAACATGTAAATAAGTCAATAAAATATATACCAACAATAAAGAACATCAGGATGATTCTAGGGATATTTAATGTAATTATCTGTTGATTAAAAAAACATTTCTAATTTCACATTGGTTTGAATTTTTTCAATTGGGAAAGGATTTAAATTTTTGAAGGCAGGTTTGAGGTTCAAGACTTTCCTCAAAAGTGCCTGTTAACCCCTGCAAATCTGATATTCATGAGATTTTACCCTGTCCCTGCAAGCTCCTTAATCTTCCAGGGCACTCTAACCCCTGCCACAACACAAACATTCTGTCATCAAATAAGCACAACTCTCAAGATATGAAATCAAGCAGGTGTTTCAAAGACTATATTTAAATTACTTGGAATACGACATCAGAAAATCTACATACTGGACAGCAACTTCAAGAGAAAGTTTTGATAGGCTCAGAACCTCCCTGCAAGTGTTCTTGTTTTCCACTGTTCATTACCCTCATGTTGTACACCCACGTTTCCATCCTCCCTTTTTGATTCAATCCATCCAAAAATTGCCCACCCAAGAAAAGCTATAGTTTTCATGTGTCTATGATTGGGCTGCATATGAATGGTTGGTTTCTTAGCTAAATATATGGCTAAATCAATATTTATTATCCACCGAAAAGAGCTAACTTGTTAACTGTGTCCACTTCGGTTCGCTTTAGCTCTGGAAATATACATGAAATACCTAAATAGAGTTGAGTTTATGTACAGTATCCATGACAGATGAGAGTCCCATATATGATCTTCTATGATATGATCAACACTTTAAAATTTTGAAATCAAGTTTTACCAGCTATTGTACTCTCCTCAACTGCTTGCAATGAAACTTACAATATAGTAATATATAAAGTAGTGGCTAAAACCTGGTGTCACTGGCAAGCATGAAACTTGTCAGTCATATTTTCATTTGACAGAATAGACTATGAAAGTCCATAAAGGTGGAGTCAGGTTCATTGCTATTTATTGTGCTATCATTATCAATACTTGGCTGAACTGCAAATCAAGCGTCATGTGCTCAAGAAAACAATGATGAAATCAATATAGCACCTATGGACTTACTGCTTTCTTTATGACTGAACAACCTTCCTTTGTTGACAATGATTGTTTCACATGTAAGCAGAATCAATGTAAAACTCAAATGACACAATGTACAGGAGTCGAGAGTTGGCTACGGCCCAGACTAGCTATCGTTGTGTACTACCGGTGTGTGTGTTGGGTAAAGTTTGGAGACATTATCATATGTTTTCTCTATTGCATGTTCTTATCATAATTAGGCTTACAAGGTATACTGACCTGAACAGTTCATAATGAAACAAGGTATGAAATATCCGTTGGACACAAAGATTTGAAAGAAAGAAATTCGTAACAAAATTGAAGTTTAAATAATTTGTTTTATTAATATTAGAAGTCATTAACAATGTTACACACTACATTCTGGATAAGCAGCAATGTTAAAAATCCAGAAATGATAATTGATATCTATAAAAAAAACTACATGATCAATAATTGTCAAATTTTTGTATTAAATTACCAAAGGCAGTCTAAATGAAAAAAAATCTCTTCAAAGTTGTAATTCTCTTCCTTCAGCTGTACACATGTAATCTATACCATGTTTAGTTGCTGAGCCTGCTTTATCCAAACCTAGAAAAGAAAAGATAATAACCCATCACTTGCAAAAAATTATCTGATTGAGAAGATTTTTGAAAGTGATGGTTTGTACAGTTTTCTTGGACAATACCAGCATCCATTGCATACTTGACTGTACATAGTGTTATTTCATGAAAATTAAATTATGCACATTGTGATCAGAACAAAGGCTTGTGGATTGTGATAGGATTGGGTTGAGTCAGTGTGATCAAAGGCAGCAGTACAATACATGTACACTAAGTGTGCTTAGGTTATTATGGTAGCCATTGTAAAGGATGGGTACTGTACTAATATTGCAAACTGAATGAAAAACATTTCATTCTGCGAGCTGGAAAATACAAAGCAGTCGTATAATCTATGTAATCATGATTGCAGAAAGGAAAGTTCTTGTATTTGCAGACACCCACTTTGTTGTGCGATGGTCAAACTTGATGTGCATCAAAAATGACAGACAGTGTATTTGGAAGAAAATTTACCAATATGATATTTCTGTATTTTCAAAGGTCAGTCAAAAATGACACTATTTTAATGTAAAAAAATAATTTCCCTTTGAAAAAGAAAGAACGGATTTAGATTAACAGATTTGACTGAAATATAACAAGGGAGGCTTGAATAGTGCTGCCAGTCCGTGTAATTTTACTTTAATTATAAATTAATCATTATCATATTACACATGAATAATATTTGAAATTTATCATATACAATGTGCTACCAAAAACTACTAATGTTGCCAGTCCATTTTGGAAAGATTTCCATCCATTACTCTCCAGAAAAGTCTTTACATTTTAAGTGATATTATATGGCTGGTTCTTTTTCTTTTGTCTTCATTGTAGTAACTGTTCATAGATGGTACCTGGCAGATGTTCAAATGCTCTCAGCCAGCTAACTATTTGTACACATTCAGTGTCTGTCAATAACCACTAAATTCGTTCCAATTTCTCTGTGAACTTCGTGATGTCACCACCATGGCTGGTGTTCTTTTGATCAGTTACCGTTTTTGCAAAAGCAAACTGCAAAATGTTTTTGATACTGCAATATTATGCCACATCCATTAACCCTAACTATTTTGTAAGGGGGGGGGGAACATATGGACTTCTATGTTATGCAAATTTTATCATTTTAATTTGCATGATTTCTTACTGGCAGGAGGATTATAAAAGTAAAATTAAATTCATATTTCAATACCTTGAAATTAGCAAAATCTGAAATCCCTATTTGTTTCCTGTATGAGACTTCATAAGAAACAGAACAGCTTTGTTGAAATGGAATGGACTGGATAAGACCTCAGTGACATTTTGAGGGCCAGTATTGTAATCAAATTATCCTTCACGCTCTGACTGCATGGTTTGTGACAGTCAGGAGGAGACTTGACATTGTGCATGATTGGTAATGGGGTGCTACTTGTGGTTGTACTATTGATACACTATCTGACCACTAGTTCCAAGATAAGATAACACCGTAATGTAAACCTCTGTATCTACATGTAACTGGAAGTGTCGCAACTCAACTCGTATCAAGAACAAAGGCCGCACCGCTGACTGGTCCTATGGTAGACAGTGTCATTGCCCTGTGTGAAACACTGTAAAAGGGTCAAACAACTGTGTCAATGACATGTGCATAATCAAACATTTGCAACTGCAGTCTGGGTAAATCCTTTGCTGGATCTAATTGTACATGTCTTGCTTTTACCTCCATGATGTAACAAGCACCATGGATGTACATGTACAAAAATAGATTTTTGTACATCCATGCATGCACCGCATACATGGACCACATACACGCATTAAACTCCTCTCACTATTCTGACTATTCCAAGTTCAGTAACTATAGTGAAAACATGCAGTTTTACCATTCTCGTTTTGCACAGTAAGCTGCAACCTGCAATTGCCCCCAAAAATTTTTTCACCAAAGTTTGTGTTAAGATTGTGCTTAATATTGAAATAAAATTCAACTTTTAAAAGTGAGATGTTTTAAGTTAAAATCAATATACTGTCACCTATTATATGTGCATTCTGTCCAGACAGCATTCGGCCAGTGATAAACCAATTCCATATGAAATGTTGTGATTTTCAACTGCTATTGTATGCAAGTACGCTATTGAACCGTAGACAGCGGAATGGAACTACTGTCTATACAGTCAAAAGTCCTCAATTCATGGGCATTATATAATAAAGGGACAATTGGCTGTAAGCAGCTTACTAAACAAACTGGACAGAGAGCATTTAATAGCACTCACAGCTGACAGATTTTGCTGGTTATTTGCAGCGGCTACTAATACCGGTACAACGTGTACTGGAAGACTGGTTGCCAATGACAAAATATGCTTGAAGAATGGCCAGAACTAATGTGTAATCAATAACTTCATGGCCTACAGTACGTATATCTTCATATTATTAGCTTAAAAGGCGTAATTGCAGAGACAAAAGACTTTGGTATTCAAAATCTTCTTTAAACTTTCTTACAAATGTACTTAGCGATCTTTTCATCAGGCTACATGTAGGGACAATGGCAAGTTCAAGTTCAACTATCTGTCAAAACTCATTGGCAATTTATATGTGAATTCCTTTGTCATGTATACCCATCAAAATGATGATTTATCTTCAAATAATTTCATGTGGAGATCAAATCTTCAAACATCTTAACCAAAGTGTAAAGGTATCAGAAGATGTATGAAAGGTTTGACAATATTGCAATTTTCAGTAAAAATTGCCATTTCAGTAAAACAACAGTCAAGTTTCAAACAAACAATATTGCACTGTTCATCTACAACTAAATTTTGACGAAAAAATGTGATTTCTCATACTCTGAATACAAGTCTAAAGTTTCTGCAAAGTTTGCACTAGTTGAAAAAAAATCATAAATTTACCAGTCTACAAATACTGTATGAGGTAAACAACATTGTTCCAGTTTCTGCAAACTTTATTTGTGAAGTAAACATAGCTTGAAGGGTATTTCTTTCTTACCACTTGTTCAAATGTATATTTCTCTAGTTTTATAATCACTGGTCTTCACACTACTGTTCATATTTCCCACAACTATTACAAGAGTGAATTGTTGGAGGGGAGGTACTTAGGTACCTGTAATCAACACAGTACTGGCGGCCAACAATATGTACAAACCGCACCCTCCAGAACTCCCACAAGCCATAAAATTAATCTGGGCAGCTGTTGTAAGGAATCGGTTTTACAGTTATGCTGAACGGAAAGTAGACGAGATTAAATGATACCTTACTCAATTACTAATTTACATCAGACACTTTACTTCTAAAACTACACTAGAACCTCACAATATTGCTTGGGAGCGGCAAGTTCTCAAAGACAAGAATAACAAATACCAGACCTAAATGATTCCTTAACATAACAGTCGCTTGCCTGCTTCTCTGCCGACATGAGTGCCTTATCTCTTTCCACTGGTTTATTGCCGTAATCTTATACCACGATACTAATTACACAGCGACAAAAAGACAACTGTAGTTCTTGCTGAAATGAACGTCATCGCCGGGGTAGACCGGTCGACATTGTTGAGACACTGCTCAGTAAGTGTCAAGTAGATTGGATTTTTCAATCTTTAAAATCTTGACTTCTGCTTTTGCCAATTTTCATTTTCTTTGACACTAAAATGCCTTAAAACAGATTACCCCTAATTCTTTGTATGAAAATGCCTCGACCTAACCCCCCTAATTCTTTGTAAAACAGGTCCACACTTACAATTGATAACAATGGGTATTTTGCCAAACCATGGTGGTGAAAATGTTACAATCAACTGCCACTCTGTAATTTGTGCTAGAGTGAAGATAAGTGTGGACAAAAACATTTGGATAAAACTGACTTAATTTGGCAATGTTATCACGCATGGGGGTCTCTAGCTATGTACCATATCGCCAACTTTACAATTACCTAAGCTACTGATGATTAATGTGAAATACTGTCTATGTGTCCACTGTTCTGTGTATCTCTTCTAGCAGTCAAACAGTGGTGCAACTATTCTCATGCATACTCTTCCAAGTACATTTGATTGGGATGTTTAACGTTTTGTGTTTATTATATCCAATCAAATGAGACTTTGTCTATCTGTTATTCAATGGCTCAAAATTGATGAGGGTCAATTACAGATTTGTATAATCCTCTACAAGATTACTCACCAAACCAGAGAAACCATATAATTATTGTCTGTCTCAAGATATCTTTGCAAGAGCTTTTCAGACAAAACGTTTGATTCATGAATGATGAAGATGTTTCATTATTTGCCTTTTATATATCTCTTTGAGAGGCATATACGTTACTTCATGCTTCAGCCAACTTACAGTTGTCTTTTTGTCGCTGTGTAATTAGTATCGTGGTATAAGATTACGGCAATAAACCAGTGGAAAGAGATAAGGCACTCATGTCGGCAGAGAAGCAGGCAAGCAACTGTTATGTTAAGGAATCATTTAGGTCTGGTATTTGTTATTCTTGTCTTTGAGAACTTGCCGCTCGCAAGCAATATTGTGAGGTACTAGTGTAGTTTTAGAAATAAAGTGTCTGATGTAAATTAGTAATTGAGTAAGGTATCATTTAATCTCATCGTCTACTTTCCGTTGAGCATAACTGTAAAACAGTTATCCAATTCATACCAAGGTGTCAATGGACAGGTGAAAATTTTTCACTTTAGCAATCTCACTACTTTGTCTATTTTTTTAACAAATTAAACATTAACTTTGAATCTTCACATAAATTTGTTGCCAGCGAAGTTAGGATACAAATTACCACAGACTACGTGCACAACTGCAACTGAAACCATTAGGCACATCCTGTTTCCAAAGGGTTCATCACCCCGCTGCCAGACATTTAGGGCATAAGGGTGCACATTTGAAAAACAAGAAATTACTGACAGATCAAGAAAGTATATGTGATATTAAAGCCATCATGAAAAATTTGAAATTCCAAATACATCTTGGTGTTGGTTCAATAAATTGTTTTAGTGGCCTTTAGTTTCATTTCATTTCAAGTTGCCTATTGCTGGACATTAAGCAGTTAGTCTATACCAAAAGTTTGAATTACTCTGAATGATGCAATCATCTGCAAGACGTTGTGTCACGTCACCTCAAGTGGTATAAATATTGTTGCTACGAAACATTTAACCTCTCAACTGCCTTAGACTGGGTTTTATTTGTGGTAACTATAGTTCACCACTGGGAATGTGAAGGACGTTGCTGAAAGTTTTACCAGCTTTGTACATAGCTGAGTTAACAATGAAAATTCTCACTGTTGTGCTTTTGTTCCATGCAATACAGCTATTTCCCTTAGTTTAGGTACTTACAGCTTTGGGAAACTGAAATGGACAGAACACATGGTAAATTAAACAGGGTTTCCTAGGTTAATGGACTGAAATAGCTGCCACAATAGGCAGGGCACTTCTTCCTCTTGGGACTGGCTTTCCAATTCTAGTTTGAACAGTTTATGATGAAAATGTGCAGCACTTCATACAGTCTATCACTTGAGTTTGAATTCTATACTCATACATTTGTCACATTCAGTGATATTCTGTCACGTAATAATCATGACTGAATAAAGACGATAGAAGGAAAAACAGAAGAAAAAGGTAGCAAAAGTTTAACTCGTGGGCTGCAGTTCAGAAACTCTCAAAAAAGTGACTGGCTTCAAATGAACATAGTGATCAAGCTCCTTGAATGCCTTGGAAACAAATGACTGCCTGTACTTCGATAACCTTCCTTCAGCTGGCCCAGACAACAATACATGTGGGAGGCAGTTCCAAAGCTCAAGACACTTAACCACACGGGGTCAAGAAACGGACGTGGTTACTGGGTTATAGGGTCAAAAAGACTCATGGGCAAGCCACTGCTAAAAAGACAATTTTTTTTTTACCTTTTCCAAAGGCATCAATGACAAAGAAAAAACATACTGGAAGAATTTTTTTTACCAATAGCTCAGTGACTGATTGAAAATACTCAAGTATGCATGGCATACATTTGATCCTGTGAGTCAGAGCGTAATATTAGAAGGTTACCTGTACCACGGTCTATGTATTGTATTGTATGATGAACAATACACTGCAGTAAGAATAGCAGAATGACAAAAGGTATTATGCAGGTTTCTTCATCCACACTTTCACGTAAACAAGATTGTCCGATGATATCGATAAGGTGCAGTAGAACTCCTTCTAAACATCACATTGTAAACTGAAAGGATTGGTCAAAATAAGATCACAGCTTGCCAAATATGGTGCAGGTTTTACCATCAAGCAAGGTGTACAATTTTGGAGGATTTCATCAAAAAAGCAAACAAGAAATCGCTAGCGAGATGTTTTGAAACTCAATAAGGATCTAGAAATTACAATACAAAAGATATCTACTAATTTGTTAAACTTTAAATATAATGTTTACTATTCAAGTATTATTGCTTTATTTCCAACTAGTTCTTAAATTGCAGGTCTTTCAGCAAATATTTCAAAACCCTGAGGATAAGCTCAACATGTAATAATGTACTTGTTCAAACACAACTCAACACTTAGTAAACATATGACTGTTTTCATTACAAGATATCTATAGTGACATGTGACTTAGACATATGTAGACAATATGCTGCACAGCTTTTCCTTATACATGTCAAATTTTAAACCTTTTCACAATGGTTACCAAGCTTCAAGCCCCATTGTTTTTTATGGTGAGTGCAGACCTGATTGCAGGAAAACCACGGAGAGAGACAGAAGCAGACATCCCTTCTACGACTACTTAACATGGAATTCAGCAGGCAAAACTGATCTCTCTCATCATAGTAAGGCTAGGAACAAACCCATGGAAATTATTGACTTACAAGACATCAAAAGCAAAACTATCAAAGATCTTAATTGTTCTTCACTAAATATATAAACAACATTCACTTCAATGCTAAATAGAAAATAACATAAAAGAATTATTAACTGCAAAACACCCTAAGTACAAGAAACAGACATATAAAAAAATATCGATAATAAATTATTGACAAGAACAATAATTACAATTTGAATAACAAATTTTGTTTCAAAGAGCTGACTGACAACCAGACTATGCAAAGATGAATTCATTCTCTGAATTCTGCAGATGTATACGTTTGGCCTTTATGGCTTTGTTTGTGTACCAGCATGGATAATCGGTGGTATTTCTAACTCTACACTTTAAGGCAGACAACAAAAGATGAAGGTATGCATTTCAAATGTGTAATATTGCGGGCTTTGTTATCCAGATTTAAATTGTTGTAAAGTTACAAAATAAAAATAAATGTATAAGTAAAGTTTGAATGTTATTATGGCAACATAGATTGCGACTTAAACCATATGGTTGGTATTCAACTAAATTAGAAAGACCTCGTTCCCACTCAATTCACATCAGACAACACAGCAACTCACGGTGATCAAGCAGTTTACTGTTTACTGATGGAGTATAAATTGGACATGTGCCACAAAACTTGTCACTGCTATTACAGACCTGGATATTTGCTACTCATATCAGGACTGGCTACCTACTCTCAAAGTCATAACTGATATTGATTTAACATGTCTTTTTTTGCAAACTAAAATCTTCTCCCTCTTCTACAATTTTGACAAAATCTAAGCAGACACGATAACAGTGCACAGTTGAGAAAATTATGACCAGCACTGTAGGACCTTTCATTACTGTTACCAATAAAACCTCAAATTCAAAGGAAATAATTATATCAGGAAATGCATGAATGAAAGTAAAAGGAGGAATGAAAAGCAGGCTAAATGATTGCATTACAAATTGACATTACCCTAAGGGGTGTGTATCAATATACTTATTATGAATAGCATCCTTAGGCAAGCAGATTATTACGTCAAAGAAAAGTTGACCCACTGTTCTCCAGGTATGCCATGGAAAGTGTTTTCTACAGTCTGTGGGAAAAGGAGAAGAGAACAGCGCGATGCAAAACATCTTATTATGAATAGTGTATTTAATTGATGTGTATACTGATGTCAATCATACAATAAAAATTGTATTTTGCAAATACACTACTACTTTGATGACTGGCACTCTTCAAAGTACCACTTCTTATTCTAATAATTTTAATTTAGCTTTTTTTTCCAATTGTAATGAGTACAGTATTTGCTGTATGTACAGAGTTTTTCAGAGGTTGTATTGAAGTCTGTGCAACACTTAGTACAGTGCTGTAATAAATCACAGTGTAGAAGTGACTTGCACCAGGGTGTGATGGATGGATTCTAATACTCAGTAGATCCTTTACAAATGGATGCACTGATGTTTAATCCATCTACAACCCGACACATGCTACAGCCAGTGTTTTCTGCGGGACATCAAGTTGTGTGAACCCACCTATTAGGGGAGAACCATTTGATTTCTGGGGGGGGGTATGGAGGATTTTGAGAAAAAAAAATTATCGCCAGGTGAGATAGAAGGAGAAAAAATTGATCCTGTCATGGCCTGAGAAAAAAAAAAATGCCATAACAGACAAAGTGAAAAACAAAAATTGTCACAATGCACCAGAAATTAGCAAAATTTGGAAACCCTATTCTCATGTATTCTTTGCCGGCGCGCCGCCATAGGCGGCGCAAATGTTTTTACCACAAGCAATTCTTATGTTTTTCCCAGCACTTATGATATAAGCATGCACTACATAGGTCTACTTTACACCTCAGTACACTCAATGTTTTCCTTCCCTTTTCTGACCTAAGAAATCATATTTCAGGATTTCTGTTGCAATATCTTAATGGCATAGGCACTATCTTAAGGGGACTTATTGACTTCTGTAAATTGTGAAATTTTAAAACACAAGACAGGAGTCCTAGTGTTAAAACCAATATATTATTCTCTCAATATAAATATATTAGAAAGATGTACAAGTTGACAATGAAAAATTGAGGAACAAGAAATATAATGAAATACAAGGGAGGGGTCACTAAAAAAATTGAAAAGTTCAGGGGGGCGTTACTCAAAATGTGGAGAGGAAGGGGGGGGGGGGGGGGGGGGGGGCGGGGTTACTCAATTTTTTTGTGCGAAATAAATTGAAACACATCTCAGATTGCACCATTGCACAAACCCATTTCTCAAAATTTTCAATGCAAGAGGAGGGCACCCTCTCTCGTGCTCTCCCCAATTGGGTCTTCTAACAGTTTTACTAGTAAAAGACAAATTTAAAATACCTATCGGATTGCACTACACTGCATCAATTTCTCAAAATTTTCACAGGATCTAGGACAAAACTGACACCAGACTGCACCATTGCATACATCAATATCTTAAAATTTCCATGCAAGATAGGGGAAAGCCCCTGTGACACTCTCCCCCTAAGCCTCTTGCGTATTCTCCCTCTGTACTTTCAAATTCTGCCCGGTCAGATATCCTAGTGAAAACTCTGTCATAATACCCATCCAAATTAAACAATATACTATATGGCTAGATACTGCGTGAGTTTTTTATATCTTTATTTTATTGTGACTTTCAATTTCATTTTGATGGAATCACCTTTTTTGAACCATCATGAGATAACTGACGATAGTCTAGCAGAGTACATCAGGATTTCAAAGGTCTTCACTGTTGCTGTATTTCGTAAATTTACAAATACATGTATTTGTATTAACTTTTCTAAGTGGGGGGATCAGTCAAAATTTCAGAGTTAGAGAGGGGAGTTACTCAAATTCATCATGGTTGACCGGGGGGGGGGGGGGGGGGGGGGGGGGGGGGGGGGAGTGTGTGGGGGTCACTCGAAATTTCTGAGTTTCAGGCCGTAAATAAGACGGCTCCCTTATATACAACGCATTACAAACTTGATGACAAATAAAAAAAAATTTGCACTGCTTCTCTATTCGGAAAAAAAAAAAAAAAATGATGCAAGTATGAAAGTAGAAAAAAAAATTGCTGTCACTGTGACAGGAAAAAAAAATTTGCTCCCATACCCATTTCCTCCATACCCCCTCCAAAATCAAATGGTTCTCCCCTTAAATCAAAGTCCCCCTTTAAGAATCACAAGCTGGTGACGTGTCGCCCTTCTACACATTGAGGTTTGAGATTATGATTTCATAGACTATTTATAGTAGCACTGCACTCCATGATTACAGTCTATGATGTAACATCATACAGTTGATGTAATCCACTATCTTTAGCCACAAATATAAGCTTCCTATCTGCAGAAGGATGTGACGCAGCTGAAAGACTGTCAACTAGAGTTTGCCTCAAGATTACAAAATTGAATGAAGTGTGTATGATTTGTGTAGGCTTCTAATTTATTCAACATTTACTGGATGGAAAATATAAAGAAACAAGAGTGTCTTTTATTTGATATTTGATCGATGCTATAACCTTAATTTGCTAATACCATGAAAAAAATCTTAATTTGCATAATTTATTGTAGTCCCCCTCAATCAGACCCAAATCCCCTAAATCTTCAAGCAAGGGAGACATTGCCCCCCTTTTGAGAGAAACCTGGAGACAACTTGGTACAGCTGATTTTTAATTGTGTCATGTACTGTACATACTGAATTTCTTGCAAAGCTCAGTTAATGAACTTGACTTTGAAGAAACACATAGAACTCAAAAGTCACAAATATCAAGCAATGGTCAATAATTGGCAAAGGTGCATGAAGATCTCATCATTGCTGTTTTCCAGAAAACAGGTATTTATAAAGACATTACCAACTTTACATAATAAATAGAATTCAAAGACACTGATTGAAAACTAGTCAAAATGTTGGTTGTAAATAGCTATACAGCCATTTGTAAAGATTTCTGTCCCACTAAAATTGGCGGCAGGGCAAAGTTAAATGGACTGGAAAGTATTGCAAGATTTTCTGCATGTCAACACTTGCTTTGATGAATGAAGGAATTAGGACTAAACTAGTTAAAACTTACGTTGTTCTCTTTCTAAAATTTTCTTGATTTATACATCTACTGTTGCTGCCTAAATATTCTGAGCAGGCTGTCCGAGGTAATTTATTTCTCTGTTTACAAAAAACAATCGCAATAACAAACCAATAATGAAGGTACTTTTCTATTTTACCTCAGGGGGGTCTACGAAAATGAGTTGCCAGTACACAATATAAAGAAGGGAGTAATTTAAGTATCATATGGTACAATAAACACACTGAGGTTACAACCCCTCTGGCTTTGGGCACTGCAAAATAATAGCTTCCCTTTACTAGCCAACCATTTATTCATTTGTTACAGTAGCCATGATTGGTGGTTTCAGGTTTTCCTCAAAACAGTGCTTGTCTCCATGACGACATTACAGGTCCAAATTTTGGGATATACAAATTCATATGACTACCAGAAAACAGACGATGCCACTTTACACTTTTATTAGCTTTTCATCGCAATTTAGATACAAGAACGTGCTTTTTTGACATTTTACATAAACATTGTAGCATATCTTTACTTTACTGAGCTATCAAGACATATTTTAGCAATGGTGCCGACATGGGTCAGCCTATACTTGTGGCCTTTTGACTCCATAGGGTAATTGTCCTGTAGGTGTGGTGTCTGACCCTTCCATGACCTGAACAAACCAACACGACCTGAACAAACCAATCACAACCTGGTACATCAAGTGTTTGTGGATATCACACCACCCTATAGTCTGAGAGCAGATTACAAAGTTCAGAGCCCTTTCCTTCTTTGTTGAAGCATGTAAAGACAAAGGTATAGATACAGACATGCACACATATACATTTGAAAATTAAAAGCATTATTTCATTGTACTAAAATGGCTGAATTTATCATCCATTAGAGGTTTTATCGGAAATTGAAGTATATTCAGAGAGAATTTCTCTCTGGTAAATGAAAATTTAATTGTGACGTGCAAACTTGAAGTAGACTATACAATCATTAATGCAGATCTCAATGTACTATACATTCCCTTTCAATGGTTCGTGATATAGCTGAGATAACAGTTCCCTGTTATCTCCCTTCATACAGTGATAAAAATAATCTTGCTGGCATACCTGCACAACAATCAGCTCTAACAGTTGATACACTGTCAATGATTCTATTATACTGGCCTTTTTCACAGGAAACAACCAATACTGGCTACTCATTTGCTCATTTTCACATTTTATTGTTAGTCTACCAGTGCCGAGGGTGAAATTTTATCACAAAATGAACGTTGTATGCCATTGAATCACAATATAATAAAGTACAGAAAAATACCATTGAGATGAATATTGCAGGCCTTTTCCTTCACACTGAAATCATCAAGATATTGATCCACACTCAGGCAGATGAGAAGACTCACAGGTTTCTATGACAACCTTGATTAGTGTGTTAAAAATCTCCATGGTTACCAGAATATCAAGTCAGCTGTTATTTGCACTGCTTGCAACAATGATTTTATATCCAATTACTAGTTATTGAAGATGTAAATGAGAAATTTCAGCATGTAAATCATGTATGGGAAGTGTGTTAAAAACTTGTCAGTTGCCATGACATTTTTTAATATGTGGAATTAAACCGCAGAGAAAATTTTCGACAAATTAAAAACAATCAATCATTAATGTTTCAACGCTCCATAGCACAATGAAAGTGAGCAATTAGTCTGTAAAATCATACAAACCTGCTATGTAATTCCTTATCATGTCACAGCATTAATCCTATGTAGAAATGTGCATTTGCTAGAGACAGTATTCCATTGTCATTATAATCTCCTTTGCAAAATATGAGCTAAAAAATCAAAAATTTTCAAGCAAAAAGCAAAACTATGCAATAAAACAGGAACTCAACAACAATAAATAGGAATTCTTCATATTATTATGTCCTGACATCCTGAAGGCTGAAATCCCTGGTTGTGGCATGCAGAGTTTATATAAAAGCTTAAAGCTCAGTGAAAGTGATGCAGTGAGTGTTCTATATCAATACCTTGGGGCCCATAGCAGGATCATAGATGTATGTTGAATCCAGCACCTGGATCAAAGTTAAAGCGCTTACACACGAACACTGTTAATTATTACAATAGGGCTGTTCTATAGTAGGGCTGTTCAATGCGTATGAACACATCAAGTTTTCTTTTGTCTGCACATGTGCCTGCAATTCAATGAACAAACACTTTTACAGCTAGATGATGCAAGAGACAAAATGTCAACCCTCGGAGAAAACTCAATATTGAAATCTAAATATACCCTGTCAATGTTATTGGCTAGGCAGGTATTTTCTGAATGATTTCAATAACAAAATTTCATCAGCTTGATAGATGTTGGCATACACAATTACCCGGTAATACTTTTTGCAAGCACACAGACTGGGGAACGTGAGAGGTAAAGTCTGGGCCTTCGATAAAGCAAATATACCCAGTCAATACTGTTGCCATGGAGATGATGTTCATTTGTTTTTATCATGGCTGCTTAAAACGGACAATTAGGGCAGTTGAGCATACTTAGAGCTGAAATAGAGTGATGTCGACATTCTACAAGGCTATAAATAGTTTTAGTGATCAAAACATCCCGATTCTTTACACAAAAAAGGACATTAACCTTCAAAGTCTCGGCTTTAAACATCAGACAATGAAGTTTCTGTTTGTTCAACTTATCAATAAATCATTCCTAGTCTTTGCTAGACCAATGACACTCATCACAATTGAAGGTTTGTTGCTAAATATAGTGACGCCTGTGATTTTTTGATGCTGTTGACTGAAATTTGAACATATTTTTCCTTGTATACCTGTCTTAATTGTAAATGTTTGTGGTTGTACCTCTAACATGTAATTTTCATAATTTAATTCAGAACACTGGCCGTATCAAAATACTATTTTAAAGACCCCTGTCACATTAATTTCAAAACATCTCATAAAATTTTTTAGACAAATATCTACTTTTGAGTATTAATGATAGAACATGGATGTCATCACAAATCAGCCCTAATATGATCTTAAAAAATCTAACCGGCAAAATCAAATCTCCCCTCAAATAATATTTAAAAGACTTCATACTTTTCACTGATTTCTTAATATAAAATAAAATGTACAGATAGAAAGCTAGCTGCAGACGGCATTGGATTGTCCACAGAGATACTGAATAGCTAAACTAAAAATATTAAGGAAGGATAGGCTTAGAATAACGTTATCCTCTGTGACAATAATCCATAAAGAATGTCAATGAACTGACATGCTCTGCATTTGTCCTTGAAGCACTCTGAGTCAAGTTGACCTGAGCAAATTACCCATCCTCCCTTGCAGGAATGTACAAATACCACCATTTTTAAAAGCAATTTCATTATAAGACTGTTTTCATTGATATGTTATTGATGGTAAAAATATTTGAGGAGCTTATCTAGGTGGAGTATTGAGTTTACATGTTGTGGACTTGTACTTGTTTTATTTTGCACATGACCTTTTTCTTCCTAATTTGAATGAAACTTGACCATGACTGAACATTAATCGGTCATTGACCAGCACAGAAAAATTGAGAAATATACCTGAATATGATGTATTTACATATGTATGTGAATCTAGATATTGGCACATCCTTGTGTACTGCACAGATGGCCACTCACTACACGTGGTGATATTTATTTTTAAAATATTGAAATTTTGAAACAATGAGCCTGACTGGAAATGCAATCTGGCGGTAGTGACCTTGATGACATTCCAAACCATGTATCAACTTAATTAAGCGAAAGATTTTCAGCGTCAGCTTGTCCGCTCACCCTAATATTGCAAGTGACATTTCGCGGATACATCGATCACTTTGTTCATGTGTTGATCATGTGTTGGAGTCATGATGAGTTCTTTCAAGGTCCGATCTGCACACCCATGACACATGCACGACCTTAAATGAAGTGGCATGGAATTTCTTACTTATTGAAAGACAGGTGTAACATTGTCAAAGTGTACTTCTTGTTTCACAGATCTTATCACAGCTATTCATATCGGTGTATGCCATAAACACTGAAATCACTATTAGGTTTTCCCAAAACTACTGAAAGTTACTTTCGACAGAAATCTTGACATTGAGTTTTTCCTTTTTGATGCAAAGTCCGTTTTTCTATGTTTGTACAATTTTCAAGCAATATCGAGAGTGAAAATTTACATTTACCAAGGTAGAAAAGGTAGAAGCCATTTGCAAACAACAGGTAAGAATAAAACTTAGGATCTGTACATTTCCGTTGCAAGTTTCACATCACTGTCCGAATTTCATATGATAAACACCTTCAGACAATATGTAGTACTTTAATTTGTACACAAGTTTGAAAACAGTGACCTAGACAGACAATACACAATTCAACGGGAGAGACCTTCATGACATTTCAAGCTGATCTAATTTAGTGAAGGATTTTTCACTGTCAGCTTGATGGCTCATCCTAATCTTGCAAGTGTCACTTCACAGATACATCGATCACTCTGTTCATGTGTTGGAGTCATGATGAGTTCTTCCCAGGTCTGATCTGTTCTCCCTTGACATGTGCAAGACCTAAATGAACTAACCAATTAGTCTAAATGAAGCCTGTATCGATAAAGAATTTATTCGCAGAAGTTCAAACTCTATCATTGAAATGTCTTTATGATGATAGGAATTTTATGAATGACATTATTAGATCATGTGCATCACAAAAAAAAACACGTTTTACAAATAAAATGTACAACCCTTGACAGTTCTTTGTCTATATGTATGCTTTCCTGCACCAGGCAAAATATCTTTCAAAGTATTAATACATAAACGTGGCAAGGGATTGATGATTTGCTGTACAGTGCATTACCAGGACAGTCGTCGTAGACCACAGGCCCCCTTTACTGCGACAGCTACTTGCGGCTAAGATTGATTGATTTTTGTGTGGAGCAGAAATTTGAAAAAAGCTCTGGCTTGCAAGAACAACCATGACTGCAACTGTTGGAGCTGATCACGTGATCTCTATGCAAATTACCAACATAAAATTTCTCAAGGATCTGTCAACGGTTGATAGAAACATAAGCTTATTTAATTGCTGAGCACATGGGTGTATACATGAGCTTAAAAGTTTTCAAAAAGTCTGAGAAATTAGTATTTCAACTGGTTATTGTTGTTATAAGTAAAATGCTGATGAATTTTTCAGATTTTTCAAAATTTTACACCTAGAGAACATTTTAAATCCATTTCGAATTAATTACACAATAGACTAACAACTTACATGAGATTTCAATAACTGAGGAACAGAACAAATTCTGCTCCATTCAATTTTTTCTAATCATAATCTAAGCCCTTTGTTCTCTTCTGTTCTGTTTTTTAATTTGGGTATTCACAAAAGACAGCTTTCAACTTTATTGTTCACTTTACTGTCATCAATCGACCACGCACACTGACACATGAACACAGAATGGTGCAAAGTGAATTAAATTCAGATTATGACCGTCCCTGATGGAAAGCAATCTTTGCATGCTAAAAAAGTCTGAGCAAGGGCGAATCCTGTTCAAAACAAGCTTATTACCCACCCTGCATTCGTTTGGTATGACCTTCATGTCCTGTGCCAGGGTTATTCTATTGCTGGTACAATAGGAGGGGAGAAATTAGTCTAATTTTACAGAGACTGTACAGATTGCCAATGTCTACAAAGCAAATCAAATTAAATGGCAAATATTTTTCAACGCCTTTCTGTATCTCTGCCTCCAGACTGTTGACTCAGAAGTTGTGTTCTCCCTCTGATGTAGAGTGAGTCAGCCATGTTGCATGCACTGACCCTGTGCTGACGGGACATAATGTCACAGGCAGGAACACGTGAAGAAAAGATGATAGATAAACTCTATGTCAACACTTTCCTTGACCTTTACTTTCAAAATTGCCAAAACCACAACACAACGATACTTTCACTTCGGTTGTTATGGATATAAAGGCTTAATTTTAAGGAAAACATTTTTTATTTACCACAAATGATGATTAACACAGACTGACTTCAGTATATCAGAGTACTAAATGACAATATTTTATGAAATATCTGTCAGAAATGAAAACACAGCTATTGAGTGGTCATACATATTACTTTCTCTATTTTTCCACAGCAATTGCAGCTTTGGACTGATATTAATATCCAATGTAAGTTATTTTTCAGACTTTTTACCCATGTCATGGCACTGTTTATGCTGTTGTTGGCCACATGCATACAATTGCCAATACTTGGGAGTCAGTTACTCAGCATGTCCTGACACTCAACGTATGTTGATAAGATAGCTTTCACCGCTGTGATATACAGCAAAGGGCAACATAAAGGGCCCATGCATTGCCATGTGAAGGCATCATGATCACCCTTGTGAAGCCTTATGGCTCAGTGACTAAGTCCAGAACAGGAAAACATTTTTCAGTTTTGGTTGATTCGGTGTGTCTGTATTTTTGGCTGATGCAACTCCACGTGAAGACTAAGTGATCCATCTCAGGAATGATGAATGATATGAATGAGGACTGATCTTTTCTTTAGTTTCTGAGTGACATTGAAACAAATGACCTTATATAACTCCTGCAGGGCAAGGACACACTTGAAAAAAGAATTTTCAACAAAAAAGGTAAATGTTTTTGGACAAAGTCTGTCTATGGTTTTACTTAGTTTCATATCGATCATGTGCCATTTGCGGAGTCTTAGCAAAAGGTCATTTATTTACAAAACAAAATAAGTACGCCTAAGGTGAAATAAAAAGAAAATGACAATGAAATTCAAGGCATGCTATCAATTGAAATAATGTAAAGAAGAATTATATTGGAATATTTTGAATGACATATTTTAATAAACTGTTATGACTACCTCTCATGTAAGGACCATTACATATTTCAAACAGACATTGACAATTGATGAATTTTGTTGTATTTGTAACTTCTGAAACTTTCTTGAAGTGGTGTGTTCATTGCAGAAAGTGAGCACATCATACAGGATGACTTCAAACATTCACTTGAACCAAGAGTCCTTGCCACTTGAACTCAAAATGTTTGACATATTTGAAGACTCAGAGTTATTGGGGCAGTTTTCACCATGACTTCTCACACACTATCCTTGCCACTTGAACTAACCTACATGTACTCTCCAACACTTACATACTTGGAATAAACAATTTCAGACATCTTGTCATGAGAAGCCAGCATGCCCTCCACTTGATTTTGACATTTTCCAGTGTACATTTCACAGGATAGCCTATAGCTTGCTAATTGATCTCATGGTATTCAACATTTCAGTATACTTGCGATTAGAAAATTATTCAATGAGAATTTTTACCCTAAATATTCTCATCAAGTATCACAGAAAAGAATCTAACTCTTGCAGTGACTACGTAAACACTTCAAAGACTGAATACTGAAATCAGTGATGTACCATCAGTGGACAACATCAGCAGTAACCAGGATTAACTTTCTTTCACTTTGATACATTTTTTTCAAATTTCTTAATTAAATTCTGATGATCATGTGAACCAGTTTTCTATACAACAATAAGATTATGATAAAAATAGCCAAATAAAGAATAATATTATCATCATAATCTGAATAATAATAATTTGGACTTTCATAAAAATGTCAGGGGTATTTTTGTCGAAATGAGATTGTGCCAAAGAAGAAACTTTGTCATGGTAACATTACTTTCAATTCCTGTCATCTGATATATTGCAATATGTCTAATGAATATTGATTTAAAGAAAATCAACTTCAAGGATTGTTCAAGGTTAGGGTCCATGATTTTGACTGTGGGCCTTCCTTGCTATGCTGATTGGCTGCAAGCTGTATTCATGTGATACAAATCCACCAATAAAATCACTTGAATATCATCAGATCTTTAATATAGCACAGTAACCATAGACATATTGCTACATATGGTGCATGTAACAGATTGGGTGACATAATGCAACTACAGAAGGTGAACTTTTAAGTCAAAAATCACATATTTTATCCATTCATCCATCTTTACCCTTCTTTACCCGTCTATCCATTATGCATCTACATCTGTTAGTTCTCACAAATAATAGAAAAAGACAAAGACACAAGCTGTACACACTGGTGTGAAAATTCTGATTGTTGAATATAATCTGTCCATCATCACCTCCACAGCTGATTTCTGGAAATTCATTATCACTGAATAAACTTAATATCTGAGCAAATAATCAAATTTCACTTTCATTATCCCCAACAAATTAAACTTCAACTTTGGAAATAACACAACATATGATGGGAAAATGGTCTTTTTGATACTTCACGTATGTTTAGAATAAAACAACAAAGTAATTGACACATGTGAAAATATTGGCAATGTTTAATCAAATCATAGGGGAATAACATTATTTTTGGAAGACACCTGAGTTGGTTATGACTGGAACCATTACATTTTATTTACACATCTGCTGTTACAGATAGACAGGGATTAACACCCAGAACCAACAATTGCAGAAGTAAAGGACTGCTGTATGACCCTGAAAAACTGCTGACGTTGTAACTTTAAGTACAGTCCCTCCACTGACTGTGCTTTGTTAAAGTAAGGATCTTGATTAGTGTGACGTCATGGTCTGGGTCAAAACAGAAAGAAGTACATAGCAAGACATTCATTACACAACTGAATGAACAGTTTGTTTGTGACAATACAGCTTTGTATTGATCAACCAGCCTAAAAGCTGTTTATCCCCGTGTTAGCAAGAATGTACTACGACAATCATTATGTAACAGTTTCTCTGAACTTCAGGTGGAAGTATTACTTCTCAGGCTGTTCACTTCTCAGTAAAAGGGTTGTTTACAGGAACATATAGCCAGCAGGAGACAAACTACTAATTCTATGGCACCCAGAAATACAGAGATGATCTAAAAGTCAAGAGGCTCAGTGCTTGAATTTTAAGTACATAACATGATGTAAACAAATATGTGTACAAACTATCATACGTAACGTTCAAAGTATATGTAAGAGAATTCAGTTCAAAATGATGTAAAAGTCAACATCCAACACTGGATGCTTGACATTGACAAACAATCACCTGTTTGAGTCTACTTTATGACATATGTCACGGCAAGTATAGAACAAAGTTGAAATTTTGGAAGACACTTTGGAAATTCCAACATTGAGACTGTGAATGGTATAGAGGAGCTGTTCAAATGTATCTTCACTCAAAATTGATTAGTGGTCACAACTTTCCCCCTTTACAATAATGAATGTCATCAAGGAGGATATCTTGGGACGCCATGCAACAATTTAACTGCTATCTTGGTATGTTGTGCGAAACAAAGTCGGAGTAAAGATTCTGGAAATGAGCTAAAATATAGATGCAAGTTGTAAGACACAGAATCACACACTGCAAACAGATATGGGACATTATTAGCAAAAGAGTAACTGTTACAATACTATTACCAAGTCAGTTACAACAAAATTAAACCTTCAAAGCTTGAAATGATCTTTGATTATAAAGAACTACTGGTCCACTCACATAATAGTTGTATAGGTTTTCTGTCTTACTGAATTTTCAATTCTGATTCTTGCAATGTCCTTCGCATGGTCACAAAATCTAAAAATAAAACGTATTTTTTTAGTGACTTTGCTATCTTTCAAAGTCCCAGTCAAAAACAGTATTGAGCTCATTTGCATACATGCATGGTACATTCAGCCAGGGCATGAGGCATTCACATGGTGCGTGCATGGAGAGGAGCCCCCCTGGCCCTGCGTTGAGAGGGCATTCACCCCTCTATCATGCAGACAAAGAGTGATAGTGTGCACAGCCTGCCTGAAATTGACCTTGACGCCTTCATGCTTTCCATTCATGCTCCTGGTTGTTAACAAAAGAATTCTAGTCAAGCGTGCGAAATACAAATCATGGTTGCAAAACATAGGTAGTACTTTATATTTGTAAATGTATACATTTGTTACCCTTTACTTGTTTCTTTATCTATGTTTGCAATCTAGGTATTCTTTTGACTTTAACAGACAGGGGGGAACGCAGTCAATATTGCTATGGATAACTATAGATCAATAGATAAGCAGTTTCTAGTTGTGCATATAGATGACATTCACAGTTTCAGAGTGCAAGCGTAGACAGTAGAGGAGGGAAGATCTACTGTCTATGATGCAAGTAATTTCCTTGCCATTATTTTGTTGACATAACAGGAGATCTGTATCGATCCAACAATGCATCCTGAAGTATAAACTGCAGACTCCTTTCAGTTAACCTTATTTCATGAATATTTGATGACTTAGGGTGACTGGCCGGCAATGACCTGAACAGTAATTTCAATGACAATAGACATGCAAATTAGTGCATATTTGCTTTTGCAGAAATTATTTTCAACCTGATGACTACAGAAAATGAGCTTATTTTACAACAGTTTTCGTTTTGCCCCCTTGTTTTACATGACAGCTGATCAAGGAAAGTTTGGGAGAGCTTGAACACTTTACCCTCTGTAAGTGCATACATATGCTATTAGGTTGTCGCTCTTTAGTTTTCCAATTAACAAAAAGGTGAAAATTTGCTGGATATCTTTGAATTGTCTTTCAACATGTACTGACAGAGCAGTTGTGAGATACATGCCAGGATTTTGAATCAAGAAGAACAAGTTCACAACTTTAATATCATTTTGTGTGACATTTTAAAATCAACCCGTTTTAATAAACTATTCGTTTTACAAGTGGCTTTATACAATTGATTCTGAATTTACCCTATTGCTTTGGGATATTTTAGGATTATTTTGCACATGAAACCAGCGCTTCATGTTACATAAAAATGTTGCTAAATGCAATCATATGACAGCAGAAATGTAATATCTATCTAAACAAAAACCATTTAAACATCTGCAATCTCATCAAGACACTGACATACTTCATAAGCCAGTAAACTTTTTCAGAATGGAATTTTACCCTTCCCAGGACATCTCATCACCATTTGCAGTGAATAGAAATATTTAATGGGCCAGTATTCTTGTGAGGACATTTAATTGTGACTTTTAAATGACTTTCAACACATTGGTGGTTGAATTAAACCGGTCATAAAATTAAAACCTGTGACAACGTGCAGGCTCTGCTGTTAACTGATTGACTTGGTGACAGTGTAGGAAGGGGATACAAATTACCATGTCTTCACTGTACTAACTAACATTTTCTCTCTTTGTGGTTCAACACATTAACATTTGAAATTCACCCATTTGATTCACCATTTGGCCAGTCTCAAGGCACATACACTCAGCTTTGAGTGTACCTGTTATCAGAAGTTATTCTTTTTTAATGCATCAAAGGCCATGGAGAAGGCTGGGACACTTTTTCAGTGGAAATACACAATAAGGTATTGTTATATTTCCGATTATGTGTATTGAGGCTCAGGAACAACCTCAAGTGGGAGAGTCCTTGCAGAATTTAGTTGCTTTAGAATGCCACGTCACTGAACATTCACATTCACAAGAGAAATCTAGAAACCAATTTTTCCCAATACTCAGTTTTCATTCAAAAAGTTTTGTCCAAATTTGTTTATTGTCAGTTTAATTATGTTCATACTCTTTGTACGCAGTCAGTACAGTAGTTGTAGGACAAATCGGCACTGGCATGATAGGATTGCCGTTTTACAAGTACAGAGAACAGGATATGACATTGATGATGAGTTCAACCTCCGCTGTTGAATCCATAGGCCTGTTCTGTAGTTTATTCACTTGTACGATCTATCAACAGTTCCATGGAGCCATGATGCTAAATAAAGGAATTGTTTGTAAGAAAAAAATCATCTTCAACCTGATCAGACGTACCTTTAGGGTGACAAAAATATGAATTCAATGCAACAGAGTATGATAATAGTTGTGTTGAAATGCCAAAACAAAATTTTGTTTCTGGTCTCACAGATAAAGAGATCTCAAATAGAGTGCATACTATCAGAATAGAACATTCAGTTCATGTATGAAGAAGATATTTAAACTGTGAAAGAGGATAACCATTGGTAAGCATGAACCACAAACCTATGTAAAATCAAATTATAAAATGATTATCACTTGCACCACTCTTAATGTGATTGCGTGACAGTTTATCATTTGATTCATTCAACAACAGATTATGATTTCAAATAATTTGGGAAATTGCAAATAATATGGCAATGTCCATGTTGTTTTGAACATATCTCAGTCCTCATGTCACACAGACGTCTTTTAAACAAACCATAGACCCTCGAAACAAAACTGACAATGATGGTTAATTTTAAACTCTGAAGGACACTGTAATTCTCTGTGAGATAAATATTAAGTATATTGATTGATCTGACCTTCTGACACTCACAGACACCCCACACTCCCCCCCACCTCCCTTACGTATTGTTATAAAACTACTGATGTTACCTTGTAACTACTATGGTTTGGCCCAAGCCTATTGTCATCAATGGTGACTGAGGACCTATTTACATGGAATCGGGATGAACAGGTTCAAAGAAAGGGTTGTATGCATGATGAACTGGACAATTTCACAGGATTTGCTCACCATTTTCAGAATGCATGGCCAAATTACTCTTGTAAATCTTTTCATCCTGCAGTACAGTGATCCGTTTTAAGGCTTAGCATCCACTCATGAAGCAGTACCTCACTGCAGTTATAATAAAAATACCCGTCAGAAAATTACGTGAGAAAGATTAGCGAGTGATTGCCAAACTGAAGAATGCTGGGTCTGTACTATGCTACAGGATAATTCAACACCATGTTAGGGGGTTTCTATGTATTAATTATCGTAAAAAGCATCCTCAAGTAAGCACTGACTAACATTGCATAGGAGATGCGCCCCATGTTCGAGATCTTCCGGTGTGCCAAAAACTACCACTGCAATGCTGGGTACAAAGTTTTTGACAGATTTGAGTGGCAAAAGTCATTGTGGATTATCAAAAGATATTTATGCTACCACTGAACAGAAATAAAAAAGATTTACTTCTGGTACTTTGCTTTTTTGCAATGATTTGTGAGAATTAATTCAAATCAACTGTACGTTTGTACAAGCAGACTGAAGATGAATGAGCGGACAACACCTGGACTAAACAGTGATAGCATGCTGACATCAGATCATTGAAGTGACAAGTTTAATACGGATCTATTTACATTAATCAGGCTTTACAGTGTGGCATACAGACCTCAGATTTTAAAAGAGAGGTACCCTGGAGGGATAAATTGCCTTGTCAGACACTTGTTTCGGATCTGCTTTGACTTATGATTGGTGATGTAAACACATTAAATTGATGCAAAACATCGAGCAATGAAGGTCTCTACCATACAAAAAGGTCAAAATTTTGAAAGAAAATTATGTGCTCCCATGATTCAACAATGTCTTCACTTGACTGTTTCCATGAAAAAGATGAGACAATAGAATGGCTTTTGAAAATAAACTATACCAAGTTATCTAACAGGATGTTCAATGTTTTGAATCAGTCTGCTTTTAAAACTACATTCAACTTTCACTTCACTTACATTTTCATACTCTGTTACAGATCAAAAGCACTGGAACCAATAGACAGCCGCAGTGTCAATGGTATGGCTGGCAGACTGATATGGCACTTGGCAGAGAAGGAAAACCTACAAACACGTGTTTTGCTTGCACATGGAAGCCATAAATACATGTTGCTATAGGCCCCTGGATACACAAGCTGTCAGTGAAAACATCCAGGTACTATATCATTAGGGGTCAACAACCTCACTGAACCAGAAATCAAAATGTACATACAGTTCAAATGAAATGTTAATTCAACTATAAATCTTTCTCAAATTAAAGGTACACATTGTGTCTTGTGAAATCTATGCCTGTGCCAGTAAGTGATATTCTTTGTTTTACAGAAAACAAAATTCTCTTTTAACATGACCTTATATTCCTTGAAGACGTATGCAAATTTTTCTCATTCTTTGGCAATTAGTGAAGAAGCACAGAAAGAAAGTGTTCCGCCACATTGTAACCTTGCAGAAGACAATACAGATATTTGACAATACCTCTGTTGTGCGGCATATTCGGATATATAAGTCTTGGCATTTTGTACATAATCCTGTACATCAGGTGACAAAGTACACAGTTTGAGTTTTGTACACTTTCATGTATATTCTCTCATCTGAATCACAGCAAACAAAGTGTGAAACTTGGACAAAATGCAAAAAATATTGTGTTCATAAATGAACAGATATTTGAATAAACTTCAATCGACTGCCATCAAATTCTTACAGAAAACCTGCTGTTTCTGATGAAGAACACCCTCATGACAAAAACAATTACACATTCCATTGCAAGAGTATTTACCTGTTTCTGTGTTTGTTTTCCAGGTATGGCATTTCACACTTTCTCTCATAAAATTTAACGACAGGAAGAAAAATAGTATTTATGAGATAGTTCTGATGAAACTGAAATTACTGATCTTTTCCACAATTACTTTCATGATTATGTCCTTCAAAGTGATTGATTATTTAACTGACCAGAAGTCTTAATTGGAATTTCTTTTGTTAAAATTAACAACACATCACTGATGCAAACATAACCTGGACTCCTTTCATGTACCGGTACATGTAAACACTGGCAGCCTTCACGGGTACCACAGCAATGAAAGATACTACAATTAGATATGGAGGGCAACCAAATATTAAACTTCAGAGAGCAGAAGTGTTTGGAAACTCTGGTAAATTTTGAATTAATATATTTTGCTATCTTCGTACTTTATTTCACAATGGAATTTCTTTTTAAACAGTAAATAAAATGGTGGATTATCAACAGGTTTCCGTGTCCCTATAAATAGTTACAAAAATGCAATTTAGTATCGTATCTGCCTAAATTAGAACCTGAAATTTCTCATAAATAATAAAAAATGGTGAATTGTGAAATAGGTTTCTCGGTACCAAGAAATGATTGAAATGGTAATGTCAAGAGTTCTTGCATGTTTCATCTCGCTAAGAAAACCGTTTTCTTCAACTTTTTGAATTATCTTCCATCTGGATTTCTCATTTAATGAACAGCCATATGTGGGGAAAAAGAAGACATCCTAACCGAGTCACACAACTCCCAGCTTTCAAGTTTATAACATGTACAATGTTGATGTCAATGCACAGAGCTTGTTTGTCCAATCCTTCAGAAGTTACAACTTACAAGATTGTCGAATGTGAAGCCCTTATGTTTGCAAAGTTTGATAGAAACATGTTTGATTTGTCAGATATTACAACTTGTTGTTTATGATAATGCTAATTAGCAAACAGAATAAAGATAATGTTATTACAAAAGGTTCAAAAATAACCTGCCATTTTGGAACTATGATTTGGGATAAGTAACTTTTGCATCGCTTTTTTACAAATGTCCCTTTTACTTCATAAATTACTTATAAATGTAACATAAAGTTATCGCTTCTGCTTGCACAGAATGGGATACGTCTGCATTTATATTCAATTACAAAGCTTGGATGAAAAAAAAAATTATATAGTGCACAATCTAAGGCACATGAGAATTCTCCATCCATGATAACTCATTATCTCCATATTTGCATACTGAAACATTCATTTATGCTTTGCTTAAATGAATATTGATGTGTAATTATGTACATTAAATGAAAAGAGAAATATAAGAAAATAATGCAAACTTGCACATGGTGAACAAAGTTATAAAAAATAAACATCTTGACCCACATAGCTGAACCCTAGGGTGAAACAATAATGTTACAATCAAAAATGGCGTCAACCCAGTACATGATAGCAGCTGCACATATCATTTTAATTAGAAAAGTCAAGTAAACATTTGTAGGGAACACAATTCATTAGATTTTTAATGTCCTTGCTAAGATAGAAAACCCACACACCTGAAGGACAAAATGTTACATAACACTGCATTCCCAGCAGACTGTCCGTAAATAGATGCTCATTTACAAATGAACTCTTTGGTTGTGTTCATTGACAAAGCTTTAATATGAGTCCACTTAGTGCAGTACGTGCATTTTTACAAGGATAGAACATAAATTGTACACACTGCTCTCATATCTGCCACCGCCAAGAATGTGATGAAAATTCAGACAGTCATACAAGTGCGTTGGTCCATGATCATTGTTGTCTTTAATTGTCGCAATTCATCAACTCTTTATCCTTGTCAAATAAGTACCATTTTCTGTTTTTCTTCATATTTATGGCATTTTTCTTGCTTAAGACACTTGAAATTAAAATCCCATTTGTTTCATATCTTATATATGAGAAGGTATAGCCATGCATATTCCTGACAAAATTACATTAGCACATTTTCATTCCAGACTTTTGGAAAATTTTAGGCCAGGTTATCTTGAAAGGTTATCTTGAAAGATAAAGTTTTAGACAAAATTTTGTTCATTAGTAAATTATACAATTGAAGTGATGTACTGCTTGCCTATGTAAACGTCAAAATCAACAGAGGATATACATTTTGAACAAAGTCACTGACAAACAAATAGTGATCCTTTCTTGTCACAGTTTCAACATTTTGTTGGCAACGTATGTTCATACTTGCATACTGTATTTTCATGGGCCCATGTATGATAATCAGCACATGACTGAATCTCATTTTATGGCATTGGAAGCATAGAGAAAGTTTGATAAATGAAGTTGGTGGGACCATTTCCACTAGAATTCAAGTGTGCTTCCCAGCCAGCCCTCTTCCCAACCTGGTTCAGTAGAGTTCCTACCACATAACAGTAAGTGGAATGATGTTAGTGTAGTAGAGGTTCTATGTGAACAAATTTTACCATGTACTTGTGTATGCCAGGAATATGCAGACCACTAGCCAAGCAGCAAAAAGTTACATTTGATAACATATCCACTAGTTCCCCCATTATCATATCTGTTCTTTCAAATCTAACTAGTTTTCCCTTTATTCCATCACGATCCAGACACGCACCATCATTTCCTGCATGTAAACAGAGAAATTAAAAGGTGGAAGGCTTTAAAAATCTGGATTAGACCAAAGGACTGGACTTTGTCAACAGTGTTGAAAATTGGATAGTATTAAGAAATATGAGCGGGGCATGGGTCTGTCAAAACTTGCAGCCCGAACTGGTGATGTTACCCCCTAAATGGCAGACTAACACCTGTACCACAAAGACTTGACCGGACAGACAGGAACATGAGACTGTAAATGTGCGTCAATAGCCTGACTCTACACGTGAGAATTAAGACGGTAATAACCTCTGAAAGGAGTATTGATTAGGTCCCCTAGAGCTGATCAATACAAACAATGTGTTGTTGGTAAACATACCGTCAGACATGTATTTTTACAGCAAGGACACTATGGCGATGGTGTGACTGATTCACTAAACAAACTTCATCAGTAATATTTCAGTCTCAGGCACTGTCGGACATTCCCAGATACTTGATGTACATGATCCTCAATTTCAGTCAATTCAGTTTTTGTATGCTTTGCAAAAAAAAAAATGTCAACAGTTACAATCATTTATCCATCAAACTTCTCCTTCTGGTGTGTGTCTGTTACTAAGGAACTACTGCAGAGTTACCAACATTGTAGATTTCATCTGATAGCAAAGACTTGCTACATATCAAATCATTCCTAACAATTGTTTGATTGTCCTTGAATTGCATTATTTTTCTTCAATCTACCGGTATATTCAGCCCTTAGTCAAACTAAAAAAAGTAGAACAAAATGATTGGTTTGTGAAAAGGGCCATCTATTTCTTATCTTAAAATCAGATGGCAAAATCTGCATACAATTACCCATAAGCATCTTTTTTAAGGTTGGACAAGGTCATCGACATGTGAGGTTTAATAAATGATCCAATGACATCCGTTGGGAAGCTGATAGTGTCTCCATTACATCTGTTCTCATATTCCAACTACTGTTTTGTTTCCTTGACTGCAAGGATAACAAGCTCAGCAAACAAATCCAAATCTTCTGATTCTTGATTTCTGCTTTTGCTTTACAATGTTGTAATGAAATGAAAACTATAAATTTGTAACTCTTTTATTTAACCCTTTGAGTGCTGTAATTTTTCCATCAAAATTTTATTGCAACATTTTACCAATTTTTAGTAATTTTTTAATATTTTTTTTTGATAATTTTTGACCAGATGGACATCGCATTTCATTTGCTGTAGTTTTTTATCCAAAATTTGGCAAAATTATAAAGAAAATGTGACTTGGGCATAAGGTGACAAATATTGACTTTGGTGCTCAAAGGGTTAAGACATCAGTTTTAAAGGATCTGAAACACACTGTTCCTGGCTATTGCATTTTTCTTACACAAGAAATCCTTGCATGCATATTATCATCAAAAGAAAGATACATTTACCCATACAGGGATAGATGATTAAAAGGGGCCAGTCTTTAGGATTTGGAGCGGTGATGGTCAGACATAGTAAAAACCTCAAGAACAAAATGTGTTTAAAACAAGTTTTGAGCAATACTAGTGCTGCTGTTTTTGCAAAAGCAAATATTCGAGTGGACTAGAAACTGTATGGAAGATGTGGAATTCCAGGAAAAACACATGTGTGGTCTGCCTAATCTGAGTGTCACAGTCTTAGAATGCAGAAAAGATTCTCTGCGTTCCCAGGCAGACTCTAGATTTTGCACTTAAAAAGCTATGCTGGACTATTACTAGTGTTAGCGGATATGCTCATACTGTGTTCCATATCAGGGACCGGCAGTTGGGATATTGATGGTTGAATGTCAGAGGTCATCTGGGAACAACTTTCTTCTCATATTTCACTTAGCAAATCCTGCAGCTGTGTAAAAAGATAACAGACAAATAGGGGATTTCTGGTGAAATTTACACCTTTGTGTTTCTCATACTATATCATATAAAGTACCTGGGCTATTTTATTTCATATACATGTATTTTTACATCAAGCATAGCAGCTTCTGTTCCATTTTCTTCATCAACTGTAATTTGAAACTGATTTGCTGATATCACGTTTCATTCTCTGCAAACAAGCTTAGCACACTGGCTAGAAATAGCCAGCCACCACATTTAATTTTTCCACGTATGGGATGATGTAATTGGATTTCCTGGCAAACCCACAGCGAAAAGTCAAATCACACTATGCACGGATGACATATTTCAAATGCTCTGATTTTGAACACACCGCAAAATTAATACTCAACCATGCTAATCAGGTATGCCAACATGCTCAGGGCCCTAATGTCATTAACACAATTGGATCATGGATCAAACTGGGAATGTCAGAGTTATTGGTGACATTGTTCACTCTGAAAGTCAAGTAAGTTATGGAAAACGACATTTCACAGGTTTCCACGCACACACATTATGTTTATCCATGGATACATTGTATCCCATGATGCAACTGCACTTCTAGTCACTTGGACCTTTTTAGACCTGCAACCATGTAACGTTATGTCAATATTGAGGAATATTAGATAAACATATTCTTCCTGCAAGGCAGCGACTGACTTCAGTATTTGATATAATAAACATTGTGTCAGACCTTGAATGGAAATAGAATCATGTAAGTCCTCTTCACATTGGTTTAAACCTTTTCCTGCTAAATCCGTATTTCACCATCAGGTCAAGATTGCCAAAACTAGTGAAGCACAATGTGTCCCATTTGGTGCATATTAACAGAAAAATGAACATTTGAAGCCCCTTGAAATCACAGATACTGTAACATGATTTTTATGGACAAAAGCTATTGGAAAAGACCAAGCTAAATGGGTGGAAATACATATGGTTTTGGCTCAATACCACTTTTCACTGCATTGGCTGATGGGGAAATGATAACTTATGGCAGGAAAAGGGTTAATACATAACACAGAGGGGAAGACATGAAGAATGACAACAGATCAATCATAATGTTGTAGTGTACACAAATGGAAGATGAGGTACTTTCTTCAAAAATAGATTCTGTATTTGGCATACAAACACAACTACTCCTTCACTGAAAACATGGGGTCAGAATCTATATAATCAAATTCAAACAGCTAATTATTGTTTGAACGAAGGGAAACACTGTCAGGAAGGAAATCAAGATTTTTTCCTACAACATGTCTTCCTGTGTTCAAAACCAGCCTGAACCATTACTGACTGCTTCATCTCAGAACCAATGCATCATGATATAACTCTACTACTGCAGTAGCATATTCCAAATAACACCTATATAAACGTATTGCGGGCAAACTACCATATACAAAGATGATTTCAGCAAGGGGCAGAAGACATTTTCCTGAAATGAAATTCTCTGATTATCAATAAAAGTTATTTTTCGCAAACAAAGACAACAAAACTTTAGTCCTTGTCGTTCTTATTTCTATACATTTCAGAAAATAAACATGTTCAGGGCAACGTACCAACAGATACAAGTGATAATGAACTTTTTATTGGAAAGAGATTTTGATGTTTCCTGTTCAAAGTGATGTAGTCTTACTTTCATTAATTTGACAGTATTAGCTTAATTGCAATCCCAGAAAAGACAAAGGGAGCACCTACAAGGGTGAAGTTGGCTGAATCAAATATGTGAAAAAAGAATACAGAAAAATGAAGAATCTTTATTTGTTAATTTTGACCACTTTCTCATTCTCTAACAAACAAGAGGTCAGTACATCAAATGTTTCATGTAACTATGTTAAACAAACATTATGAGTTCTCATTTCATGCCCTCTGACATAAATGAGGATGACCTTTGACTCGGTGAAAAGTACTGGTAATTTGCCTATCTAAGAATGGTATATGACCCAGCCTGGCCACCATGTCTTGCAACAACTGAGATTGGTTTACACTGCTTCCTTGGTGCCCTGATTGTTACCCTTCATATATAAAACTGAAAGAATACACAAAATATGCCTTACGCTGGAAATCACCTTTCATCATCAGCTCCATGGATGAAGATGACCTTGTACATCTAAGCAAGCAAGGTTACTTATTCAAATCAACATAAAAGTACAGTTAAACCCTTTTAGGATTATTGTCCACAACAATACCAATGCTGTCCATTGCTTTCATTGATTTATTTCACAAGCAGGGTTCTGTCTTGTCCGCTGTCTGAAACAACAATAGATTTCAATGTAGGCTGACAATTAGAATCTTCCTTTCAGCAGCAGAGTACATGCAACAACGGCAGTGACCTTGGCCTGCACTGTAGTGAAAGTGAGAAGCTAGTGTCCTTTACTGTTACCATGACAATACCAAATAACTGCAGTGTAAAAAATTTTCAGATATAATATCCTCTAAAGAAAGATAAAAAGACAAAAAAAGTTTATTCCAGTTATTTTTTCCAATTATGACAGCGCTTGTAAAAAATGCTGGCAAATGAAAAGCAGAAGTTTAGAAAAGAAAATATCACTTCCTTGTGTCAGTCTTGTAATTATTTCCAAATAATAATCAAATGTAGATATGCAATAATAACCATTGACATCTCAAAGCAAAGACACTAAAATGAAGTCTGCTGTATCTTAAAGCATTCCCCCTTGGTTTACCATTCTGTGTCCAGTGAAAAAAGTCTTCATTGAAATTCTTCAAACATTGTCTGAAAACAGCCAAATGCTGACATGCAAGCTGTTTGACTCAACACTTAATGCTGGTTAAATAGTAACAATGAAAGAACGTAGTACGTGACATGTTTGGTTTGAGTTCGCTTAGCAACCATGCAACCTGACAGTTCCACTTTGAAATATTCCCAATTAGCTTCAGATGATCTTACTGTCACCATGTCCAAAAAAACATTTTAATTTATTTTTAAGTAAAATAAATGACAAATGGTATACATTTTGTGCTAATCACACAATGACACACTGACTGAAAAGCCTAGATACATAATTATGTTCAATCATTTAACCTACCTACGAGAATTGATTTAATAGCTGGGTGAATTGATCAAGGCCCTGTAAGTGTTCAAATTTATTTTACGTGAGAGTTTATGTTTAGTAGTCCAGCGATCTCTAACTGAATGCTGTCTGATCGACATATCCTAAATTGAGGTCAGTGTCAATAGCCGGTAACTGGGACTGCCACTGTCCGCTGTTTGACCCTCAACATGCTATCAGAGCAACCACCCAGTGAAGAGCGCCCTCAAGTGGTGACTTACATTTTGTTGAAATATGTTGCATATCTTTATGCAGAGTAAGACACAGAAAAAGTCAGATTTTCAGTTATACCTTGCATTAGATGCATTCTTCTACATTAAGAAAGTTTGACTGAATTCTCAAAAGTTGATAGACTTCATTTTTTGATCAAAAGAACAAAGCACCTATCACAGATTTTCAGATTCAAACTCTTACAACATAACTGGTTTGTTACTTGTGTGGACTCATAGAGTAAATGATATTTTCATACTCTAGTTTATTTTGCAAATTGAAATAAATTTTAACCTAGTTGTGAAAATCACAGGGAATAACGTCAATTTTTTCATTCACATATCAATAAAAAGCTAGGTAATTTTTTTATCTTGTAACAAAGTTTGCAAGGTAACTCTTCATCTTTATGTTGATCAAGAGAAAGCATTGATTACAGTTTCCTTGAGGAAAGTCTGAGCAAAAGTTAGAAGATTCAGTTGCAAGGCATACACTACAGTAATCAAAGCCCCAATAATGCGTAATAAACCTATTTCAAAATATCCTGTTTTCTGAGTTTTCTTTGAAGGATTGAAAAGTGCATGAGACTGTCACAAGTGTCGAAAGTGGCATGTAAATTCAAATGTTTTAACATCATTTTAGATTTCCCACCATTTTAAAAAACTTATCATGTGATAGAGAAAATGTTGGTCATCGTGTATTGTGCGCATGCAAGTAAATGGCATCATGCTTGTTTCTGGTATGATCATGATGTGTATGAGCAGGAAATACTGCTTTTTGTTCTTTTCCATGGGATGCCATTTTATGAGTGTGGCACCCGTTTATAATTCAGACTGTTAAAATATGTAGGCATGGTCCAAATCAGTGAGCAGTGATACTTTAATACACGTCCTTCAGTTAGCACATTTACATGAACCAACTTTGGTTTGAAAATAAAATCACGAAAATTATGCATAAAATTCGCAGCTATAGGGGTTTAAATGGCAGTGGTTTTCCTGAGAATACAAATGCGCCTTACCCTAGATGAGTAAGAAATGGAAAATTTGCCTTGCTTCATTGTCAAAGTGATCTTTTGGTTATAATTATGCGTCATCCTTTGCACTATATGGTTCAATGCTTGTGTTTATTATTGCATGGTTGAATTTTTACACTGGTTAGGTTGCAATGCTCCCTTGCAATGTTCCCTTGAAGTGCTGGAAGTGAACAGAGAGTGTGAGAAGAAGCATACTGACAAATCAGCAACAACTGTATAAAATGTTCCCATATTGTTTTACAAGATCAGATTGATTAAACCATACTGATGTGGTAATCTAATTAAATGAAATGGTCACACAACAATTAATTGCACCATATGATTAAAATACCTATTTCTAATACCAGCACTAATTGAAACAAATTGACAAAATCACACTTACATACAGGTATTTGCAGAATTAATTGGATTGGGTCAAATCTCACACTGTTCTCTAACTGTGGTTGTTTTTCCCAATTTGAGAAATTGCTCACGCCATAATTCCTATCTGCTATAAATACATACATGAAAATTCAATCATGCCTGCTTGTAAGCATTCCAAGTTAATGCTACAGCCTCAGTGACGTAAGAGACACACTCAGTGTCCTGGCCACACTCCAAATCGAACTAGTCCTACAATAGACCTGGTAACTAAACCCTACCCATCATGCATTGGGATGTGACACATTAAGCTAGGGCATCTGCTCAGAAACGTGACACCCTTCAATCCGTGTATTGAAAACTAAGAAATTAAAATAGGCATTCAATTGACACTGATTTTATGAGAGCAATTCAAAAATAAATGATGTGTTTGGCAGAAATGCAAAGACCATTTGTGGTTTTGATGATAGTGTTTCACATCAATCAATAAATCAAGTGACCTAAGGTTGCAAGCTATTAATATAAAGGACACAGCTCATAAAACTTTCAAGGGAAATCTTAGAGGCAGTAAATGTAGAAATAAAGTCTAAGACAGGTAGTATATTATTGAACAGAGTAAACACATTCTAGAGGAAAAACAGGTTTAGTTTATTTCAAATGTTTCATTTCCGTCAAATTCAACAGGGGGTGTTTAAAGTTACATTGCCCTTTTTTCTGGCTCTTTGAACTTGGTTTTGTCTACCAAGTTGGTCTTGCACCTTGCAATTACAATATTGGACCTTGCCACTACGTGCAAATGGCAAGAACTCAATGAAAGAAAAAGGTATTTTTGGAGGAGCTTGCAATTTGATGGCCAGTTTGATGGAAATTTTATGTCCTGAAGGGCAGACGTTCATCTCTGGCACTCTTGCTATCTAAGCATGGAGTTTGAATGTGTTCAAGTACTAGTGAAAGTACGGAATAGCACACTGCAATGGTGCCTGCATTACTTCCTGTGGACTACCCTAGAATAGGATATACAGTATCAGTATGATAACAAAACTTACTGAATGCATTGGTTCCAAAAGGTCATGAATGTCAGCTTTTGAGGGTTGCATCCAGACGACACCTGCCTTCACTTGCTCATTTTTTTCCTCGGGGCATGTTGGCGGGGTCAATTATTGGCCTTTTCATTAATAAAAGTGTTTACATGTAAAACTGTTAAAAACAACAATGCCACTTTAACACAATTTCAGTACTTGAATGAATCATGGTTATCACTTTGTGTAAATCCATAAGATCCATTATAGAAATCAATACCTCTAAAAACACAGAGCAATTTGTCCCTTTACTTTACAATAACAAATTTCAGCCTAACAATTCCCTACTACAGTTTATAATGGTTTCTCTTTGCATATTTTGCAACAGGAGTCAATTCACGGAATCTTTGATAAGCATACCAAAGACTATTTTATAAAAACTAAAATAATTAGAACCTTTGTTGGCTGAAGAAAAATCAATTTCAGTATTCCAATTCACTGCTCATGTACAGATGTGCCAGTAGTATATATGTCACAAAAATACACATTGTCAAATAAAATTAAGAAAAACGATCTCTGAGAAATCCGAATTTTTTTCTCCATTCTGTCAACAGAGAGATGCTGGAAACAACAGGGAGAAAAAATGGACAAAAATACACCAATCATCCTTTCCACCAAGGTCAAGGGGTCAGTTCAGCCATTGAAGATGAGAAACAAATGAAAATGAGCAAGGATATCATTTGATTTCATTATTATTCAGTCACACAGTATCAAATATGCTTCATAAACAAGAGCTGCAGTTCCACACACTCAAGAGCACTTTTTCATCAACTGATTTTCGTGTGATCACAGCACAACTGACCTCATGGCAGGCTTCCATGTAAAACCTATGGAGACACACACAAGTTCTGGTTGGTGTATACTTTTGCAACTTAAAAGAAAATGGCTGAGTCAGTGAATGAATTCAAAATGAGGAAAACAGGAGATGAGAAACAACATATGACCTGAGAAGTATTTCGACAAAAGTACAAATATCGTGAGCATTAAAATGTTTTCTACAGTTGCTTGAGCTTGGTAAATACTAACGTGGTATCATCAAAACTCAGAGGAAAACAGTTATCTCAAACAAACATCTTTCCATCATAACACGCCATATTCCAAAGTTGAAAGTAACTCCCTGATGAATTTGTGAAGCAGATATGCAATGCTTCAAAACAGCCAAGCCATGGCCATGGGTAACACGGGTACAGTATAGGATCAACATGACATGAACCATCTCAAGTATTTCATCTTGCATTCATATCAGCAGCTGGGATAAAAAGTGACACTACAAAGAAATGGCCAGCGGTCAGTTTGCAAAATTGCTGACATTTTTTAGGTTTTACTAAGATGATACATGAAAACTACACAACCTGGTTACTCAACATGCGGGGGCTTTTTTTGTATTTTCTACATTAACCTTTTGGCTGCGATTGTTTTTCCTATCCATGGTTAAAATCTGAACATTCAAACTGCTGTTTATTCATACGTGCAACATCAATAGAGAAATTGCCCCAAGATTTAAAGTACAAATCTGCGACAGATCCTTTGCATACATGCAACATAATAAAATCAGAAGTTCAAAATTGACTTCATATATGTGTGTTTTTGACTATAATATTTTAATCTTTTCTCTACAATAAACATTCCAGGGCAGTCATGAAAAAAGAGGATCAAGGCTTATTATACATTCATTTCAAAGTGGACAGAGAAAAGTCGACTTCTCCTCTTTCATCTGATTTCTATAGCTGGAATGAACCATGTTGTGAGTTCTACTCAGTTTCAGATTGTTTAGCCTGCAAGTATGCCTCAAATATTGTTACTGGGCTATTTTTACACAGTGCAGTGAAAAACAAGAAACCTAATACCAAAGCTGCTGACGTTGATGGCTTACGTGACCAACTGAACAGGCGCCACCAGAAATATGTGCCCTCATTTTCGGTATCATTCGTAGGGCAAGTCCAGGTCAAGACAAGTCAGGAAATAAGAAGAGCGCCACCAACGACAGAAACATAAATTACATGTGCTGCCCAAGGTCTTTTCACACTTTGTTGTTCCTTAAAATTTCCCAACTTTTTCCAGAATAGATCAGAAGCATTCCACAAGCTTCCTTACATACTTTGTACGAAACTGAATATGGTAAATCTTAGTTACCATATTTGAGAAAAAGTCAACAGGTTTAATTTGAATTGTAAACTACTCTGAAAGGACACCTGTGAATGGCATAGGAACTAAACAATGTTACAGTGCCATGCCTGGTTTGTTAGTACTACTCTTAACCCAAATCTCTCCATCAATTCAAATGATTGGTTAGATAAAAATAGTGCTACACTTCATTGTCTGGTCAGAGATTTTACAATATATGTCACTAAAGCTCTTTTGTGATCAGTTGATACGTTATAACATGTGAGAAACTTGTTCAGTCAGCAAGTTACTTCCTTGAAAACCATTTCAAATATATATAGCAGGTGTGTGCTTTATTAGAGTATGACACAAAGTTCAAAAGTCACACTTCTGCTATTCTTCAACTAGATTACTATTTTCATCTCATACTTCTGATTTAATTAATAAAGTAACAGGATCAGTTTCAGCAGTATTTCCCACAATTTCCCTACACTCATTTACATGGCATCACTATCGTACTACTTCTTCAAAATTCTGAGCTGTGAGTCATTTAGGGAAAAAAACAATTTATTGTACAGTGATTTTCAAAACAAGGCAATGGTAGGACAATTGTATTTTACAGTTCATTGTTCAACCATGTAAACTGCATTATCTCAAATGCAGTTATCATTTTCCTTACCTTGTTCCTAAATGAGTGATATTTTCCCCGTCTCAACAAGGCTGGCAACAGGCCGATACCTCATTATGTGTTGTGCACTTTTTTCTAAATTAATTACTTCATTTCTGTGAAGGATAAAATGAGATAAAAACAGCTTCTTAAAAAGTTTCATCATTAACACTGTGTTGTAGATTGACCATACTCAAATGAGACCTAAGAAAAATTTTCTTAAAAACAAATGAAACTGCCAAATGTCCTATTGAGGGCGCTTGCCAGAACAAGATACACTTACTCATGTTCATCTGTTTCTTCTTCCACAAGGACACCCTCTTGATCTTCATTCACTTTAAAAAATATATAGCTATCCAAGTTTGGTCTTGGTGCTGTAAAAGCCAAAGGGGGAAAAAACAAAATGTTTAAATTTCAACTTTATAAACTTGTGAAATGACATTAACAGTACTTCTCCATAATTAAAGAAAAATGTCAACATCATTGAGCTAACTTCAATGCCACATACAGTACTGTATGTACCATACTTGTTGCCTTGCTTAACTGATCAAAAATGACCATTATGAACCAAAATTTCTCCTTTCATTGACCAATATTATTCAGACAAAAACATATGTGGCAACTGTTATAATTATTAACAATTCCTTTTGTTGATACAGGGAGAATGACCAATTTCTTGACTAGAAGAGTTCTGAAAAAAAATTAACAACAGAAATGTTCAGTTCCTGAAAATTCTTTTCATGTAACTGAGAAAAATTGTAAGAACTTGCTGTAATATTAAGTATGCTACATGTTTGACATAAACATTTCAAGAGCAGAAAAGAGATTTTTTTTTCTCTAAATTTTTTATTGCAAATAAACAAGACAAGAAAAACATACAAAACAGAGAAATTACAAAAACAGAAGACAAAAGGAAAGAAAAACAAAAAACAACAACAAAGAGGCACTGTCTTTACAAAAAAGTACCAAGGAATTTAAAGAGTCACTTCAAAAAAAGGGAAAAAGGATTTTCCATTTCAATCTAAAGCTTTCCATCTTCCCAGTCTTTTTAACAATACTTCTTTCTGAGAAAGAGACTTTTCTTACTTTTTCTAGGAAGATGGGAAAGGGAAAAATGGTTGGAATACAGTTAATATTTTGCTATTAGCAACAAGTGGTTTAAAAGTTTGTTCCCCTTTTGTGGTAATACTCCAAAGACAACATCTTTACATGTCAAATCTAAAGCATGATTTGTCTTTTTGTGAAAGAATAACTGGAAAGAGGCCCAAAAGTTGCTAGCTTCTTGACAATTCCAAAACAAGTGTTCTATATGTTCTTCTGAATTAAAGTATGAACAAAGTGGAGAATCCTTAATCTTATGTTTATGTAGAAACGAGTTTGCAGCTAAAATACGGTGCATAACTTTATATTGGAAAATTCTCAGTTTGGTCTCTTTAGTTGTTGAATAAATTAATAACCATGATTTTTTCCATTCTGTATTGATTGCATAATTTTTTTTAGTATATGCAATCTCTGATGATGCAGGCTGGCACGTACGGTTTTAGAATAGTTCATAAAATTCCTTTGTGGAAGCTTTATTAATATTAATTTGTCTGAGACAGTCCCCATCATCTCGTTCAGTTACGTGTATAAACGTCTCATTTTTTGATAAATTTTTCCACATATTTGGTATAGCCTTTAGTAAACCAATGTAAATTACGTAATTTACTTTAAGATTGTATTTTTCCTGAAATATGTTCAAGGGGAGCGGGGTACAATGAGCAGAAAAGAGATTAATCCTTTCGCACTTTTGAAACACTTAGCAAAGTGTTTTTCCAGACTTTGGATACTATATATCAATTTAAATAAATGACTTACCTGTTTTTTCTTTGTCTAAATTTTGTAGATTAGGTGGCATATGTTTCATTGCAACTGTTTTCAAATGAGATTCTAAATTTTCTGCATATCTGCAAAAAAGTAAATTAATTTATCGACAGAAGGCACAATCAAACTGCTATTTGAATTCACAACATTAGAATTTGCTATATCAGAATCTGGAAAATTATTTGACTTTGCTATATAATTCATAATCCTACAATCCAAGCCACAACTTGAGAAATATCAAAGAATCTGATTCATGGTCAGACTTAGCTGGTTGTAGCAGAGTCCGAGTCATAATCCAATGCTGATGAATCTGATTTTGATGATGGCTGTTTTGTACTGCTGCATATTTTAAGTTCAAGATTTCATCTTGAAGCACTTACTCTTTTGCAAATACAAATTCTTCATTGGAAAGTTTAGACACTGTATCATCTCCTCTGTTGAACTCTTCATCCAAAATACGATGAACATATTTCTCTATCTATGAAGACCATCAACAAATCGAAATTTACAGGGACACACAAAAATATATTAGTATGTTCCATGAGAATATATACATGAGTGACTTAAATTACTATATGTATACAAAACATAGTTGCATGAACTTTCAATTGGCTATCATATGACTACTTTTGAAGAGAAAATACCCTAGACACTGTTGCAGCACGAAGAGCAACAGTGAGACACATTCAATGACTTGAATTTTTGTTCTTAATATTACTCATGTGTATATCAAATATAACACAGTCCTAGAATTCTCAGTATTATATTGTAAAGGATGAATTGAAGAAAATTTTCAAAAAGTGAAGCAAAATTTTACCAACATTAACAAAAATATATGGAGATTTACCATTCATATCTAGAGTAAAGGGACCAGAAAAAATTGGACCAGAAAAAATTTTCTCAAAACACCAACCAAAATATATACAGTGATAACTTGAATATTGGAGATCACACGTAAAATAAACTACCAACCTTTTCAAGTCGTATCCTTAGGTAACTACTGATTATATACTTGATGCGATCAATCTGAAACAAAATGAAATAAAACATTTACAGAATACTTTAACCAGTGTTCAGATGATTGGGTTGTTGCAAACCTTGCTTTCATCCTGTTACATATTCATCATACAAATTGACAAAGGGTGGGAGGAACACAAGTTGTTTTACTTTGGATAGGAAACATTCATGTATTTATACACAGTTTGCGACTCTGGTAGCATTTCTTCTCCTTCTTAAAATGATTGTTTTGATCTACACAGGGAACGTTAGTAACTCTTCCTGGCTTAAAGATTTCCTGAGATTTGTGCAAAACATGAAATTTGTTCAAGGAGAAGTGATTTTGATATCTTTTTCCAGTTCTACCATGTGATAGATTACAGAGATTATGTTATGTTAGTTGAATACCACAACACTAAAACCATCTTAGAGAAAGAGAGTTCATGAAAATTTCTGACAATTTCACATGTGTCTATCACGTTCATCTTTTTCAAAACAGAAATGTATACATGTATACCCTGTGTTATTAGAACAATAAAATGCTCTTCAGTAGGAATTATGACTAACACTAGAGCATGAATGTACACTGTGATAGCATGATGTATACTGTAAGCAAGGAAAATGTGGATTGAATTTTGCAGTTCCTCCTTATCGTTCCAAACTGACCAGATATCATATTATCATCTTCATTTTCCAGAAATATACTCACCTCCATTCGATGGATAATAATTCTAAAATCTCCCTTTTTACATCTTTGAAGATTTTCTTCCATTTGTTGAATCTGTTCCAGCATACACTCCACCAATTCAGATTTGGATTCAAGCAGATCTGGAGCAAACTTCTCATTCAGCCATGCCTGAAAGTATTACATTTCAAAAAATGTGGAATAATTGTTGGATAAGAAAATCTGTTCACTTCATTGGACCATCGTGTTGCGCACTGAAAAATTATTATATATGTTGGAAGAACTAGGGCCAACAAATGAGACAAACACTGCTGTATGTGCATGTCATACAGACTGAGTATATTTGTACACGAGTCAGGCCTGAGTATGAATGCACATACCAGTCTAAAAAGTATCAATTAAAGTTCATGAGGAAGCAATTACAGATCTATGACAGTATTGAAGTGCTTCTGTACTTTCTGACATTTATTCTTAATTTCAACATATTACAGCGGCCAAGCTATGGTATAAACAAGTTCTGGTTCTAATGTTTTTATACAAAACAATAATCATACATTTATGGCATATTCTCAATATACTTGACATGAGGTCTGTGATCCCTGTGGCTTTGGGAGGGACCCTTCATCTTTAGACTATAGGCTTAAATTGGTCACATTGAGGATATGCCTTTTTTACACCAGTGTTCGAAATAATCGGTGGCAATGGTGGCATTTGCCACCAAAAACTGTCAATCTGCCACCAAAATTTTTTTCTGGTGGTATTTTTCTGCCACTAAATTTTGGGTCATCATGTCATCGATCCTACGGCTTGAATGAAGGAACGCTGAAGGAACACGCGTTGTCTGACGGCGGAAAAACTCATTAGCAAAAAAAAAAACAAAAACAAACTAATTGCGACATTTTGGCATGAATGAAAACATAGCGTGAATCCAAACTTGTGATTGGCTAATCTCCATATCGATGACAGCAGCTTTTGTAAACTTGACATGTTGTTGCCCTCAGTGATCGCCGCATACGCAGTCATACCACACAAGATAAAAGTATGTTGTGACATTTTGAAAACAAAGCCAAACTGCAGCCTGCATGAATTAAATAATGATAAATACTTGCAATTCATTAGCCAGTACAGGGCTCAAAAATTCCTATCGCCCGACGCCCGTGGCTAGTCAATTTGCGTTCGGGCAAGTAAAATCAATATGCTTCCCGTCCGACGGGCAAGTGCACCAGCGGTTGAATTAACTTAGCTCTGGACAATTCAAGCTTGAAAATGTATTTCATTAGGTCTGTACACGCCTACAATCATTGTAAGTCCTTCAACTCTCATAAGTATTTTCTGAAAACCCTTGAAAATCGGCCAGACATCGCAAAATAATCGTTTTGCTGTTGTAACACACAAAACGTCGTAAAAATAGAGTTTTGCGACATGTTATCTCCAACGACACGGAGTGAACTCACTGTTTTGTATGTGTGCCGTGAAGTGGTATGCTCTTGACAGTGGTTGCCATTCTCTTTAGTGTAAGTGTATGAGTTGTATAACAGTCGATCGCGATCAGCTTCACGCGATAGTGTAATTGCATCGTGTGCTTGGTAAATGGATGTAAACTTATTCGAAGCCATGGATCTCGGCAATGCTTACTGTTCAATGTAAATCAACACCCTGTTGAAAAAATACAAGTTTACATCGTAGTCGAAACGGGCTCAGTCGACCAAGGAGGCCACACATTGCAGCTACTACGTAGTGCGTGAGATGCAGACAGTTTCAAATTACGTGACTTTGGTTGTTAGGGATCGGCTCTCACTTACAGAAAACAAATCTGCACTGAAGAGTAACGAAAACGAAACTTGAATCTGCTCTCTTGACGAATACATTTATCAAAATAAAACTTTGAAAGACTGCTGTGCTCAGTGAGCAAACATGTAAACAGTTAAAAGGGTTGCAGATGTACATGTGCGTATGCATTGGAAGATAAACACTAGCAGAGCAGTTGTTTGTGATCTCAGCGTGATAATAAAGAGCAGCAGCCAGCCATGCACATTGTAAATCACACAAGCTTATTACTCTTATGCAAAATTTTAATTTGGATTAGGTTGTGGAAAAATTCCAAATTCAAAGATGTTTTCGAGATGGCAAAATCTACAGAAAAGACTAAAGTATTCTCACATTTCTTCAGCTACATTTCAGATTTGGTAATAGTCCTGCATTTTAACAAGATGTACATGTAGTTCATGTTTGAATCTGTTTTTTCCCTCTTTGAATTCACTTCATATGGCCAAACTCTTGCTCTCTGTTACAAATTACTGGTACAGTTATTAAAATTTACGGCAAGTAATTTTTCCTCTAGAGCAAGTAAAAATGAAATTCACGTGTCCCACGGTTAGTAAGTTTGAAACAATTTTTTCGAGGCTGTATGGGTTGACTTTTTATGACGTGTACACACCATATTTTCAAGAATTTAAAAATTAGAATGAGTATGTGGCAACGACAAAATGCTGTATTATACCGATCACATGATGTGTTAAACTGCCACCAGATTTTTCATAATTGCCACCTGATTTTATATCCGGTGGCAAACTTTTGCCACAAGAAATAAAAAAGTATTTCTATCCCTGTTTACACTTTCCAAGATATTGTCCTATCTACTGCTCTTGTTTTCAGGCAAAGACTGTGTGACTGTGTTTTCACTGTTGCTTATCCTGAGCTTTTATATAGAAAGAAAGGCAACCAGCATGTTGCCATTATTGAATCGAGGCATTTCCATCTACCATATCCATCTAGCATATCGAGGCTGAGGAGACCATTTGCCCAACGTAAGGAGAGCAAATGGTCACATGCTTTCAGGAACATAGTTCCATGTTTGGGCTATAATGTTTTTATTACATGCCTCATATTATGCTAGGAGGTAATGCCTCTATTCAATAATGGCAACTTGCTGAATGCCTCTATCTCTGTCTGCTGTTAGTGATGTAAGCATACCTGATGAATGCTAATGATTGGTCCACCTCTAATAGATGTCCTGCATGTGTGAGACGCTAGTTTGAATATAGTAGTATTTACCCAAATGCAAATCAGACATATTGCTGTTAAAATGTGAATGCGCTAAAAAATTGCATGAACTCTCAAAGACGCATTATTTCTCGATGGCCCAGGTTTACACATCACATAGCTGAGGGTATAACAAGGTTGTTCGATGCTTGACCTATCAAGCTGCCCTGAGTGGTAAAACTTTTAAATCAAGAGCCAGTGGTGAAGAAAATGTGGGTTATTTGAAGGCCTGTGCACTGCTGTTATGCTCAGAATCAACCCCCTTCCTATTATTCACTATTCAAAGAGAGCGCCAAGTCAGTAATGTGGCCATGCATCAAGTTACTATGCAATGCTACAGCTGTAACTATATTGTTTGATTTCGACTACATTTCTGAGGGTCTGAACTAAAACTGCATGAATATGGCATAAATACCCATCATCATTCAGAATTCCAGTGCAGTTGGGTACTTTTGCAAGTTTACAATAACGACAGAAATATTAAATTTTTATCAACAATATTCATAATCATAAATTTATAAATAACAGGATCTGTGCTACAACTGTGTGAATTTGGGATAAATACTGGTAATCATTCAGTAGGGTACTTTTGTAAGTAAACAATATTGATAAAAATGTCAAATTTTACAACAGTATTTATAATCCTAAATTTATTATTTCTTTTACACTCTTGCCATGACTTATAATGCCTTATCCCCCTGACTGTGCCTGTTCTAGCTGCAGTACAGTAGCTCGAGGTTTTGCCTGGGTATTTGTGCCTCCCGACACAATTACCCAGGCAAAACCTGAGCTATTGTACTGCAGCTATGCCTGTGCTTGCTGCAGTTCCGGATTCCATAGCCTACAACTTTACTAGGCAACTGTTGAAGTTGTGGGCTACGAAAATGCAGCAAATCCGGACCCCAGTGCTGGATTATACGATTAGTTTGGGGTTAGCATTGATCAAAATCATACTAATCCGCCTTGACTTGCTAGTCCACAACTTTCCCAGGCGATTAAAGAATGGTGGGAAAAAACACTCGGCACCCCAAATAGCCGGGGAAGTTGTGGGCGACGGAACTACGGAGTTTGATTTGTTCTCGCATTGTATTAGATGTGGTCGTGTATTTTTTTTACCTCTTCAAGCTTCTCCAAAACGTCTGCTGCCGTCATTTCAACTTCCTCTTCGCTGTCATAATCGTCATTATTGTCTTGATCAGCCATTTTTCCGATGAAGCGGTTGGCGACAATTTAAGAGTAGCGTACGTTGTTATTAAACAGAGTCAGACAGTCTGAGTGATGATGATATGCATATTTCCCGCGAGTAATTCGTTCTCGAGAAATTTCGCATGCATGAATATAGTCACGTGACTATAGATGCCAGCGTACCTGTTCATGCAGTTATCCTTATCCCCAATTGTGAATATTTTTAGGTGAAATTTATTAATATTTGTGGAAGTAAAAATGATTTATTTCCGGTCTAATCATGGTGACAAATAAATCTTATAAGTTACCGCTTGATAGTTTTGTCGGACGAGACTTCTTTCTCTGCGAGAAAATGCGTGATCTTGCGGAAAGGACACATCAAATATGGCCTCCCGACGGTCGGTGTCACTTCTTCAGCAGTCTGAAAATGTAGACCCCAATCGAGAGCTTTTTGAAGCCTGCAGAAATGGAGATCTCGTTCGAGTGAAGAAACTTGTTTCTTCACATAACGTTAATGCTAGAGATACAGCCGGGAGGAAAAGTACACCGCTACACTTCGCCGCAGGTAAGAGGTGTCGGGAGAGGCCAGCTGGGCTAAAGTTATGTCCGATCTGAGTGATTTTCCAATCTCTCTTCTGTAATGTTTTTACAATGAGAGAAGGAATATACTAGAATCGTCTGTAGCTTTGAAAATTACCTTGCTATCTATTATTGATGAAATGTATATTTCGCAAACTTGAGATGAATCAGCGTCTATGTACAGTCGTGAAGTCGCAGCGACGCGTTTCGACGCCGTCAGAAATGAATCAGTCACCCAAAATTTGCATATTTCTCAAAACATTCACATGTCAAATAACTCTAATCGCTTGACGTCCATGTAGGGATTGATTTGAGAGAAAAACGAACGTTTGTTTCTGTACCAACAAAACTACCAGTAGCCTTGATACTTTATTTTAAGAGAGAATTTTTTATGATACATTGATTTTCGTTGCTACAGCCATGGTACACATGTTTTTGTATGTATGCTTGTTTACATTACAATTCGATAAGTCCTTCAGAGATATCCGGCCAAATTGTAATTTATAGTTAACAATGAGAATTCAGATGTCTTCAAACATAAAAGCATTCCAACACATTTTCGATTGCGTATTTGATGACTGAATTGCCGTGTGGTGCACAGTGGGGGTAATGGTTTCATCCTTCGAAGAATTTAATTCAAATTTAATATAGCTACCTCCATGTTGTAAATCAAACTTAACATTAAAAGGCAAAGATTTTGCTTTGATTAAAGAAAACCAAATTAATTGATTATTACATACTAAGGTAAATTATGAATAAAAATGTTCAAAGTGATTAAAGTTTCAGTATTTTAACTAAAGCTAATATTTAAGTGCTGACTTGAGAATTGCACATACCAGGAAATGAATGTTACTTTATTTGAACCAAGTAAATTACGTCAAAAGGAAGAGTCCATAAATTCGAATTTCTACAAGTGATTATTTAGATACCAATACACAAAAACAAATTTTTCATTGAGTGTAAAGGGCCGAAGAGAATGATAAAGTCAATTGCATGTTATTACTGTGACCTTGATAGATTTTCTCAGTGTTGCTTCTAAAATACTACACTTCACACCTAGGGCACTTAATCTGTCTGCTCTGTACCCAAGGATTATCAGCAGGATATGTCTACTGAATGTCTCCTGTATTATTTGATATTCAGGCGGCTGACCTTTGGCCACAAATTTAACACTACCAAAAATGAAGAGAAGCCTGTCTTTTTTGAATATCACTAGACTTTTTCATTGCCACATTACCAATTGTGCAAATATTCTTTTCTTAGGCCAAAAAAAAAGAGAAATGTTTCTGGTCAGCGCGCCCGTCACTTGAACAACAGCGCGTCACCTTTTTTTTTCCTGGTTGTGGCCGGCGGCTGCGGCAAAACTACGTACTGATTACTATGACACCAAACCAAAATGGCTGAAGAGAAAGAGAAAATTCTTTGGGGCACATGATCAGTGACTGCATGAAGAGTTAAATGTTACTATATTGATAAAACTATAAAACTGACCCTCCTCCCTCCCTTGAGGGGAAAAAAAAATTAAAAAAAAATTCGCGTCGCCGCACCATTTTTTTAAGAAAGGCCTGACCAGAAACATTTCTTTTTTTTTTTTGGCCTTACAAAAGTCAGTCATGCTCGGCACTTCAGGATATATGCATGCTGTCTGGTCTTGTGAAGTCTGCCAATATTTTCATTTATATGGAATAGCTTTATCTTCATGTATTCTAATATTATCTTAGTGCTAATTGAAAGTGAAGCTTTGTATGGTTTTTGCTATGAGCCGTTACTTTTCATAGCTGGGGATAAACAGAATTAATACAGATAAAATGAAATTTACTGAATGTATAAATTTGGGGAATAAGCTAAATCATACATTACACTGTACTACTATGGACATATTTTGTCATCCATTCTACCTCAAGTGTTTCAGTTTGGTAGAATGTTATTAGAGTATCCTTACTATTTCGTCTGTCAAGAATATTTTTGCTATGAGCTGTTAATTATACGTCAGATTAAATCAAATTTTACATCAAATTGACGTTATCTTCTACACGAAAAATTTCACATCCACAATTTCGTATGTTTGCAGAATGATTTATTTCGGCTTCCCATGTCATAACTGAATTCATTTCCCGTAATATTTCCACATAATCTTCATTGTAAAATAGACAGAGCTTAGCAATTGATTTACCATGTAAAGGAATTATCAAAATAAAGCTTTTAAGTATATCAGTATAATATTTCAGGAAAACAAATACATTCTATTTATCTGTGCAACATATGTAAAGTAAATATTTACAAGGTTTAAATAAATTGTTTTGGTAGGAAAAATTTTTAATTGTATATTTGACATGAGCTGTGAGTGTGCAGTGCTCCAAAACACTGAATACATGCTCTTTTTACTCATACTGCTATCTGACAAGATTCAGTCATGGATGCTGAAAGCCTATAAAGGAAGATTAAGATATCCATGGTAATCCATAATGTGCAGTTCACTGATTTGTCCTCATTAAATTGTTAGGATTTGGACGTAAAGATGTAGTGGAACATCTGCTGCAGCATGGCGCTAATGTGCATTCTAGAGATGACGGTGGCCTGATACCATTACACAATGCGTGTTCATTTGGGCATGCTGAAGTTGTGACTTTGTTACTGAGACACGGAGGTGATGCTAATGCAAGAGATAACTGGAATTATACGCCACTGCATGAAGCATCCATCAAAGGAAAGATTGATGTATGCATCGGTGAGTACTCTTCCTGTCATCTTGCATATCATTATCAAAAATGAGTGTGCAGTATAGAATAAGCTCTGTTCTTGTGTGATAAAACATTTTCGTCAGTTATACTGCTTGACACAAACACTTTTATCAATATTGTGACAAGAAGAATCAAGTTGGTATGAGTAAGTTAAAATAGCAATTCTGATACTCAATTTATTGTGTTTTGTACAGACAACCATAATAGATAATCAATGATGACGTGAATAAAATATTACTTTAAAGGAGATTTTAAAAAGAACACCTTCCATGCGTTTATTTTATCTCTAGAAAATTGCAAGATTGATAGTATAGTAATATTACTTCAGTCAGTCATATTACTTGAGGCCTTGTTATGTCATTAATATTGGAGAAATAAATAAACATACAAGTCCATTTCTTTTGTTGTTTTACCAGTTTTACTTCAACACGGTGGAGATCCTAATATAAGGAACCACTGATGGCAAAACGGCATTGGATTTAGCTGAGCCATCTGCAAGGGCTGTACTTACTGGGGAATACAAAAAAGATGAGCTCTTGGAAGCTGCTCGTAGCGGAAACGAAGATAAATTGATGAGTCTGCTGACACCATTAAATGTCAACTGTCATGCAAGTGATGGTAGAAAGGTAACAGTTCATCCACTTAATGAGTTACAGTAAACGATGATGGCACCTTCTCTCTCACTCTCTCTTTATACATTAATAGCAATCAATCTATCAGAGTTCAATGAATCCTCTTATTGCAAAGGTCTAATCCATAGTATCTGTCACCATTTACATCTCAAATTCAAGATGTTTGTCAATGATATTGGTAATATAAATGCACTTGTGGATGCATCATATTTTATTTAACCCCTTTATCCCATATCCTGCAAGACCCGTCACTTCCCCTTCTGCCAAATCAGTAGAAAGCTGTATTGAGTGGAATCCTGTACATATTTTCATCTTCTGGGCGTGGTATGTTACAGCAAATTGAGTCAGGAAAAATCATGTTTATAGTATGTGTGTTTTCAGATGCCTTCAGTGTTTTAGTCTTGTTAAAATGCAACATATGGGAAATGTCATGCCTCACTGGTTTTAATCAATCTGACCTGATGTTGACATTGACATAGACTTGGCAGGATGAGGGGTAAAGGGTTATTAGTCTGAAATTCAAAGCAAAGAAAATACCTATTTTGTACGTGCATGTCTTCATTACAATCTGTTAATGATTATTGTCTGTGTCTTTCTCAATCAAACAAAATTTTCTGGTTTCATCAAATAAACTCTTGAATGTAGAAATTGTCTACAATTGTTTTTATGTAATGTTCAATGAAGAAAAAAAAATTAGGTAAACAGGAAAAATATATGAAGTAAATAGGTACAGAGAAGCAAATATTTTAAACTTCATTTATTGACTTTGTGAGTTTTTGATACATTTGCAAGCATCATGTAATGACATGAGTGACATCTATCCAGAAACATGCTAATCTCATAGCAAATATAGATGTCTCTATGCCTGTAATATTACTAATACATTACCAGGAAAACATTGGATATACATGTAAAGAAATAAGATCGTGATGTCATGCAGCTACACTGTGTGTTGTGTTTCTATTTAACTTTTTCTTTAATATTATGCGTTGTGTATATTTTTTCACTAGTAATACTGTACAGTATGGCTTATTTAGTAAATCTGTGTCCTGAACAATACATGGCACTACAGCTGTAGGTTCTCTGCTTTCAAAAATTATCATGCAGTTAGAACATTGATGATGTAAAGTGAATGTTGGTGATGTATAATGGCATTGTGTTCAGTATTCCAAAAAGATTCAGTTCAACCACAGTGTTTGAGTCGTCAATGGAGCGTGGGAAACCACAAAATTAATAATAATAATGGGTGTATTAGGTGGCTACAACCAGGAGCTCAAACTTCAAAACTTTATTGAAAATATAGAAAATTTTATAACATCAATTGAGCACTAACATTTCATTCTTTACCAATATAATTTTATGTCAGATTTTACAATGAGTATGAAAAGATCATAGTCTAGTGCAGGTCATTCGTTTTAGTTCATACATGTATTTTTGTTTCTTTAGTCAACACCTTTACATCTAGCTGCGGGTTATAACAGGACAAGAATTGTACAACTGCTGCTCCAGCATGGAGCTGACGTACATGCAAAGGACAAAGGGTAAGCATTGCTATGAATTCTAATCGGCTTTAACAGACAGACATCGTAAATTATCTCTATAATCTCTGACTAGAATTTTAATACTTGGCATGGAATATGTTTATGTAAACATGAAAAACGTGGACCCTGGAGAAAGGAGTCCACTGCATTGTACAAAGAAAAAGATTCAGATTTATCATGTTTGTTTGTTTTCTAGCTTGCACATTTTCCAGTATTTGTTTAAATTTCAGTTTTATTCTCAAGTATTTTGACATTTTCTTGTCGCAGTTTATTACAAGAGTAAAATCTCAGAATTTCCAGTGATTCAAATCTGCCTGTTTGTATGCTATCCTGTTGGACTGTTGCATCCTTTGTGTAGAACATCTTTCCAATATTTGCCGTTGCTTATAACAGGGGACTGGTACCACTGCACAATGCTTGTTCCTATGGACACTACGAAGTCACAGAGATGATCTTGAAACATGGGGGCAATGTCAATGCCATGGACCTGTGGCAGTTTACACCGCTACATGAAGCAGCATCCAAGTCCAGAGTTGAAGTGTGCTCTTTGCTTCTCAGTCATGGTGCTGATCCAACCATCGTCAACTGCCATTCCAAAAATGCACTTGATGCCGCGCCCACCAGGGAACTACAGGAGAGATTGCAGTGTAAGTCTTCATTGTTTTTGTGATAGGGAATGTGCATAGATGGTTAAGGGAACTGTAGCCTGAGTTTGGAACCCTGGTTAAATTTACTGGTTGACTGCCCCAAGCCCTGTAGAATGCGCCTCTGGGACAGATATTCAGACTCTCAAACTTTTACAATTCTTTTCTGATCTACCACTTGTGGGTATTAATTTTGAAACTTTTGGTGTGAGAAAAGTTTCACAGTCTTAGTTTTTCTAAAATCGAAAATTTCATTTTTCTTCATAGAGATAACATGGGGGTGGTAGCCAGTTTGAGTTTCAGATATCAGTAAATTTTGGGTAACTTGTTTCTCTAGTACCAAAATTTGCATGGTGACCACCAATTTTTATTCGTGATTTTGAAAGAGGATGTTGAAAGATTCCTCAAAGAAAGTTTCAGCAAAAGTTTAAGTCTTTCAATTTTGATGTGCATACTAGCTTAATATCAAACCTACTAGCAGGTTAGGTTGTTATCTTAATTAAGAATCACATTCTGTCCAACGTCTGAAACTCATAACGGTGTCGACACTTCAAAATACTTGACCTGAGAAGGGAAGTCTTTCAAATGAAAATATGTATTCAGTCAATATTGTTTTTGAGATTAATTTGATCCATGAAAATGGGAATATGTTCTGTGAAATCAGAGATTACATGATAAATATCTCAAATTCGTATAGAAAATTTTCATGCATCCATAGTGAGCGGCGATGTAAAAGAGACAAATATTTGCCAAAATAAATTTATGTGTTCTATCTAAAGTTTCAATTGTCTTTCTATGTTATTATAATAATCTTCCTCCCTTTCTGTCCCCTCTCAGTTGAGTTCAAAGGTCAAAATTTATTAGAAGCCTGTCGCCAAGGTGATGTAGCCAAAGTGAAGAAACACCTGACATTGGACATTGTGAATTTTAAACATCCCCACACTCATGACACACCAATGGTAGGTACAACTGTCAGCCATCAAATTGTATTCTCTCTTAACCCTTTGCACCCTGACCCCTGGTACTCTATGACGTCATCGGACATTTATGTCCGAGCGGGGTTCAAAGGGTTAAATATCATTAATTTTGATGAATGTTGTTATCTTCCCATGGAAAATTAATACAAATTTGAACGATATTTAACAATATAGTTTTTGTTCAAATTACTGATGAGCACTGCATGAATGACCTAATGTCAAGTTGAAGTAGTGGAGATACTAGTTCATTAAAAATGTGGCATTTGGCATACTTTAACTACTGGTAAATACAAATTTGCAACCGTGAACTGAAACTCCTGTTTGAGGAGAAGACTAACTCACTAGTACCTTTTTGGAATATTTAGAATATTTTTAGTAAGTTAGCTTTTAATAGAATATATGTTGCTTTGTTTAATAATGAGATGGCAAGTAGTGATTCATATCCAGCATAGACAAACTTCAAATGAGACGAGATTTGAATCAAAATTTTGCTGTATGAAGGTGTGCTGCCTATTGTTATAATCCATTCGTAAATGATGTCCAAATGCCTCTTATACCTGCATTTTCTGATGTTAAAAATATGTCCTGTTTACTTAAAATACTTTCATCATTCTCTAATGGAAGATTAATGATACATTTGATTTGCATTGATGTAGCACTGTGCGGTGGGATCAGGGTTTCCCAAGAGAAAACAAGTAACTGAGCTGCTTATAAGGAAAGGAGCCAATCTCAATGACAAGAATAAAGAGTGAGTAAAGATGCGTCTGTGTCCTTGAAGAAAAGAATATTTAATTTTGCATGAAGATGTGATAATCAGCTCTATTCTGAATTGATCTCTCAATTTGTGCAATTACTTTTGCTCAGAGTTTCTCTGCAAGGTCATACAAGCCATAGTTACCATATGTTATACACACTCCAAGTCATATTTATTTATGTGTATTTTGATTGTAGTCATTCCTGATAAAAATTGTACGGGCAACTGTAGAAATCATTTAGGATTTGTATCGCATTCAGAGAAAGGGGATTTGATATTGTAACTTATATCTGTTACTTATGTTTCAGTTTTCTGACACCGCTACATGTCGCTACTGAAAAGAATCATGTAGATGTTATGGAAACACTACTTAAACATAATGCAAAGGTCAGTTTTTTGTTCCAGTGTCTATTTTAATCATTACTTTGCTAATGATTTTAACATCATTTTTATGGCATTTTTGGTCAATTTACCCATTTCTTTGCTACAATCAACAAAGAAACTAATCATGTTTCCATTAATCTGCACTAAAAAAAATTGGTAACTACTGGTTTTACTGCACAGACTTGACAACTTGACACAGGTCTCGGCAAAAACATTCAGCTGCAGTTTCCGATCAGCAAATATTAGAATTGAAATTGAAAATCTTATCTTATCTAACACTGATGCCAAACTCTATCAACATAATATTGCTTTTATAGTGAGCAAGGAAGAGATGAAAAAATTCAACATATCCTTTAACCCTTTTCCTGCCGAGCGCCCTTGTCCATTATTCTCCCAAGTCAGTAGAAAAACCGCCCCATAATATGTGCCTGCAAAAGATTGGCTCTCCTGCATGTTATCCTGCCAGGCATTTTGGCAGAAATCGCCCATTTTCAGGGTAGTTTTAGCCGTACTTATACGTGTTAGACTTCGATAATTTCTACATGCCCGTAGACAGGGGAAGGAGCTCAAGGGTTGCTGCAGAAAAAAATTGAGGTCACCGGCTTTGTTTGCCCCTGGGAGTGCGTCATTTTATTGCCGTTTCATGTTTATTTTTTCGGAAATAAACTCCTTCAGTATTACACACGTCCGCTAGGCACAAACATCACCTCACTCGTCTGTTAGTCAGAGACCCTGAGGGTCGTGCTAGGGGTGCAGAAGCACCGTCAAACCTGTCCTGTTTCCCCAGGGTAGGGTCAATTGAATACGTACCTTAAACGACTTGGCAGTGTAGCACAAAAACTACGTTTTTGCCGTTGTATTAACGACATGGCTGAGCCATTGAAGCACAGCTCAACGTACTTTAGCCAGCTCAGTTGGGAGTTGGCTTACGAGTGTTACCGTTCATTACTGACTTAATCGAGTGGTCCTCAGTCAGGTACGGGTTGGTACCGACATGGCTTGGGCTGCAGCTAACCAGTGATAACCAGTCACTACACCCAAGTCTTCAGTCACTTTTGCGATGCACGGGTGCAACGCAATATGCTTCCATTGTTCTAGCCATCGACGTGTCCACATGCCTGGCAGCCATATTGTACTGCTAGCTGGTTTGCATAACAAAAGCAGTCCCTGCTAAATGCAGACGGTATCCCCGTAGCCTGACTACGCATTGACCTTATGTGCCCTTTTGAATTCTCTGTACGCAAACAGCGTACGTAGTTACCAATGCGTCGGCAAGAGGATACGTTTGCCTGCAAACCAGAGCCAATACTTCGGACGATGGAATAAATAAAAAAGCCAAAGCTACGTCCATTGAATGGCACGGCCAAGGCAGTGAAGGACGTTGCCTGGCTTGAACTTGCAGAGCTGAAGCCCAGCTTAGTACGTCGGACACCAGTTTGTAATGGTATTTCCGAGTCGTTCATATCCGTTCAATGGGAGGAACAAGTCGAGCCGTCCCGTCAAAAATACTTCTCATTTTCAGTCACGCACAACTGAATAAGTGACTTTCGTCTCGCACCATCGGCATATCTGCCAAGTCGTTTGCAAGAGGTAGCCTTCTAGTTAGCATTGCCGAGTTGGTCAAGTTCGGCAGCAATCTGTATAGTGCCAGGCAGCCAAGTACGTCCAACTCCGCCAGAAAACGTCACCATGCTATCCTGCCAAGTCCGCTAAAAAGCGGTAAAAAAAAACCAGCCCCCTCGGGTGTGGGGGACTGGCGGACAGGTTTCTGCACCTTTCCCTGTCTATCGACTCCCTGCGAACCCATTTCGAGGGGAAAAGGCGTTCCTTGTCAGAAAACCTCTCCTCGGATGACCCCTAAACGCACAGGGGATAGCAAAACGTAGTGCCGTCGACTTGGCAGGAAAGGGGGTACCAAAAAGGGCCCGATTTCCACCGAGTTGGGAGAATAACGGTCACCAGTGCTTAGATTCTGGCTACACCGAATTTCAAGCGGATTTTCACCGACTGGCAGGAAAAGGGTTAATCACAAAAATCAGCCATACAAAGCTACAAATGCATTATCGTTATTTTAATAATTCCTGTGCATTACATGATGGTGAATAAAAATGAGCAGATAGCCTTGTCTTGTCTTGTGTATTGAAAATGTATAGTGTACATTTTCAGAATATTCTACATTTAATAGAGTTTGATTTTGATACTGAAAACATAATGGATACATGTATTTTGAATTGAACGTTAGATCGATGGAATTTAATCAATTCGCCCTTCAACTCTAGTCACACACCAAGCATAGTAGACCTTTTAGGCTAATAGTTGTCAGATTTTTATTAACTGATAGTATACATTTCAAGATTACCATCGCAATCCAAACACTAACCCTAACCTAATACTGAAATGAATCCCTTCAGATAATTACTTTTGACAACCACTATTCTGAACGTGTGCTCAATAGTGTCAAATGATCTGTTCTTTCAGTCTGTTGCTAATCTATGAGACACGCTCTGTGTCAATACATGGCTGTCACAAATTTCACCCACATCCTCTAGTGTACACAGTAGGTATGCATGCATTTATACTTCCAGACATTGCCTTTGATATTTGAAGTGTTGCCCTATTTTGGCTACTTGCAATTTTACTTTCAGTCAAAATTTTCTGTTTCTGTGAATATTAGGTAAATGCACTGGACAGTCTTGGACAAACAGCCCTGCACAGAGCTGCCCACGATGGTTCCAGCCAGGCTTGCAGACTGCTGCTGACCTATGGCATTGACTCTAGTATTGTCTCACTTCAAGGCTTAACTGCAGCCCAGATGGCCACCGAGAACATCAAACTGATGTTACAAGGTACAGACAGCAATTTTAGATGTCGTTGTCGTATTGGATCACACATATGCATCAGTGAATAACCAATTAATGCATACGTTGATGGTGGACAAAGCCACAATAGTTGCCATTAAATTTGAAATTTCAATAACATCAGTGTTCATCTGTCATCAGAGCAGATATCAGCCTTGATCAATGTTTTATGGTTCATTGGATTCAGTGATTCAGTGTGTTTGCAATGCCGTCGGCAACCTCATTATGCCGAGAATGGATGTGTCTCTTATAATAGCTTTGACATAAAACCAGAAATATTAGCTGGGATTAAATTGAAATCAGCATTGGTACCACCATCATTAGTGTGTCTCTCATAATATGTGATATGCTTCACTGGCAATTTTCAACAAATGCTGTTCACCATAAAAGCTTTATTGCCTGTCTGTATTTTCGTGATAGTCGTGTTTCATGGAATTAGTGTATATCTCAGGAGTGTTACATGAAATATCGATGAAGTTCATAAAATTGTTGAGTTATTGAAAACGGTCTAGCGTGGATGGTGGCATTAGGCTCAATTAAGATAATTATATGAAGGCAAATCGGCAGTATACTAGTATCTATATATGGTAACACTGACAAATTTGAAGTATTCAAGGTTTTGTTAAAAATGTGTTGCAAGCAATATCTACTGTGAGAACTCTTTGTAAAAACTCAATTCTCTAAAAAGCATTCTTCAACTCCTGTGAACTAAATCCTTATTTCAACTCAATGACCCAAATTGAATTTCAGCTGTGTGGAAGGCTTAGCATAAGCCATGAGTGTGGTACTGAACTTGCAGCAATTATAAGACTTTGTTGAAGGCAGTGCATTTGAGATAACCCTGCCCAGTTTTGAAGCATATTCCATTTTCCAAAATAATTTGCTCTGAAGTTTGTGCATTGCATGGAAAACCCAAGAATGTATTGTATGGTTTTTAGACCATTTTTATATGGATGTAATTTTTTTTCCGCAAGCATGAACATTTGTCTGATAGAACGAATGAATCACAGATTTGAAATAAATAGAGAAATAGTCAAGTCTTCGGTTTTGTTAAGTTTAGGAGATTAAAGATACATGATTTTGTTACTGTTGCGATGTTTCTGATCTCACCAGTTGGAGTGATGTAGTGACTGAAAGCTTGATAAAATGACATTGGACTCCCAGTAACATTTCCACCAGCGTGACTTCCCACAGCAAAACCCCTGAAAGTCATATGTGACACGAAGGAATATTAGTCTATGCAAAATAATTCTACTTTCAGTGTTCAAGCCTGAAGCATGCAAACTAGCATTTCAGCTCTTGTGCTCTTTGAACCTAGGTCATTTGTTGAATTGTGACTTTCGCAATAATGCCCTGAGCATTTATGCTGACATTTGTGAAAGGTATATTTTTTTCTGTAACAGAAGAGCCACCAGTTAGTACTCCAGATGAAAATTATCAGCTTCTTGAAGCAGCCAAAGCTGGAGATCTAGAGACATGCCAGGTAAAGCCACTAGAAAATTTTCATTGTTGAAAACTCTCTTCTCTATATAAGTATGTAACAGCGTAGCACAAAGCAAAGTCATTCTGGCATGAATTTAATAAAGGAATTGATGAATTTTCAAACTTTGATCCATAATATTAGAAAACTATCATATTCCTTTCATTCTTTGAAATACCAGAAGGACTGAGACATTGAAAATTTTGTATTCACCAGCTGTAAATTTTGCATGAGACACAAAATCATGTTGTGCCAAATTTAATAAAGGTGTTTGAATAGCATTGATCGCATTTTCAGGTTTGTTACTTAATATAGCCGCACATGCGTGACATCGGACATTACCTAAAATTTGGACAAATTTTGTTGTTGCATGCACGGCTGTTGTTGCAGCTTGTAGTCTGAGCCATAAATTCATTCAAATTAGCCTGACTTTTAGTAAGCATTGTAACATTAGCAGGTTTTATTTTTGTCATTTATGCGGAAAATTCAGACAAATATTTATTTGTGCATATTAATGAGAGAAAATATGATGTTTTTTGCAATCAGCACTATTGTAAAGACATGACCAACAAACAAACCCAGCATTGCGTAAATCACACTTTAGTTTCACAAATAACTTTTTTGTCTTGCAGCAAATTTTGACCAAAGGGCAACACTTAGTCAACTGTAGAGATGTTGAGGGGAGACATTCCACACCACTTCACTTTGCTGCTGGTTATAACAGAGTTGCTGTAGTCGAGTATTTGTTACAAAATGGCGCAGATGTACATGCTAAGGACAAAGGGTGAGTTAAACCTTTAGAAATGTAACAGTCTCGTAAAGTAATTTTCCCTGAAATGAGCTGTATTTAACATTAAATGTTTCAATACTAAGTATTCCAAGTTCTAGTTCCAGTGTTTACTTTGTCATGGACTTCTGACAAACATGTAAGTCTGCATAATTTTATTTTTTCCAATAAATGAAAAATTTCATACTTCAGATCTCACTACTACATTCTTCAAAAATGTAACGGTACCTTGTGTTGACATTTTTCTCAAGCAAACTGTGAATGAGTGCCTTGAAATTTAAAACGATAAATTGATTTCTTCAATAGGGAAAGAAATGTCCCAAAATTACCTCAAAGTTATTGTGTATTTGATATTAAACGATAAATTATTGATCTGTAGCATCTTTGCACTGTGTGATATTTCTCATTTCTGTGTTACAGTGGTTTAGTTCCTCTTCACAATGCCTGTTCTTACGGTCACTATGAAGTCACTGAGTTACTAGTCAAACATGGTGCTGTAGTCAACGTTGCAGATCTCTGGAAGTTCACTCCGCTCCATGAAGCTGCTGCCAAAGGGAAATATGAAATTTGTAAACTCTTACTCAAAGTGAGTAAGGGGCAACGTCAAAAGATCGATGTTTGAAAAAAAACTTAATTGCTTAAGTTTGGGGTGGGGGGTTTTTGGCCAAATTAATTTCTGTGCAGTCAAAAACGATTTAACGTCTTTTTGGCAAATTTTACGATTTCAAGGCTGCTTTTCGTACGCTAAACCGATCCAGTCATCCGTATTTGTGTTACTTTATAATGGTTTTCAATTTTCATATAATTCAATGGTACATTGGTACGTCGTTTGAAAGAATTAGTACAGGGTATGAGTCCGCATGTTTTTCATTTTAGGTAAGTTAAGTTAGAAGGGGGGGGGGGGGGTCTGAGGCCAAACTTAAGCAATTAAGTTAGATTTATTATATTGAACTTTTGATGTTGCCCCTAATGCTGTTGCTTTAATTGCAAGTGAACTTTGTTGTCAAAAGTGCTTTGTGGCAAGACCTTTAATTAGAATCTGTGCAGAACTAGTTCAAATAAAGTTCTCAGGGTATCTTTTCTTTTTTGATGATCAAAATTCAGTCATACACAGTTTCAGAAAATTTTGTAGCAGACATCTTCAATAACTGTTTTTAGCTCATATTTGGTATGTATATAAATACCAAAAAGAGCTTATATGGTGAGTCGGTGGCGTCTGTATGTATGTATGTATGTATGTATGTATGTATGTACATGTATGTGCGGATGTATGTTTACTATAGTTTGCTTTTGAATGCAGGCTGTCAATGTAAACATTGTTTCCAAGTTATGGTATTAGTATTGAGGAAAGCAGGGTGAACAAAGTACCATGAAAAAAGTCTGAGTATCTGAAATACATTAGCAAGAAATTGCATTGTTTGTTTGCTTGATGTTTGCACTAATCTTGCAAAGCAAAATGAACAGTTTACTGCTAATAATACCTCCATACAGTGGACAGACCTCTTTTTCCATGATTTTGCAATTTACTTTCCAAGTTCATGTTCTCAGTGCATGCTGTATGACAACATAAATATATCACTTTTGATTGCAGCATGGTGCTGACGCAAATAAGAAAAATCGCGACGGTAACACTCCACTGGATCTTGTCAAAGAAGGGGACCAAGACGTCCAGGACTTGTTGCGTGGTGATGCTGCACTGCTAGACGCAGCCAAGAAGGGCTGTCTGGCCAGGGTACAAAAATTAGTCAGTCCTGAAAACATCAATTGCCGTGATTCTCAGGGCAGGAATTCAACTCCTCTGCACTTAGCTGGTAAGCTGCTGATGTCAAAATTCAAATAGTTGATAGAGTTTTGAATTGCCAGGTGATTTATATTAGTGTCAGATTTTCACTTATTGATCTTGAAATATGTGATCAGGCAACAATAAAGCATGTATCATACTTTGATCCTAACTGTATTATAGTGCATCCATTACATGTCTTACTTTTGATATCAGCCAGATACTGAATGTGCAATTCAGGAATGTGTCGTACATAAGTTTTAGCTGGTTTTAGAACTACAGTGTATCTCAGTTTGAGTTCTGCTGGACAATGTGCCAATCCAACTTTATCTGTTTCTGACAACATATTTTGTTTCTGATTCCAGCGGGTTACAACAACGTAGAGGTAGCAGAGTTGTTGTTGGAGAATGGTGCTGATGTCAATGCCAGGGATAAAGGTGGTTTAATCCCACTGCATAATGCATCATCATATGGGGTAAGCTAGTTGCAATCTGGATACAGCGGTAATATCAAATTTTGATGCAAATAAACCATTTCTGCACCATATAGTCACATGAAAATAACAAAGACTTGGTAGTTTTCAGTTCACAGTGTCTCCTGCTGTCAAGTTATGGACCTGACAGTTTGTATTTGAGATATGATGCAAATTGAACCCAATTTTGCCAATTAAAAGACGATGGCATTCTGCTGCATGAGTAAAGGTCCCATGGACTATTTCAATGACATTGTGGTCATCAAAAATGAAATAATTGCTTCCATTTTCATTCACAGCATGTTGACATAGCAGCATTGCTGATCAAGTACGGCACCTGTGTGAATGCCACTGATAGATGGAGTTTTACACCGCTACATGAAGCAGCTCAGAAGGGTAGAACTCAACTCTGTGCATTGCTGGTAGGTTGCACCATTCCTGTCCTGTAACAATCGTTACATTTTACAAGCAATTGTAAAGCAATTAAATATCAATGTAGTCACAAATGTTATCACAATAGGTAGTGTACATAACCTAAAGGTCAGCTTCGATGTTGATTATGAATTGTTCTAACCTAAAGGTCAGCTTTGATGCTGATAGTGAATTGTCCTATCACCTTCGATCAAATGAAATCATTTTGAACACCTGTCAATTTCCTTGACACTTCTTAAAATGTAACAAATTCAAGGTCAAAGCAAGTGAATTGTGCTGTTTGTTTTGATGTTTTATGCATGAGATTGATATTCACACATGGGCACTAAGGGATTGTATATCGGGTCAGTTTGTACAAAAAAGAAATACTGTGAGCAGCTCACAGTGAGGCAGTTGCTTTCAACTGCATCTACATGTATTTTTCAATGGTGGAATTGTAACCTCAATAAAAATTGAATGAGCTGATATTTATGAAAGAAATTTATTGAATTTTTCAGCTTGCACATGGTGCTGATCCAACCATGAAGAACCAGGAAGGCCAAACGCCTCTAGACCTTGCCACTGCAGAAGATGTCAGATCACTGCTAGTAGACGCCATGCCACCAACTCAACCAATGGCAGTAACAAAGACATCACCAAGCAGTGTAGCATCGTCAGCATCAGTGTCTCTCTCATCAACTCCTAGCAACGGAACACCTTCCAGCGTGCTTGCGTCCAGCACTGAACAGTTAGCTGGTGCCATGGGAGGCCTATCCATCGCCAACCAAGCTGCGTCAGCACCTGCTGTTGCTGCAGCTGCTGCTCCCGTCGCCATCGCTCCTGTAGGTGCGGGAGATGGTGCAGTTGAGAGGACAGCATCTGAAGGCAGCGAGGGCATTCTGGATATAAACATCACCACTTTCTTGAAGAACCTCGGGCTTGATCATCTGAGAGATATCTTTGAAAAAGAGCAAGTGAGTTCCACTAAAATACATCAGACAACATACTTTTTTCAGCATTCTAATGTTTGCCTACATAATAGCTATAAACAATACCTTTTATTTAACCCTTTTCCTGCCAAGTCGGTGAAAATCCGCTTGAAATTCGGAGTAGCCAGAATCTAAGCACTGATGACCGTTATTCTACCAACCCGGTGGAAATCGGGCCCTATTTGGGTACCCCCTTTCCTGCCAAGTCGACGGCACTACGTTTTGCTATCCCCTGTGCGTTTAGGGGTCATCCGAGGAGAGGTTTTCTGACAAGGAACGCCTTTTCCCCTCGAAATGGGTTCGCAGGGAGTCGATAGACAGGGAAAGGTGCAGAAACCTGTCCGCCAGTCCCCCACACCCGAGGGGGGCTGGGTTTTTTTTAACGCTTTTTAGCGGACTTGGCAGGATAGCATGGTGACGTTTTCTGGCGGAGTTGGACGTACTTGGCTGCCTGGCACTATAGAGATTGCTGCCGAACTTGACCAACTCGGCAATGCTAATCTAGAAGGCTACCTCTTGCAAACGACTTGGCAGATGGTGCCGATGGTGCGAGACGAAAGTCACTTATTCAGTTGTGCGTGACTGAAAATGAGAACGTATTTTTGACGGGACGGCTCGACTTGTTCCTCCGATGGAACGGATATGAACGACTCGGAAATACCATTACAAACTGGTGTCCGACGTACTAAGCTGGGCTTCAGCTCTGCAATTTCAAGCCAGGCAACGTTCTTCACCGCCTTGGCCGTGCCATTCAATGGACGTAGCTTTAGATTTTTTATTTATTCCATCGTCCGAAGTATTGGCTCTGGTTCGCAGGCAAACGTATCCTCTTGCCGACGTATTGGTAACTACGTACGCTGTTTGCGTACAGAGAATTCAAAAGGTTACATAAGGTCAATGCTACGGGGATACCGCCTGCACTTAGCAGGGACTGCTTTTGTTATGCAAACCAGCTAGCAGTACAATATGGCTGCCAGGCATGTGGACACGTCGATGGCTAGAACAATGGAAGCATATTGCGTTGCACCCGTGCATCGCAAAAGTGAACTGAAGACTTGGGTGTAGTGACTGGTTATCACTGGTTAGCTGCAGCCCAAGCCATGTCGGTACAAACCCGTACCTGACTGAGGACCACTCGATTAAGTCAGTAATGAACGGTAACACTTGTAAACCAACTCCCAACTGAGCTGGCTAAACTACGTGGAGCTGTGCTTCAATGGCTCAGCCATGTCGTTAATACAACGGCAAAACACAGTTTTTGTGCTACACTGCCAAGTCGTTGAAGGTACGTATTCAATTTACCCTACCCTGGGGAAACAGGACAGGTTTGCCGGTGCTGCTGCACCCTTAGCATGACCCTCAGGGTCTCTGACTAACAGACGAGTGAGGTGATGTTTGTGCCTAGCGGACGTGCGTAATACTGAAGGAGTTTATTACCGAAAAAATAAACATGAAACGGCAATAAATGACGCACTCCCAGGGGCAAACAAAGCTGGTGACCTCAATTTTTTTCTGCAGTAACCCTTGAGCTCCTTCCCCTGTCTACGGGCATGTAGAAATTATCGAAGTCTAACACGTATAAGTACGGCTAAAACTACCCTGAAAATGGGCGATTTCTGCCAAAATGCCTGGCAGGATAGCGTGCAGAAGAGCCAATCTTTTGCAGACACATATTATGGGGCGGTTTTCTACTAACTTGGCAAGATAACGGACAAGGGCGCTCGGCAGTGAAAGGGTTAATATTGAAATAAGTGTGATACATAATATTTTAGTAAATTTGTCATTTTATCATAATTTCTTAGAATTATAGATTTACTAGACTGCCTTTTAAACACTAGTAATGTGGTAATTAGTATGGTTTGGGTCTTTCCTACAACTAATAAAGACTAAATAAGCAAACATTGAACACTTTTATTGTGACTTTGTACAAATATTTATTTATTTTTGCCACCTCTCCAGATTTCAATGGATATTTTGATGGATATGGGGCACGAGGAACTGAAGGACATAGGAGTTAATGCCTACGGCCACCGGCACAAACTGATCAAGGGAATGGAGAGAGTGTTGGGTGGACAGGGCGGTGGAAATCCACTGATCACTTTGGCCAGCTCCATGGGAAGTGGTACGCTATTGGTGGATTTGACCCATGACGATAAGGAATTTCAACAAGTGTCAGAAGAGGTTAGTATTGACAGTATTATTCTGTGTAATAGATAAACAGTTACTGTAAGATGTGTGTCCATGAAGTAATGGACCACTAGTTGGAGATACACATCAGTTCAATTGTATAAAACTTTTTCTACTTTGATGAAAAATTTGTGATATAGTAAATTGTAATGCAATTTTAAACTATGTTGCACTGAAAAGGGCTTTCTTTCCTATCTGTAATGATATATATTATAAATTTAAATATTATTATAATATTATGATTTAAAAGTTTACATTAATAAGAGTAAGAGTGTTAACAAGTTATTTTGTCAAAGTTTCTGGAAGCCCATTTGTTGTTACAGGTATACTCAAATATGTTGCAAACTACATTGAGAAGAGACTTTCAATAAAGGATCGTGAAACTAAAGTGGCGATTCTGATTACCCTGTGAACACATCATTGCCAAGTGTACTGGGTTTAACCGCAATGTCTTTGCAATGTAATTCTGTGCCCTACGTTGTGAGTTCAATTCTGATCAAGAATTCACCGAATTTACACATATATATACTGTACGATATTAAAATGAGACCTCTGTCCACACATTTGCAGATGCAGAACACAGTGCGTGAACACAAAGACAACGGCCATGCAGGCGGTGTTTTCAACAGGTATAACATCATCAAAGTACAGAAAGTGAGAAACAAGAGGCTTTGGGAACGTTATGTGCACAGGAGGAAGAGATTGCCATTGAAAATCATAACCATCACAATGAAAGAATGCTGTTTCATGGTAAGTAATCTTTATTTTAGCTGTCCTTGATTTAAAAGTATCAACTATAACATACTTTTTGTCAGCGTGTTAGGGGTTAACTAACTAAAGCAAAACAAAATCTGATTTGCTGAGGCCTATGATCACCAAATTTTAAGATACAAGTGTGGTTTTGTATCGTTTTTTGTGGTGTTTAAATATATCATTGTGACAGTACAGAATTGTTTGCACATGATGAAGGGTAGTACTTCCTCACATTTTACTATCATCAAATGAGAATAAATAAGTAAACAGTGCAAGAGTTTAGGCCAATTGAATATTCTCAAAGGGTTGTGACTCATTAAAGCGCAGTGGTCGTCGCGCTGCGCGTGCGTGATTTTTTTGTTGATAAACATAAATTTTTGTAAACATAAGTCTTCTCAACTTCAATAGGAGTGAGATGGGAGCAGTCCCCCACTTTGTTAAGGCCTTTGTAAGACTCAACATCATGCAATAGTAAAATATTAAGATCGGAAACGAACTTCAGTGGTGTATTTCTATCTATAAACTCGTGTAGAGCTACGAACATTGGGACACTACACTCAGCACATTATGTTGCTGAGTTCACTGTACGCAGACACAGTGAACAAAAAGGTTTGATCGCGCGCGATCACGCTGGTTGTACACAATGTTACGTACAGTACAGTGAAAATACATAACTAAAATGATCAACATTGCCTATATATGTAGACCAGCAACAAGCACAATGCCTACCACAAAAATTACACTCAAGACCATGATCGGCAAGCCAGAGCAGGACACCAGAGATGTTGTTGGGAGACGGTCACCGCGTTGACGTACACGGATATAGAGAATCCGGTCCCACAATGTACAGGCCGGCCCGCGACGACTTGGCCCACAACCAACTGTTGATCACCATGTCTTACTTCTCCTAGTATTACGTGGTAAGAAATTAAAATGACAGGAAACAATCGACAAAACGAGCGGGTTTTCGCGGCATTTGGCTGGAAAATTGCACGGCTACACCGTGCATAGACGTATCGAGAGATCCTGTGCCCCGGTCCTGTGCACGGTCATGGCAGTGATCCAACCGCTAGCTGGTGTAGGCCTACCGGTGCTGGGCAAACTTCGTTGTTGTACCTCCTGATTGCCGGGTAGGTCTGAATCCTCTTTCAAGTGAGATAACCCCCACATAACAAGAAGACCTATGAAAGGTCCTTCGCTTGACTTGATACCTGTACTCAGAATTCTCGTTTGCACCCCAAAACGGGGTAAACTTTGTAGTTGAGTTGGATTCTCCACAGCCGAGTGTAGCGCGCCATATACCCGGTTTGACACGGACGTTCATACAGACCACGGAACGGAACAGATGCAGAGATGCTTCTTGCTGCAGCGGGCATTGCTCTGCAAGCTGTAGATTTCTGTAGTTTGAGTTGTTGTCTTTGTACAACTTGTTGTACTCCTGTCGGGCCTCTTGAAATGAAAGCTCTCGTCCTTGTTAGCGATGTCGAAAACTAGAGCCCGGTCGTTGATAGTCTGTTGGCGTATACATGCGTACATGCGTACGTCTAGCTCTATGGCTCCAAAGATAACAGTAGCCGAGCCCCATTCAACTGATTCAAGAAAATCATGAGCAAATGTGATCTCAATCCAGCGTGCAATTATTGTTCAATATTCAGCAGATATTTAACTTAGATTAATTGACCTTTTATTGCGTGTTACATTTGGTTAGTTGGTATGCTTGTGACAGATCAGCCGCCATTTTAACAAGCGGCAATATCGCAAACATTACAATCAACCCGTAACATGTGCGGCGTTCTTGGATTTGTTTACAACAGAGGGGGGACCCCCTCAGGAGGATGCGCAGCGCGACAACCACTGCGCTTTAACAGTTGATGTGCATAATCAAACAATGCTCATTAATACACTTTGCATAAATGAATATATTTGTTTAGGAAATTGGAGATTGGATGCTATTAGACATGATAACATACATTGCAACTTTTTGTCTGGAATGTTGCTAAGATAACTTACAAGATAGCAACATAGCGTTCTAAAAGAATGAAACTACATTTCACTGTTCAAGTCAGGCAGTTGGTTTCATCTCGTTGTAAATTTATATTTCAATAAAGCAATAGAACTTGAATTGCTGGTGCATTACAAGTAGGAATTGTAAGTCGTAGTCTTCTGTGAATGCAATAATCAGTGAAGCTATCGTTTATGTCTGTTATGTCCCAATTCAGTTTGAGACTGCCCAACCAATTTGATGTTTTCTAATTCATCTTTCTTCTTTTTGAATTTCAAAGTTAAAACTTATTGCTCTAGTTTCTTTATTATGACACATAGTTGTTTGTGTAGTATAGATTTTTTGCTTGGTACTCAGTGAGTTATGCTCTACCGCCCTCAAGTGTTCAACTTGTATATTAAGTGGTTTTGTGTGCAGATTGTTGTCTGATAGAATATCATACAGTCTCAAAGCTCAAAATAATACTAATCTGCCTGTTCCCCTGTCAGACTGTGAATTGGACATGTAGCTTTGTAAAGTACTTGTCAATATTGACAGGTTGAAAGTTTCAGTTCATCATAAATATTACTGTATCTTTGCTCAGCCATTCATGCACGATAAAAAAAAGACATATATCAGTGCTGTTTGTCTTAAACAGTATGCAATTCTACATGTCCCAGTACATGTGGGAACATCAGGATAGTGAAAAAAGATCGCCTGTCTAAGTAAATAGTTGTGCTACAGCCAGCCTCATAATGCACATAATTGTTTCTTTGTTTTGGGCAGATGGATTAGGTAAATATAAGTACAGATCAATATTTCATGTTTTTCAATGAAACTGTTAAAAACATGTAATGTAATCAATTTATTATCAGGTTCTCCATTCATCAATGCCATAGTGAATAAAGGTTTTGATGAGAGACATGCCTACATTGGTGGAATGTTTGGAGCTGGAATTTACTTCGCTGAGAATTCTTCCAAGAGCAATCAATATGTCTATGGTATTGGCGGCGGTACAGGCTGTCCTGCGCACAAAGATAGGTCATGTTACATATGTCACAGGTCAGTCATCCATCACTTTTTAAATCCTACTTAACCTTATTTAGTACTTTTTTAATCTCACTGAACCTTAGAACTTCTTTAATCTCTCTGACCCTTGTCTAGTACTTTTAAATCATACTGAACTTTATTCACAGATTTTTTATTGTTCACATTTTCACTTGATATACAGAAATACAGCAATACAGGTGCATATTTTATATGATCTTTGATGGCAGCCTTGTACCCATAGTATTAAGTACCTTTGTCTATTACAAGTAAGATTTTTTAAAATCTGTCTTCACAGAACAAAATATACTTGCTCTCTGCTTTATGCCATGTTTATTTCCAAAATGAAGAAAAAACCCTCTCACTGCAATTCTGAGACTATGTATTATATCTTTATATGTGTTGTAAATTATATTTTATAGATTATGCTCTAAGTTATTTACCTGGGAAAAAAATATTGTCTCTGTCACTTCCGCTGACAAATTGAACCCTTTTTCTCTCCAGATGTAGCAGTTCACAATTACCAGACTGAATTTGTCTGAAATTAGACTGTTTTCGATGAACTTGCAGAACAAACTACATTCCACAAATATAATTTGATGTTGATAAGCTATTTATTCAATGCGCATCAATAACCTGAATACTTATGTCTGTGTAAATTGAAGTTGTTAGAGAAACTGTTTGTTATGGTCTTGAACTTGAATGTCTGTTAGTTTTTTAGCTCCGCTGTCAGCGACGCGGAGCTTATCAAATAGGTTGATTTTCCGTCGTCGTCCGTCGTCGTCCGTCGTCTGTCGTCGTCCGTCGTCGTCCGTCAACAATTGCCTTCTCCTCTGAAACCGCAAGTCCAATTGCTTTGAAATTTTATATGCAGTTCACTTGGGGTGACCTCACTTCAGTTTGTTCAAATTGTGGTGATATTTGCATATTTGTATTTTTGGGGCATTTTCTGCTGTTTTTGGTAAAAAAATCTACTTCTCTGAAACCGCTCGTCCGATTGCTTTTAAATTTAATATGCACTTTACTTAGGTGACTACAGTCAGATTTGTTCAAATCGTGGTGAAATTTGCATATTTGTATTTTAAAGGCAATTTTTGTCATTTTTGGTAAAAAAATCTTTAAAAATCTTCTTCTTCAAAACTGCTGGTCAGATAGCTTTGATATTTGGTACATATGTCCCTAGGGATGATCTATTTCAGATTTGTTCAAATTGTGCAGAAATATGCAAATTTGCATTTTTAAGACAATTTTTGCCATTTTTGGTCAAAAATGTTTTTTTCAAAAAGTACTGGTCTGATAGTTTTGAAATTTGGTATACAGGTTTCTATAGATGAACTTAGTAATATATATTGAATTTCTGATGAAATCTGTAATTTTGTATTTTTGGGGCAATTTATGCCATTTTTGGTCAAAAAATGTGTATTTCCAAAACTGCTCATCTGATAGCTTTGAAATTTGGTATACAGGTTCCTACAGATAAACTTAATGATATTTATTGAAATTATGATGAAATCTGCAATTTTGTAATTTTGGGTTAATTTTTTCCATTTTTGGTCAAAAAATGTGTATTTCCAAAACTACTCATCTGATAGCTTTGCAATTTGGTATACAGGTTCCTACAGATCACCTTAATGATATTTATTGAAATTATGATGAAATCAGTAATTTTGTAATTTTGGGGCAATTTTTGCCATTTTTGGTCAAAAAGTGTGTTTCTCAAAAAGTACTGTTCTGATAGCTTTGAAATTTAGTATACAGGTTTCTACAGATGAGCTAAGTAATATATATTGAATTTCTGATGAAATCTGTAATTTTCTATTTTGGGGCAATGTTGCAATTTTTGGTCAGAAAATTTCATTCTCAAAAACTACTCATCGGATAGCTTTGGTTGACATGTTCTTACGGATGATCTGATGTGATGTATTCAAAGTATGATGAAATTGTGTATTTTTGCAGCTTATTTAAGCCACTTTTTTCTGGCCATTGCATTGAGCTATCAAAGATTTCCACCTTCTTCATCAACATGTGTCAAAAATAGTTACTCTCTACATAAACACAGCGGAGCTATATCGGCCGCTAGGTCGCTTGTTGATATAATTGACACAGAATAGACATTCAATAGTAGTACTGCCATGCATAATGATGACATTTTGGCAGAAAAATTCTACAGGTTTTATTATGTGTACACATACATTCTGGAAAGGACTTTGTCCACTGTGAAAAGACAAATTTTGGAATTACATCAAATTTTGGAATTACATGTGTTACGTGATTACCTAAAACAAGTCACCTATTTGTCTTGTCTCTTCATTGCCACTCCATTTATGGTAACTAACTCAGCCAGTACTAGTGTATCCAACCACAGAATGTTTGTTTTGCTGGGATCTTTGAATGCACCAACTTTACAACACCCACACAATCTCTGTCGGAATGTTGTTATATATCTGTTCTGTATCACCCCGCTGACCTTATCGTATGGTTTTGACCTTTGGCCTTTTTGTTACAAGGTGTGACTCAGTTCCTGCTAATAACAACACGCCTAACTTCCTAGTAATGGCTGTTATACTGAGAACTACACCTGTTTTTCGTGAAACATGAAAGAAAAGTTTCTCAGAATACCATTTGGAATTTGGAATCACACCTTACATTAAACTTATTTCCTACCTTTCTCCATCTTATTAATAGACAATTAGTCTTCTGTCGTGTGGCTTTGGGCAAGTCTTTCCTTCAATTCAGTGCAATGAAGTTAGCACATGCACCGCCAGGCCATCATTCTGTGATTGGTCGACCCAGCGTTGGAGGACTTTCTTACCCAGAGTATGTCATTTACAGAGGAGAACAGGTACATTATTATCTCAGTCTTTATTAAATGTTATTATTTATTTTGTTTCACCGGGCACATGTAGTTCCTGTCAGTGGCAAAGAATAGCACACACTCACCAATGAGTACATACATTTACATGATGTAATTTTACTTTAGCAATAAAATCATGAAGTCAGTGCAAAACATTGCAACTCATGAGCATTTTATTAATTCAAAAATTCTATGATGACTCTGTTCAGAAATGAAAGCCTTTAACTTTTCAATGAAATGATTGATTTCAGTTTACAGTCACAGGAAACAGAAGATCAGTTTGAAAGAGTAAACTCAAAGGTGTCATAAGCAACTATTGTTTGCTAAACTATCAGTTCTGAGGGGTGAAACTGAATTTGATTTTATGAGATCTTCACAGACCCGGCAATTCCTTGAATTTATTTTACACTTGCTTTAGCCCATGTCTAAGGTGAAATTTATCTTTGAGTCAAGAAATAGTAATTGATATGTGTATTTGTTTTCAGGCTTGTGAAAGTGAGTCTATTTCTGAGGGTAAAAACATGTGGCAGTGATATTCTAACATCATACGTGTTCTTATCAGTGATTTTCCTTGCCAATGGAAGTTCAAATTCACATACAATTATCTCCCTTTCATCCATTCTGTGTATCATTTCTGTGATTTTTCCAGGCATATCCTGAATACTTGATCACCTATCAAATTGTGAAACCCGATCCATCGGAATCCAAACAGCTATCCTCAACAACGTCATGAAAGCCAGTGAGTGTGTGAATTCTTTGTTGTCTACCTCATATCATCCCCATTCAAGAGTTCTACTGACTGCTTCTCTTAGTGTATATACCTAAGAAGGCGAAGAAACAGGGAGTAGCCATAGGCCTTGGTGTTATGGTGTTCCACGTAATTGTAACCACTGGCTGCCTGACATCGACTGTTGTAGATAGACAGTGATGTTTATGTTGATAAAATTCAACCAAGTAGTGGTATCACAGTGGCATGTCATCTGAAACAGGATCAAAAATATTATCAATGTGGTTTTGTTAGCCTGACACTGTATGGAAAACCTGTAGCAAACATTTCATCAACTTCCATCGATTTTACCATTGAGGGTTTTAATAGTCACCGATGTTGGGGACTTGGATCTATCACAAGGGAAAAGTGAGGTGGCTTGATGATGTAGCTCTCCAAGCTGATGCATGCAAACTGTTATAGTATACTTGTTAGCAACACAGAGCTCTGTAGAACACACACCATCAAGGGATGGTGGATGGCCTATGTCTTAACCAAGTGCTATGAGAACAGGCCTACGTTGTCATGTTGGTCTTATCGATAAAACAAGCTCATCTTTGTACGTATGTGGTAAAACACATGACATGTTCGGGCTAACTTATAAATCATTGATCTGGTGAATTACATACATGTATAATGCTGTGTTTGCTCGAAGACTTTTGAGTAAGCCAAGTTGTCAGGTCGTAATCCCAATGGTATTGCGATTTCAATATTGATCATACTCACCCATTGATTCAAAAGTTACCTTATGGCCTGCATTAGAGTTTGAATACAGTCCACAAAGGACATTTGTCAGAATAATTGTACTACCTTGATGGTACGCAACTCATCATAAAAAAGTCTTAGTATTGAAACTTCTTACTCTTGTCTGGTGTATATATTTAATGTCTCAGTTTTTGTAAGATTTTAATCCCAACCGTGCTCGCGCCAATGTTTTGTTGCTTGGACAGAACACCCACATTGGAGCATCCGATTTACCATAATGCCTGATAACTGATATTGAAAATGGAGGGGCAAATTTACTTTTGTTGTGAAATTTGGAAAAGTGAACTTAGAGTACAACTTGGCAGTAGCTCTCTATCTGTATTTGACATTCCATGCAGTGATAGTAATATTGTGTCCAAAGTAAGGGAATGTAGAACTTTACTCCACAAACGGAGTTGTGTTATTCATTGCTTGTAATGCTTGCCAGGGCTTCTGAAATAATCAGTCTCATGTCTTGTGCTCCAGGTACTTCAACAGTGGTTCTTATTTCTGTTTTGTAGGCTTGAACTACTCTGTCCAAAATAATCGCAACCACATGCTTTTGTTGAACAATTCCATTTAAATGAACATAAAAATGTTAGGACTTGTTCGTTCTTGCATCAGTGACATCAAGGAAGGTGTGATTTTTCAATTCTAAATAATATCCATTCTGAAATCTGTGTTTTAAAATGTCAATCTTCATCAAAATACGTTCAGTCCATAATAGCAGTCCAGTGACACTTTTTATGAATAACAGGCAAAGCTTTCAGTTTCTCACAGGAAATCAAATTCACACAAATGTAGCTGATGCCCAGTCTCCAGAAAGTTTAATCCAGCAGAATGAATCTCAGAGAATATGAATGGTTTAACAGTAGCTTTGTATCGTGTTCAGAAGAAATTGATACTAGTCCTGTCTTTCAAAACAGACTCTTCAGGAGTTCTTTCACTTTCATATGCTAGTTCTGTTATCAGCAATCACTGCAGCAGTTAAGGTAGTATGTGCCTCAAAATTGAAAGAAAAACTTTTGCTCAAACTTTCCCCGATGAAACTTTAAACCTTTCATTTTCAAAATCAAGAGTAAAAATCAGGAGTCACGGTGCAAATTTGTTCAATATGGAAACAAATAACCTTTAGTTTACTGATATTTAAAATTAAATTTTCAATTTTCACAAAAATACATAGTATACACTCCAAGAGCTTCAAAATGGACCCCCCTCACGACTGATAGATCTGAAAAGTGGTGTAAAAATTTAAGTCTGATTGTCTGTACCCAAAGCACTTTCTACCTTAAGATTTAATTTACCAACTTTAACACCATAGCTGCAAACATGTAAATACCAAGTAAGCCCATGGAATGCATGTCACCAAATCATTTGATCGACATTAATTCAGAGTAAAATTTCCATTATCATATAGTCAAAGCATTTGCTATGTCTGAAGATAATAAGCCAGTTTCCAGGAAAGGTATTTGATTTCGTAGATTGTTTAATTGATTTACATAAATTGTTCAATATTTTGATGAATTGTTTTGTAGACATCAATGATGGTCACATGTAAACTCAGTTGATTACTTTGCCCCAATACTTTTATCTGTAAATAACTGTATAATTCCCAGTTCATCTCATCACAGAGCCTGTGTCAATTCTTGCAGTCAGCTAGAAATCCTTGATGTACTATCCATCTCTTGATTGTGTGCTATCAGGACTGCTTTAACCCTTTAAGCGCCAAAGTCAATTTTTGTCACCTTTACAGAATATACCTCACTCAGTCAAATTTTTTTCAGATTTTTGCCAAAATTTTGAGAAAGAACTGTAGCCAAGGAAATGTGATTTCCATTTGGTCCAAAATTATCAAAAAAATTACAGAAAAATTCATAAAATTTGGTGAAATGTTGCACTAACATTTTGGTGGGAAAAACTAGAGTGCTCAAAGGGTTAAATAAACTACCATACATCCCATGCAGGCTGAGATTTACCAGGAGGGTGTCATTTTTCAGTGAAATCAAAAAGCTATGAATGAACTGGCTTTCCCATCCTCAGGGTTTTATCAAATACAAAATTGCATATCTCTGGTCAGAATCTGTTCGACATTTATCAATGAACTTTCATTTTCTATTGCATTTTACTTGAATGTAGTCTGTTTCTTTCACTGTACATTTAACAAGAAGTATCTTTCAAAGGGGGTTTGTGATGAAAGCGAAAGTGAAAGTCTTGTATAGATGAATTAAGTATTATTGCCAAATTTATACAGCCTCATATGTGAGTTGCTATGCATCACACTGTGGGCAGTGCAGATTCTGCTGCGATTTCAAGATGAATTTTGAGAGTTTTCCCCAAAACACTGGTAATAATAAAAACCACATTGTGTTTCCTGTCACCTCAGTGGTTTGACCCAAACCCATTATTACCAATGGTTATTGTTGGCCATTTTTACTTGGAATTGGGGGTGAGCAGATTAAGGTAGTATGCACCTTCAAATTGAAATACCCAAACTGCTACTCAAACTTTTGTCCAGGACATTCCAACCCATTCTGTGTACCAAATCAAGGATCAAAATCTTGGGTGCACCATGCAAATTTTGGTACAAAGAAACAAACTACGCGCATTTACTGATATTTGGAATTAAAATGGCTTCCATCCCCGTGTTGACTCTATGGGGAAATATGAAATTTTCAATTTTTACAAAACTTCGCCTGTTGAAACTTTACTTACATTACCTCAAGAGGTTCAAAATTAGCCCTCACAAGAGGTAGATTAGATTTGGAAAGTTCTGGAAAGATATTCGAGTCTGAATAACTCTCTGGAAGCGCATTCTACCTTAAAGCTCCAACAGCTGTAACTTATGTCACAGTTTTCAGTATTTTGTCCTGTTGGTAAAATACAGTGTTTTTGTTCTTCTCCTACAATCATATTAGAATGCATAGTGTTTACAACTTGTCAACACAGCTGCAAATTATTTAATGATCAATGTTATTGATGCCAATTCAATTTCGGTCTAGAATTCAGTTGTCAACAATAACATGGCATTTTGTGGGAATTGCGTTGTGTACACAAATCTACTACTTTGTATATCAACATACTGTAGGAATATGACTGGAATGAAAAAATGTAAAACATAAGTTACAACTATTGTCCCTTTATAGACTTCTACAATTTAACAATTTAAAGCATTATCATGAGAAGTCTGCTGTTGTTGGTCTGTTCCAAATTACTACTGGTTTCCAGCCAGTTCAGTGAAAATGTACATTCTACCAGCCTACAACACAGACAGACAATCTTCAAGTATTGACTCCTGATAGTTTGAATTCCATGAAACCCCATCATTACATAGACCAGTGTGGCCATAGAAAACAAAACTCTGAACAGTTGTCAGAATAACCATCTTTGAATTTTTTTAACTCAAATTTTCTGAACATCTGATGTATATATTTCACCCATTTTTAGTGTCATATACAAATTTTCAAGTTGTATTTCAATAAATGTACCTGTACTTCCAAGTTACTATGCTCAGCCATTCAGTCATTTTATGTTGATCAATGTAAGGAATGTGATGTAACTCATGCGATGAATTGTCAATTTAATCCCGCACACTGCTCCTCAATGAACCAAACCATGCTGTAGGAATCTGTGCTGCAAGCTTCCATGCTGATTGGCATTTTGATATAGTGTGTAGACAACATCATGAATGAATTCTCTTGGTGCACCATAATGAAACATGTCTGGAAAAAAATATGAATTTTGGCCCTGTCATGGAGTTGCAATTTTTAGAAGCTTATGATGGGATAAAATAAATAAATTAAAATCAATTTTAGTGCGTATTTCAATAAGGTGCCAAGTTCTCTGAGACATTGCTGTACATTTCCTTTAAAATGTGAATGTCAGGTACATGACCATTTTGAAATAAACAAGTAGAGGGTGTATTTGTTTCATATCTTCATTATACCATTCCATCCAATGGAATTTCAGCTGGCCCTGTAACATGTATACTTAAATCAGTTGTGTGTGCTGTATGTTTTTGCCATATTTTTTGCATTGTACTAAGCTGCCCATCCGTGTACAGTTTGTGTAATAAATTATGTTATATGTCGACAAATACAGTCTTCAGTCTCATTCAGAATGTACTTGCTGTGTGTTTGTGCCTGTATGGAATATGGCAATGTCAAAGGTCACAGGAGAAACATAAGGTTGGAAGACTTGTTTGTTTATTGACAGTTTCAGTGCTCAAATGTCACACACACTGACTAGTTCACCTAGGTGGCATGTTTAGGGGTACTTGACCCCAGCAGTCTGATAAATTGGGAAAATGAAAAAAAATGAGACAAGGTAGCAATCAGGGTATCTGAAGATAAAACATTTAAGGTTTCAGAAGACGCCATCAAGCCATGATTGTCAGGTTTGCTCGCTTGGTAGCAATTGCAAAAAGTGATGGCAGCCACTTTCAGAGATTAAAAGGTAGCCATGTTTTGAAGTGTTAGCATCAATTCGAAAGTAAGTGCTTTATTTGTGATCATTTAATATCGAAAGCTTGCAGAATAAACTCATGTTCAGCATTTCACAATTGTTATTATAATTTTCTCCAGTGCAGTTTAATTTTTTAATCGGTTAGGGTTTTTTTACAACAAAGGATTTCTCTCATTAAAACAGTGAAAACAAACACCTGAGAGGACTTTTTGACTTTCACGGCAGCGAGATGCAATAATTGTAGCCCTAGGGCTGTGTGCTGGCTTTTTTTTGGTTCAGACTGTTGTCGCACCGGCCCTCAGCAAACGGAAAAACACGAAAAAGGAAGCACACAGCCTCATGCTACAATTATTGCAGCTACAGGGCAGCTGCCGTATCTGACCACATTCTTGTAATTGCAAATTCTTCCCTTTGATTCTAAAAAAATTGACCGAATTCAAATCTGGCAACTGTAAAGGTGTCCAATATGCACTTAGGCACATAATTTACATTCCACCTCGTGTAAATTACCTGTAGTGGTCTTTCTCTTCCTCAAATGGGCAACAATCCAATGATGTTTTTTTTATCAATACACACATACAGTGTTAAATTGGCTGTGTCCAGAGATTAAAGCATTCCAATATAATAAGTCACAGCCCTTCTAGAAATAGAATTTGGTACCTAGAACTATACTGTGTACCTAGAATCCAAACTGAAAACACAAGCGCCGCTATATGTAATCTTGTATGATTAGAAATTAATATGCATGCAAATACGATGCAAATTTGCAGGGATCCATACATAAAACTGGCATGCCCCTCTGTATGTCATCCAGATCCCAATGCATGGCCTTCGCAACTGGTTATTTAATAGATCTCTCCTTTTAGGGTCTATGGTTACGTTGGTTTTTCTGTGAAAGGAGAGTGAGGACTCTCTATTTATACACATAATTCGTCGGATAAAACTACTCTGAAGGTTTTGAAACGATAGATCCGGTCGGCCCACAGACTATTATATCTGATTTGCATCCCTGTCCCTGATAAAGTTGCAATTGTATTTTCACTTTGATTCCCGGGTCCGTTTGGTTGTATATATATATATATATATATATATATATATATATATATATATATATATATATATATATATATATATATATATATATATATATATATATATATATATATATATATATATATATATATATATATATATATTCTACATTCTGATACTTATTGTATTGTACATTCTGATACTAATTATATTGCAATTAATAATTTGCATGACGTAATTCTGTGGTTCCATCATATATATATATATATATATATATATATATATATATATAATATATATATATATATATATATATATATATATATTCTACATTCTGATACTTATTATATTCTACATTCTGATACTAATTATATTGCAATTAATAATTTGCATGACGTAATTCTGTGGTTCCATCATGATTTTCACGTTTAGTTTCTATATTAGTGAAGAAATGATTTCTTTATCAGGCATGTATTTTACATTGTGAGAGGTAAAACTGCATTTCTTTTTCGCCTTTTTGGCCACTTTAAAACAAAACCCTTGTCAAGCAGAACCGTGAACTGTGTTTACGCGTGTCCAGCTTATATGTCCCCGTAAAGTGTTTTTTTGCCCAGTTTCAGTGTTTGATCATGGAGGTAGGGAGACGCTAAACGTACCTCCACGCTTTGATAATTGAAACGTCGTTTTCCCATTGTTGCCCTCTTATGTTTCTGGGGAAAACAAAATCGCCTCGAATGAAAACTTATCCAGCAAATATCTAAAACCAAAATAAAAAACAACAGATATGGACAGATGTGATTGCATGTAAATTGATTCCCTCGCATGGTCATCGACTTTGACAATTTGTGACGAGTACTCGATCAAAAGCCGATGTCCTCATCTGATCCCGCTGACGCCCACTTCCAGGAAACCAACAGTCACGAATGGGACCAGGTCTACTGAACCACGTGAGTGTGACCCCATGTATACAATAGAGTAGTTTACCAAATGAGTTGTCATTCACGACAGACCTGCCACGGCTTCTGGTGCAGTTCGAGTACAGGTCGTCGGAAGACCAGTTGAGACTCGCCGCTGTCGGTGACGAGGGGAACAGATACAGTGGGGTACAGCTGGATGTACCATGCCGCGACCGGAGTACTACCTCTGCGTTGACTTAGAAGCCACCTGCGTGGATCCTGCCTGTCCGGCAAATCGTGTCACCGATGGCTTCAAACCGGAGATTATCGACATCGGGGCAGTCTTGCTAGATTCCAAAACTCTCGAACAGGTTTGCCCTCGTAAATTGTAAACACTTTATTCAAACTGTGCCATCGATCATGTATTTACCATGTACCTGTGATTTCATTATTGCTTTAATAATTTAATGATTCAAAACTTGTATCTTGGAAATCGTTGGCGTACACCACTTTAACAGTTTTTAATACACATTACCGCGTGTGTGCGTCTATTAATATCATGCCTATTCATGTGTGTCCCTCTTGTACGTGTTTGCCATTTCTGTCCCCATTCTGCAATACACTGCCCCCATTCTGTAATTGTCTGTCCAAATTGTATTGTCGTTCCCCATTCTGCAATCCATTCTCAGTGCAATTGTCTTTTCCCATTCTGCAATTGCCTTTCCCCTTTCTGCAATGGCCTGTCCCAATTCTATCCTGTACATCTGTTTTGTGATTCCAGAAAGGTGAGTTCCAGTCCTACTGCCGTCCAGTGAAACACCCTAATTGTCGGAATTTTGTCTGCAATTAACCAGGATTTCACAGGTATCCTATTCTTTTTCGTTATAAGCTTATACTAAACATACATATTTCGATATTTTATTTTATTTTTGGTGTATTTAACGAAATACATCTCCGGCAAATGTGGACCAAATGTTAGCAATTTTTGCAAGTTTTCTCCATCGTTATCATACACAGTTTCTAGGACTACTCCCCGGTATGTTGAAATACTCAGTAATGGATTTGTCAACGCTTGCCTACACATATCTGTCAGGTGTGTTGCCGGCGCGGCATTAAAGTTTGCGGTTAAATTTCTCCCTGACACGTACATGCACTGTATTCACAAACCAAATTTTCATTTCAATACACTTTCACAGAAATGAAAACAAAGTTGACACACGGAAAAATTACTTTAAAATTGTCGACAGCTACGGTGACAGGGTTAGATAAAAATGCTCCAAAATCATCTATTTAATTATTCCCATCCACGAGAAACGAAGGACGCATTTCAATTTAAAACTTTTTTGTTGGAGTTTACTTCTGCGGTTGTACATTAGTTTCCGTAAAAATAAAAACAATTCGCGCAGCCGCTCGTGTTATTTTTCTTCCTGAATGTTGTACCAAGTTCTGGTGTGTACCTACCTGTGTCACGTTGACCAGCGGCGGGCGTCAGTCACTCGATTTTATATCATTACTATACAGTCCCTCCAAATGATTAGACAGGTGATAACGACGTAAAAGTAGCGAAAAAAGTTCAAAATTGTGATTTCATTTTCATCATGTTTCCATGTTGTTGTTTTAAAATATAGGAATACCTTTCTTAGAATCAGTTGATATGTAAAAATAGAATTCTACGAGCCACGTTCAGCTTTCGTTTTAATTTCTCGGCAATTTACCGCTTCCAGGAAACTGTTGACGATGCCGATGAATTCTCTGTCGTGTGGGGGCGCTTTATGGATTGGATGAAATCCAAAGGTCTCAAAACACAGAGCCAGAGCCCAAATTTCCAGCTTGTCACAGACGGGTGAGTTTATGCAGAAAGAAATGGAACTGTCAGTTGAAAATAAAGTTATCATTTGAAGACTTGTTAAGTCAGTGTATCTGTTTTTAATTCTTGGCAACGAACGTTTACGGTGTAGCTTGACCTGTAGGTTAATCTGGTTTACAATACGTTGCGATAGTAACACTAGTACTGTAATGGTGACACCTTTGTCCCGTTCTGCGAATTATACGTCCATATATGGCAACTGGTTTTGTATTTCTGCTTAATCAGAGTTACGAGCTGTAGTGAGAATCGAGTTTCATTCAAGGCCCTTTTTCAAAGGTTCTGCTGAATGCAGAAAAAATATATTGAGCCCTGCTCCTACGATGAGAATTTACAATGAAATACATAATAGTTCATTTCAAAATGTACCCATTCGCTTCCTTTTACCAAACTGGTATCGTATGCTAGAGAGGGCAAATAGTGATTAAAACCGCCATTAGCTGTCTCTTTTTTGAATTTTTTGTCGAAAAGACGGTTTTAAATCAAACGCAACTCATGTAAATATGCTTACCGAAGTGTGACCACAGAAAGTTGTTCAAAACTTCGCGACGAACGCACACATGAATGGGCATGCTGTGACGTATAAGCGCGACCCAATCCATCGCCAAGGATGGGGATACTGACACTTTCAAAGACAATATGCGTTAGTAACAGGAATCCAAAGCATCTCTTTCCAGATTGGGAGGTATATTTTTGGTGAGTAAATGCCAAAAGATACAGCTATTTAAATACCCCCACCCTCCAATTTGTTAAATCATCTGAACACAAACATCACCGCCATGATCTGCGGTAGGAGCATTGCAGCCTCCTCAGGAGTAGTTTCGGAACAATTTTAGAAGGAAAATATCATAGTGATTAATTTCTGCTATGATTGTCTTCACTAAGTCACACTGCTTTGAAAGTGTCATTACGATGATGAATTCGGTCTATTTTTCACAGTTTATTTGTACTGTCTCACTCGCTCGTAGCGGCCATCTATGACTCGCAGTAAGAAGGAAATCATTTAGTTGTTAAAATTTAAGTGTTACGTCCTTGTCAATCTTTGAAAAACGTTGTGTTGCCACACTTTGGTAAGCGTTTTTTACATAAGTTGCTTTTGATTTCAAACTATTCTTGTCGAAAAAAACCGCCGATGAGGCTTTAATACGTGAGACAGTGTAATATTGCGTATTACTGTTTGCTCCATCTGTAATATATTACGTCACGTACATGTAGATTTATTGTCTACACGCTTCTACACGCTTTAAAGGGAAACAGTCGTCTGAACCGCGCCTGTGCGAATTTGTTTACAAATCATGTATTTCAAACACGATATGTAGATGCACATCATCATAGCTGAAACATTTAAATTTTACGATGCAGATTATGACAGACATGTTTTAACTTCATCAATCACCATCGTGCCTTTAAAGCGTTTGCATTGGTCGTACGGGTTCCATACGTCCTTTTTGTACACAGTTCCGACGACTGTATCCCTTTTAGTTAATTGTACCCATTTTCATTTTCACACTCGTCTCTGCCGGTGGAACTTTATTATAAAAACTACTGAATCTGAACTTTGTGAATGTATGTTGATACATTTTGAAAACAGCAGACCGATGTTTGTCGGTTTTTTTGTATATCCATGATTCTTGTTGTATCCCACCTTCATACCTTACATCACATTCTTCGTTTGAACATTTGGTATTTTTACTTGTTTACCTCATTTCCCTTGCCTAATCGCCAAGTGCACAGGAGAACAAACGATTATGTTCAATTGTCTTTCTTATTTTGTTTTTGTTATTGTTTTTCATCCGCAGGCCGTTTGATTGTGGAAAATACTTTTTCATTCAATTCACTGATGTCTCTAATATAACTTTCCCAAGTTTCGCCCGTAATTTCGTCGAGTTGAAGAGAGAATACAAATCATACAAACAACGTCATAACCGACGTTATCCGAAGCTGTCCGAAATGTGCGCGGGTCTCGGTCTCGAGTGCTCGACAACAAAGCACAAGGCGTTGAACGATGCGAAGGTCGTTTCCGAAATCATCCGAACACTCCTCCGTCGTCGAGGAGGAGGGTACGTTCCGTCTACCGAAAGAATGCGACCAGTCTTTGCAAATTAGACACAAAATGGAATATTCACGAAGGGGTCATTTTTACATCAAGAATTATTGTCTTTCATCACAATGTATATACGAACTGATTTTGAGTTGAAGTGAGTCGGCGATGATCAAACGATTTTTTGACAAATGTGAGATCAAATGTAAAAAAGAAAATGCTATGGAAATTGAAAAAAGTATGATTGAATTTCTTAAAAGTATTCTTTACATCAATAGATAAACTTTCCTTTCTTTGGAACGAGCATACGGCCGTTTGATTGTATATAACACGATTTGAACTAATTTGGGATAATTGGATAGTGAAGTAATGCCGATTTAATCTACAAATGTAATCTCATCTGCTTTTCTTTTTACCTTACACACTAATTGTTTTTATGAGTAATTTGTATTATTGCAACAAGCACCTAACACTTTTGAGAAATTTAAAAACTATGAAAATCCGATTATCCAAAATTAGTTCAGATTGTGTTATATATCATGCTTGCACCCGAGACCTTAATGTCATTACATATTTATTAACAATTAGCACACTGGCAGGATTTTATAGTGGCTTCTTATTTACACTTTCTAACGTTTGTGCAACGATGGAAAAATCACTTACCTCAAGTTTCAATCTGCAGGCACATTTTCCTTTGTAACTTCTGGACATTTTTTGTTGCTAATTCACATCCTTAGGGACCTCTAGTGTTGATCAAATAATGACCGATTTCAATAATGTTCACCGCTTATTTGACTATCAATGCCATAATTTATCCGCCCTGTCCGATGCGCATGCTCATCTATCTGTCACCCATTACTTTTCGTAAACAACACGTTATGTGACTTCATTTCGGTCGCTTTCTAGACCCCGAACAAGTTCAACATGTTAAAGGCTTAAGCGTAACACAGTAGCCAATCTTCACTTCCATGCATTCATTGTCAATGACTCTATACAAAGATCGACGTCACTTTTTAGACTATCTACTACAATTTTCAAACAGGCGAATATACATACCGCAACTGTTGCTATGTTGTAATTCGAGAATATTTGATTCTAATTGACTGAAATAACATTTAACAGATTAATCTGACTATTACCACATTTATTTACCTTGTGAAGTACAGCAGGGAACCTAGTCTCCATCTCTACTATTAATCTGTCTGTCTTGCTTGTTTGTTTGTTTCTTTGTTTCTTTGTTTGCTCATTTTGTAAAAACGAAATTGCGAGCAATATGAGCTATATGAGTACATTATGACCACGAAGATAGTAACTTTCCTCAGAAAGTTGTGAATTTTAAGAATAGCTTGTGTTTGTTGCGTTGGAATTATTTTATATTGTGCTTGCCTTTATCTACTAACTATGGCAAACAAAGAAGAAAAGAAAAGAAATAATTTTAAAGTCTGCGGGTTCCCTGTTCTTTGCCAAGACCATATATGGCTGGCCCAAAGAATATATCCGTGACAGCCCTCTATTGACAGTCAGCAAAATTTCAAACAATCACCGCATTGTGTTGTCTGCATAAAAACTTTTCTAAATGTGCTTAAACTTCATCAGCAGATAATGTAACATGCTACCACTTTTGAATACGTAATTATTAAAACACTCTGTATTTAAATGTACACATGTTTATCCAGAAACTATGTTAACTTTTTTTAGAGTGGTAATTTTCTCAACCATTTTTGTAATTGATGTATATATACGTGTATGTATACTATTTTGATGTTTTAGAAGTTAATGCGGGACATTCGGTCAGTCATGTTGGAGGATGATTTTATTTCCCTTCTAGATATTGTAGTATTATTGTAGTATTTTATTCAGATTTGTAAAGAGTGTTGGGTTGTCAGTTTTTGTAAATTTCATTACACATAATAAAGCGACCAAGAAAATATCACTCACTTGCAACAATTCTTTTTGTTTCTCTGTTTTCTTCTTCAGAGTCAAAGTTGCTCGTTTTCGGTTTGCTCCCAAACTTGTTACTTATGCGTGCATGTCTTTATCAATCAATCAATCAATCAATCAATCAATCAATCAATCAATCAATCAATCAATCAATCAATCAATTGTATGTATCTATTGTATGTATGTATGTATGTATGTATGTATGTATGTATGTATGTATGTATGTATGTATGTGTGTGTGTGTGTGTATGTATGTATGTATGTATGTACGTATGTATGTATGTATCTATGTATCTATCTATCTATTTTTTAATCTATGTAAACCGTTAAGGATAAGTACAGGTGACCTGTGCATGTGGTAAGTCATGCATGAAGCGTCTCCTATAACTAAAAATTCCAATTTACATTTCCTATTTTCCTTGACAGAGATTACTTTCACTGTAAACAACTCCTGAATGGCGTTCATTTAAAGTGCTGCATTCTTGTGTGGGGACATGCAGTGATAATCCGCATGGTATTAAAGTCTCTGCTTAGGTTAATTCTTTTACTTGAACTCAATTATCCGATCCATTTGTCACAGCCTTGCTAAGCGTTCCTATTCAACATTTTGTGAATAGGCCCACAAGTGAATCTTTCACAGATTGCCGCCGAAGTGCCACAGATACATCACAAACACACATATAATGAAGAGCAGTTTTATTACCTTGCGTTTTCATGTTTAACGTGAACAATCATTCCGCATACAAGGTAGATCTGTTATACACATATCCGAATTACAGTGTGTAGTTGAAATCATTGCATACAAAACAGTTCACATCGACAGATGACCCTTACTGTTCCATCCCTTCCGACGGCGGCGCCCTCCCTAGGTGACGACTAACTGCTAGGCTTTTCATTGTCCCCGGATGACCTCGCAATGCTTCCATACGATATCAATAGTCCCTGCCCATGGCGATGACCTCACTATGAGCTGCGATTGTGTCAAAACAAGAATACCCAATGCTCGAATTTTCTGCAATATTACTAACATACACATCACAAACATGAGGTATTTTTTCACATCTTTTTGTTCGCTTCGAACTTTGAAATCAGTTAAACTCGTATATTGTTTTTTTACGCCTGGTATCTAATAATGGCGAGTTTATGGGGTTAAATCGGAGACAATATAATTTATTAATGGTGAACTAATGCTAAAACGTTACGCCGCACTACATGTAGTACAGCTGACGCTTGTTCGGTAAGCTCATAAGTCTACAATGCGATGTATGTATCTTCTGGTACGATCAATTAGAAATTCAATCAGTAAATGCTAATTACCGCAATTATCAATATCCAACACATAAATTGATTATGATTATAACTTTATCTTGTCAAAACTTTCCTTGTCATTTTATATCTTCTTCATAAGTGTCGATGACCCATTCGAGATTGACCATATAAATTACTATGCAAATGACACTGCTTTGCGATAAATTACAAAATGCATAACGTATGCGTGCTATGCCATTTGCAAGTGTCAAGTTACAGAGAGAATTGCTGCGAACAAATGCTGCTGTATGAAAGCTGCATTCATAAATTATCATCTATAAGATGGTTCTTAGCTATGAACATTGTATTTTAAAGACCAGTCGACGTGTTTCACTATTACATGGCGAGTTTTGCTCAACGGTTAAATGACGTGTTTTTGCATGATGTCAAGGCCGAAGATAATATTGATAATACCTAAGTTCAGGTAGAACTTTACAAAATCAGAAAATTTTTAGACAAACAGTCGATGAATCGCTCACAGTTTGCATGAAACCTGATAACGAGCATCCAAGTGTGATCAATGCACTACTCAGCAGGCCCAGCGCCCTCCACTGGTTTAGGCTCTTCTCGCTTGATGGGGATCGGTATAGGAATTTCTTCTTGTCCTTCGACTGCTTTTAACTTGGGCGCTTCGAGCGTCATGATGCCGTCTTTTGAGAGATGTGACTTGATCTGGTCGAGGTCAGTGTCGGGAGGCAGGATGTATTGGCGGGTGAATTCGCGGGAAACAAACCCGTGTTCGTCTTCTTTATCCTCGTGCTTGGCGTGCACCGATATTTTATTTTCCGTCAATTTTACTTCGATTTCCTCAGGTGTGAAGTGATGGACATCCAGCATAACGCGAAACATGTCCTTTGTATCCTCTTGCCGAGTCTTCTGTCGTTGGTACACTCGCGACTCCGGCATAGGCGTCACGTAATATCCGCGAATATAGTTGGGATCGCCACCGGGGCTGGATTGCGATCGCTCCGCCATCGCCGCTCTCATACTCCGCATCCTGTCCTCCATGCGCCCGACAACGTCGTCATCAAAACACGGGAGCTTGGAAAGTCAAAATCGTCGAAGAAAGGGGGCTAAAAGGATTCGCGACATGTTTGACTGGATGTAAAGGCCTTGTTCCGAATAACTTGCGTGGTAACGTGAAAAGCCAGGGAACAACGGATCTAATTGTCTGGAAGCCTAGGCGTACATTCACTTGTTCAGGCCAGTCTCACACCAACAAAAATAGAAACCACCAGTAAATCTCCCAATATTCACACGCTCATATATAGCTGTGTTCGGATCCGGGTCACGTTGCAGAATAATTTATTCACGCAAGCGCACACAAATAAAGTAGCTTAAGTCTGACTCATCCCGATCGAGAAACTTCGCTTTCTTCTCATACACACTAGATGATCAGACGTTAAAAAATGCTGAGAAACTCCAGAAGCATGTACGGAAGGAATCGAGAAGATTCTGTCAGACTTTTTAGGCATATTGGCGATGAGAAGTGAAGAACAACGTGAAACACTTCGACTCTAGCATTGGAGTGGCTCACCGTTGAATTGGCCCGACATGAACCCCCACACGGCCGGTTTGTGAAAAAAACATAACAAACTTACTCTTGATATGTTTGAAAAACTTCCAGAAAATTCCAATAAGTAGAAGTGTAGCTCGACGACTTTCCATCCTGACCTCAATCTTTCAAGGGTGTAATCAAAGGAATGAAGGTAGATTACAAGAATAATTTTGGGCAAAGGAGAGCGAAAAATTTCGGACAGGAATATGGGCCTTTCCTCCTAGCATCGGATCTGCACTCCACAGGCAACTTTTAGTTCATGAGTATTTTCTGTGTCACGTTTTCATTGAATCTTACCAATAAAATTTCACAATTAGAGCATGGCGATATTAAAACACAATCGATCACAATAAGGAAAAAGATTAATACTTTCCTACCTCAACATATGTGTGAGCAATTATATGTATTCATAATTATGCAAGAAAAGCGATGGTGAGGTTTTACCGACCCGATGTGGTTTTATTAAAGGAGGAACCGGTCATGCCGTCTAAACTTTGTTTTTGTTTATTGTATTCTTTTATGCATTTCTAGTGTATTCACTGCGAAATGCATTCTACAGCCATATCTCTATTTCACACAACTGCAGAAAATATGGACTAGTAAAACAACGATTTAGAAATTTTCGAGAAATTGCTGTTTATTGTGATTTGTATAGCTGTAGTGCTTATGAGAAGAGATTTTATACAAATAAAAACGTCGCGTTACTATTTAATGCAGTGGCTTGTTCAATTTTTGTGTGTGTGGTCAACTTGTGTGTGTCTGCAGTCAATTGCGTTTCTGTTTTCTGTTTACGTGAAAGAGATCATAAACTGGCACCCTGTGTTCTGGATAAAGTATACTGATCTGTCTCTGCCAAGATCATAACCGGTTATTAACCCTGGTATGTTTTTCGTGCAAATTAAAGATACGTCTTTCCTAAGACCCGAAAGACTTCCATGTTTTTCTAACCAGTAATTAAATAAGTCGGCAATTTAATGTCTGACTCACTTATCGATACATTTTGTGTGTACCTTTGAAGAGAATGTGTGTGATGAATATGCGAGTGTAACAATGTAGAATGTTAAAAATTAAGTATTATGTGTTGCTTTTAGACAATAAGAAGCACTTTTACGCATGACATGATTTGAGTTCGGATCGATGTAGGGAGACAATATGGAGAAAGAACTTGTATATACTTCATCTCAATTCAGCGGTGATGATGTTCGGTTCCAGGGATAAAGCTTTGCTAGGTTCTGAGAGAATCACAGTGGTGTCGCTGTTTTCCTTTTTGATTTCTTCCATCTCTACTGATTAGTGAAAACATACCCATTCCCCCCGCAACGCTTCCGCCGCGTTTATCTAAGCTTGCATTGTTGGAATATTGCTTCAACGACTGTAGGCCTATCATTTTTCATTTTAACTTTTTTGTTTCATAGGAAATGCGAGAGTTTGATGGACATGGGCAAACCATGTTTGATGAAATGATGTGTGTGTTACATGCTTCGCGTCCGTTCAGAAAAATAAGCTTAGACACCAGTTACAGGTTAGTTACAGCAAAGTGTTCCGCTAACTGTGGAAAAATACTGAACTTTTTCGGGTAGTTCAAAATCAAGGTTCAGTAGCACAGACACACAACTGTGACATTCACTGTAACGATCAGATCACGTCATTATTAATCACCAGATTTAGCTTAGTCTAAGAAGAACAGGCATGTGAAAAAATTTAGCTCTTCACATAGTTTGCTCCTCTGAAAAAAAACAGTATAAGGATTAGATTATGTTATGCTCTTTGAAAATTACTTACTTGATCTCACAGCGACAGATACTGTGGCGGAAAAAAGGGAGAATGTCTTTTTAGTCTCCGGATTCTTTCATCTTTGCCAAGTACTTGTATAAAGTCACTTTGGCCGTAAGACTTTATTTGTCTTAGCAGGAGTGCGGAAAATAGATAAATTTATGATTTTGTATACATTTTGTGTGCACGTGCTTTTGATCTCTGGCATCGTAGCAAGGCGAATACAGGTGCAGCCAACGAACAATTCACTTTTAAAAAGGTCGTTACTATGATAAGATATATTGTGCATGACAAGTAATGTGAACTGACTAATTTTAAGTCAAGAGGGTAATTAATCAGCTGTTCATAATTTGCCCTCCCACAGAAAATTTTTCGACTTACCCTCCCGAACTAAAACTTCATTTTTACCCACTCCCCACTTATTTTTGCCTGTTTCCCCTCCCCACTGTGAATTTTTGAAGCTCCCTCGCCCTGTAGCGAAAAAAACTTGCCAATTTCCCCTGCCCTGGAAACGATTCCCCTCAAAAAGTTTTTCGCCAAGCCCTGTCCCCAGGAAAATCAACCGATATCCGCCCTGCCCTACAAAAAACCTAAAATTTGCTCCCCTACCACCTAAAAATATGTCCCCTGCCCTAGCAAAATTAAAATTTCCCCTGCCCTCAAAAATTGCTCCTGGAATAGCTTTTTCAATGAATAGCTCCGTTGGCTGCATCTGCGAATAGGTAAATTACATTGTGCACTCGATGCGCAGTCACATTACTGGATCGGCGATCTCTCCAAACAGTAACTAATAGGATGTTTAGAGAGACTGCCGAGGCAGTACAGTTACAACGCATCAAGTTACTGCGCAACGCTACTAGCTATATTCTGTAACGTTATATCAGGTGCAGCCAACGAACAATGCGCTTTTAAAGGGGTCCTTATTATGATAACATATATTGACCATGGCAAGTAATGTAAACTGACTAACATTACGTCCAGAGGGTAATTAATTTGTTGTTCATAATTTGCCCTCCACCTGAAAATTTTTCGACTTACCCTCCCGCACTCAAACTTCATTTTTACGCACTCCCCACATATTTAGCCTGTTTCCTCTCCCCATTGTGAAATTTTTGAACTGCCCCTGCCCTGTGGCGAAAAAAGCTTGTCGATTTTTTCCCCTGCCCCAGGAAAAAATTCCCCTTAAAATTTTATCCTTCCCCTGCAGACATGAAGCTCACCTACCTTGTGATGAAAAAACTCGATTTCCCCATGTCCTCTTTTTACAAGTAAATCCCCTCTCCTCGTTTTCCCCCAATTCTGGTCCCCAGGCCAATCAACCGATACCTGCCTTGCCTGAGAAAAGACTAAATCTGCTCCCTGCCAGCTAAAAATATGTCCCCTGCCCAAACAAAAGTAAAATTTCCCCTGCCCCCCCCCCCAAAACAAATTGCTCTCAGATTAGCATTTTCGATGAATAGCTCACGATCAAGTTGCGGTTAAGTATCCTGGATACTAGAGCAATATTATTTTATGTTCATGTTTTGATATCGCTAACGTTTGAAAGCAGAACTTGAAACACAGTATCAATGACATACTTCTGGAAAATTCCGGCTTTAGCATGGTGTAGGCATACAGTAGTGACAGATCGATCTCGATCGCACTCGTGAAACAGAGTCGTTTGATCGGCGCATTTTCTTGGATTTACACCCCCAAAGTCAGACCAAATCGTGTGCCAGGTAACAAATACGTCCATGTCTGAGTCGGGGAAACCTGTGGGTAAAAATCAACAGAAGATGGAGAACAGACGAGCACATCACAAACTGAAAATATCATGATGCCGATGTTTGTACGGGTGCTGCATGCTACATAGACGACAAAACTGAAATTGGTGACGATCGATATCCTAATGATATCGGCGAGGAAGCTCTTCCAAAAAGGCAAAATCGCTACATAAACAGAAACTGCGCCCGGTTTTTATTGAAACGCTGGATATAATTTCAGAAAAATCTCAGAAATTATATTGGGTGAAATTAATAACGTCCTCAAAGGCCAGTGAATCTATATTGTTTACGATAGCAAAACCTAATTACCGAATTAAAATTCTTGTTCGATCTTGTTGTAACCTTTAATCTCTACATTTCCTAAATATTACATTATTTGAAAATATTAATAACTATGTCACATCCTTCATTCCCACAGTATAAATGGACAGTTCCATTACCAAAAGACAGCCACCCGCTTGACCCACACCGTCTATGGTTGAATAGAAAGATAAATAAGCGGGGAATAAGTTTACTGATTTTAAAACGTGATGGTGTCAAAAAAAGAAGAGACATTTTATTTCAGGTGAGATATTGTTTCTATTCAGGTCAAATCAAGTAGAGTTGTAAAACAATGCATATGCAAATTTCATGAACAGATGTTCTACTTACCGATCAATTTGCGTCAAAGAAGTTCAACGAAGAAGGCAAAATCAACATAAACAGTGAATGCCCCCTAAAATGTCAAGTCTGCCCCGTATTTTCGATGAATCGGGCATAAATTGCACTTTTCAATGAAGATGCAGAGAAATCAGTGTTGGATATGTGATTATAGGGGTACAAGTCAGTCCTGGTTGTTTTAACTAATATTTATTGTGATTGAATTGCAGGGGTCGTCAGGCAGTCTTGCTCAGTTTGGAAGAGGAGAATGGAGGGGATGATGTGTTTTGCATTGAACTTCATATAACATAATCTTATGACATGAGAACATTTGAATCGGAAGGAGACGAGAAGGGTTCGTGTATTTTCCGTAAATCACTGCAAATGTTTCAATTTCCGTTAAGACACAACATGTTCTTATGGATTTGACAGAGCGACACTAATTGAACTTAAGAGAACATAATCTCAAGACATGAGAACATTTGAATCAAAATTAAGGAGACGAGATAGATTGGAGTATTTTTTTCTTGTAAATCACTGCAAATGTCTCAGCTTCCGTTAAGATAGAACATGTTCTTATGGATTTGTCAGAGCGACTCTGATCTGACTCGGCCCAAACAAACAAAAGAAAGAACAATTCTTGCAGTTACTAATCCTGCTCCCTTATTTCATCATTAAAACTATATGTACTGCCGACTGTAGCTGTGGAAACGCAGCTATCTTTTGGCGGGTTGCGTGCGTCTTTATGTGGGGCCGTGGCGGGGTTGACCTTTGACCCACATAAAGACGCACGCAACCCCGCCAACAGATAGCTGCGTTTCCACAGCTATGCCGACTGATACGATAAATGCGTTGACGCCCATCACTTATATCCATTGTAAGCTTATAAAGGTTTCTGCTTCCATTTGAAAGCTAACGGCAGAATTGAAGATCGATCAACGGACTGTCTGTACCCACCGGAGGTTTTCAGTTGGCCAGTGCCTTAATTGGGACGAGTGGTTCCGGCCAGAATCACGCCACCACCGTTAGTAAATTTGGTCCGATTTTGAGTAAAATAGTCAAGTTTTGTCGCCTTAGTCGTTGACATAACGATATACAACATACCTATATCATAGATCTAGTGTTGGAGATGACGGTGACAGTAAGCCATAGTTTGTACGTTGTGTAACAGTCTTGAAATCCGGCCTTTCGTAATGGCAGGTAAAGTTTTGGCTGATCGTTTCTTTTTATCTCAAATTCACCCCGTTTAGGGCTTTGAGAGCGACTTTGGAGATAAGTGCGTTGAGACCCTTTCAAGGGATAACCATTACTTTTACATGAGGGTGGGATGATCGGCATGGTTGAATACTTCGAGCAACGATGCTAATACTTCGATAGAGTGAAAACAAATGCCTTGCGGGTGACAAAAGTAAGCTTTTTGACATAGCGTCGGTCTTTATTGAAACTATGGATATAATATCAGAAATTATATTGGGCGAAATTAATAACGTCCTCAAAGGCCAGTGAAACTATATTGCTTACGATAGCAAAACCTAATTACCGAATTAAAATTCTTGGTCGATCTTGTTGAAACCTTTAATCTCTCTACATTTCCTAAATATTACATTAATTTGAAAATATTAATAACTATGTCATATCATTCATTCCCAAAACATAAATGGACTGTTCCATTTTGAATATACACCCGCCCACTTCACCCACAACCGTTTATTGTTGAAAAGAAAGATTACGTAAGCGATACTGCAAAAAAAAAAAAACACAAAAAAAACGGAGAATAACTTTAATGTTCAAGAAGTGACGGTGTCAAAACAAAGAAGAGACATTTTATTTCAGGTCAGATATTGTTTCAATTCAGGTCAAATCAAGTAGAGTTGTAAAACAATGCATATGCAAATTTCATGAACAGATGTTCTACCCTACCGATCAATTGGCGTCAAAGAAGTTCAACAAAGGGTCATTTTTTGTTAGACTATAGTTAGGCAATAGTATTGCCATCTCTTTCCTACCGTATTTATTGACGATAGTAGCTGTCATTGCAGCACAAGTGGATTTATTTTGATTGACCATATTCAGTGGTGGTCGATATTTTTAGGAAGAACATGTTGCAACATGTACCGGTACTCGAACGACATATGAACGGCATTTCTGATCACGCTGTCCACGACACAGGCATTCGTTGAAGCAAGATTGCATTTTGTCATAAATTGATCATTATCGTATCAGTTTCGTAGCCTTCGTTATAGTGTGAAATTATGCCCGCTTCTAGTATACCGTCTCGTCGCTTCAAATGTTATCGTCTAAGTCGAAAGGGTTGACCACTGTTCAATACAAAAAAGGCTTCGAAAATATAACAAGAGAGGGTAGGTTTCGACTTTTCCCGGTCGACAATGTCAACATACGGTAATTTTGTAAGTTTAGATGTACAAAGTAATTTTCCTTTGCACATATTGTCTTTTCTTGGACGGCTGTTTGTCAACCCATTGTGTTATTCCAAAGCCAAACTACACTGCAGATTGTTTGTTGATTCTACCATGAAAAGCGATTCAATACACATTGGTACTGCTCAATATCCAGAGATGGAAATACCATCATGCTGCTGATACATGATCTGGCTGCCTGTTAACCAAAAGGCGCCCTTTTCTCCCCATTACCTTTCGAGGTTTACAAACGAAATTCATCATATGGATTCTCTTTTTACTGCCTGTATATTGCTTTAAAGTTACTAACGCATAGCATTTCGCATACCTATAAATTAGACAAGGACTTTACACAACACTCCTTGTCAATTCTTTCGTCTTAGCATAAGAGAGAGAGAGAGAGAGAGAGAGAGAGAGAGAGAGAGAGAGAGAGAGAGAGAGAGAGAGAGAGAGAGAGAGAGAGAGAGTCACAAAAGACTGGAAGAATTTGTCTCTCCCGCGAACGTAATGTAGTGAAATTGAGTTGTCTGTCTGTTTGTTTCTAGTCTTTTAAACATCTTTACTTACTTTCTTGAGGATGACAAAAAAGTTCTTAAGTGCCACACTCTTGGCGGCGCTCTTTAGACATGCTTACTGTAGTGGTCACTGTGATAGTGCCACCAATGTTTGAGGTGTGGCTGTGATATAAGCCCTGCTAGGCTGATCATTGTTGTCCTTTCCTAGTTCATAACGTTATTTTTTCATCTACTGGAGACAGTTCTCCTGAGAAAACAAGGCTGTTTAAGGTAGAGACACACGTTAGATGATACTTATTTTAAACTCACTTTTTCTCAATAAATTTCACTTTTGGACCCTACACATTATATATTTTCTGTTAGCCCTATATCTCAACATTATGAAAAATATGTTTATTTTCCAAAATCACTGTGTCTGTGTCCATTTCTCTCAAAAATATGCGTTTTTGAGTTTTTTTACCTAAAAAAATTAGGTGTTCAAGGACTATGGCGACTTGAGATCTTTTAACAGAAATCAGCAATTGAGTACTCTGGGGAAAAAACGGTGTCCCAGATTTTTTTCTATTCCCTTTTGTTTCAGCACAATGAGGTGTGAAAGTAACAACTCTGGGTTTTTGAATAAATTACCGGGTTTCGTTCACTTGAGCAAGACTTTCTCTTGTTCCATAAATTTTACCGAAAATCTGAGACACCGTTTTACAGATATGTATTGCTACTGTGACCTGGTAAAAATCAGACCGATCTGTGCACCCTACTCCAACCTAATTTCTTTTGAAGTTACGCTTGTCAGGCCAAAATCGGAAGAGAGATAATCAAAGAATTGTGTAAACACCCCTATACGTACAAAAATCGATCGTTGATATGACTTTCCGGGCGATTTTTATTCATGTTCACGAACTTGCATCAAGCAGGAGACTAGATGTTTTGTATTTTACATCAAATACCCTTCCAAAGATCATAAATGGCGAGAAAATCGGGAGAAACACACACAAACTGTTGAGATGTACGAGTAATGAGGGCGGTTTATTTACATAACAAACACTGCCACGGCTAATCTGTTTTTGCTCAAATTAGAGTCTAAGCTTGTTACCGTAACTGTAAACGGTTGTCAAGATTTATCAATTCGTTTCTCTTCAGTTTAGAAGTGTCTTTTACGCCCGTCGGAGGCGAATTGCGATATTTTACGTTTGCGACAGTCTCAGTAAACCAAAATTGATTTCGACATCGCGGCGTCACGGAAGCCATGGCAGTGACTATTCAAGTTCGTCATTCGGCCTTGCGCTTGTTGAACTTCCCCTGGAAGATGAAAATTTATGCATGCATATCGCTGGACACGTCCACCAGTTTCGTTCACAAATTTGTTCACTTATCGCCGACCTTCGCATCGGAATCAGCGTACTGTAGTAGACAGACTGTCGCTGACTTTCACGTTGGAGAACTTCGGTTGAGAGAATCTGATAATCAACCAGCTTCCTCGTCGGAAGAAGACTCGTGTCCAAAATCTCATCTTCTGCCACGTTGCTATAGTACGACCTTTAGTCAGACAATCTGAGTTTTGTTCTTGTAGCCTGGTCCATGTTCTTACCACAGGCGACCCAAGTATTACTGAGTTTTTCACACTGTTTTCTCTATCATTTACTCTTCTTTCTTCATGCTCTGAATGATCGGAATAAATAAAATAAATGGTTTATATAACCTAACCTAACCTAACCTGTGACTCTTTATTTATTTTACACTCCATTACAAGGACGTATATCTCTCATACACACATGCTGTAATTAATTAGTCAACACAACTAATTATGCTAATCCGTGGACTTATCAGGGATTTTACGGGTTGGTCAACATCGCGAAAGATAGGAATGGTTACTCCTTTTTCATTAACATCACTATCTTTCCGATGTTGACCAACCTCTGATAAGTCCACGGATTAGCATAATTAGTTGTGTTGACTAATTAATTACAGCATGTGTGTATGAGAGATATACGTCATTGTAATGGAGTGTAAAATAATAAAGAGTCACAGGTTAGGTTAGGTTAGGTTATACAAACCATTTATTTTATTTATTCCGCTCATTCAGAGCATGAAGAAAGAAGAGTAAATGATAGAGAAAACAGTGTGAAAAACTCAGTAATACTTGGGTCGCCTGTGATCTACTTACTCTCTTCTTACGACCACGCTACAGTGGAAAGTATGCGCATGCGCGCCGGACAAGATCAGAAAAATTAACATAATCTGTTGACCTTGCGTCCCTATCCTAACTAATCCGTACACAGTTAAAAGTATACAGTCACCTGTAATCTAAATATGCCCATATATGGTCAAATGGGCGTTCCTTTGTATTCAAAATGCCCATGTGAGGGCGCTCTTTTATAAAAAGCGGCCACCCGCTTAAAATCGGTGATTGGTTAGATTTTCTCTTTCCATGGTAACTGTGGCAAACTTAGAACAGGTGACAGTATACCTTTAAGACAACCGAATATAACAGTACGCGTAGTTTGCAAAAAGTCTATTTTTATTAGTATTTTAAGCATTTCTTTATACAATATTGTCTCGACATTTTTCCTCATGTAAAGGTCATACGGTACGGACTCCAATTTTGAAATAAAACCAAAATCTCTGTAAAAATGCATTAAACGTGTGTCTATACCTTAAGCTGACTTTTTGAATTCCGTGTAGAATTATTTTATTGACCACATAATTGCTACAATAATTACAAATTCATCTCTATATATTATGCATGAAAGCATGAAAAATAATGTAATTTCTTTCTCTTAAGTGAAATCAACTGATGACATTTGCAAAATTGAGCCAATGGATAACTCTGACACAATACTGAGTACTTTGAACTTTGAAAATCAATATATCCATAGCACAGATAATTTTCCGAAATCATTTTTGTAAGTATCACACATCTTGACACTATCACATAAAAGAGAGAAAACATTTTACCAGTAGAAATGTTTCAACACAATTTAGCACCCTTTTGTTGGTCAATTTCAAGTGAAAACTTCTTTAGTTTAGTTCTATAACTATCATGTACACATTTCCTGTTGACAAATATTCACCCTTTGTCCATTTCAATTTTGATTTCTATCTCTATCCTAACTTGAAATTAAACAGCGTTTTAGGAAGTGTGCCCTTTTAAATTCCTTTCTGCTCTCCGCGTTGGTGGATGTTGGAAGTGCTCGTTACCACTTAATTTGTCAATCGTTTTGTTCAAATTAAAAAAATACATAGATATCGTGTTAGGAAAATCTAATTATAAATTGGAATCTACAAACTTAGTACATCTTTTCGTAACTATGTGATAACTCTTATTCAGTTCAAGTATTAAAACTGTCCATTTATACAGAAAGTGATATTTATATATCCATAATATATGTCTGCAGCCTTACACACTGTTTCATCCATAGTAAACCAAAATTTAAGACTTTCTTTGTGAAAATATAACAAACTTACTAAACTAAACTTCCAGATTATCGATTTAAAATATGATTAAAAGTAAGACACACGTAGGGAAAAATGGTATTTAAAATATGCCAAGCAAACCTAACTTGAATACAATCCATGTAAAATGTGCTCAAAATTAAATTCTAAATGTTCGAGAAAATGTTGCAAATATTCAACCAAGCTAGCTTGAAGACAATCACAATAAGACTAAATGCTAAGACTAAATGTGTCTATGGGTGGCAAATAGTACACCAAACTTTAAAAACAATCTAGTATGTTACAATAGAAAACTAAATCTGACAAGAATCTTACGGATAAACAACACTTTATATTAAAATTTCGCAAATTGCAATTCAAACTTGAAAACAAATTATTTAAATGTGGCAAACAGAAAACAAACTTGAAGACAATGTAAAATATGGTTGACAGTAAACATCGCTTGAAGACGATTTATGTGAAAATAGGTTAAACAGTACACCAAACTTGAGAACAACTAGTATTTCATCTAAACTAAACCTAACAAAATCTTAATAATTAACGACACTTTGTATAAAAATGTGGCAAATATAGGCCTAATATCAAACTTGAAGACCATGCACGTAAATCTGGTAAACAGAAGACGAAACTTGAAGACAACCTATACAACAAGGTTGCAAATAGCTGATCAAACTTGACAACAATATACCTAAAATTTCGTGTGGCAAATAATAACCAAAGTTTCAAAAACAATCTATGTAAAATTGACACGTACTAGTAGTACCCCAAACTTGAAGACATAAAAGAGTATAAAGGGGTGCAAAGGGGCAAAAAAGGTGTAAATGGGTGGCAAATAGTAAAGCAAACTTTATGTGAAAATGTGAAATATAGTAAACTAAACAAACAATACACCAACTTTATCTACAAATGTAGCAACACAGTAAACCAAAGTTTCACACAATCTATTTAAACTATGGTGAATAGTGAACCAAACTTGGATACAATGGTCTGTTTCCAGATGATTTAAAAGCTGTAATACCATAGTCTAAGGTTGGTGAAACAATCTTTGACACGATTTATAATTCTTCAGAGTAATCGTAAACCCTATTCTGCTGTCTGAGCAAGTAGGGTGCAACTTTGGTCCGTGGCTAACAACGGCTAAGTGAAATTCGTATTCATTTTTGAGACCATTTCGCTTTCTGACATTATTTTCAGTGATGAACGAATATGAAGAGATCACTTTTTCGAATACACAGTGAATCTTAAACTTGGTAATTTGGGTATGATTTCTGTTTTCAGATACTCGGTTTTTGAAAATAAAATTATTAACAGTGTTTCGATATGCTATCGACGATGTGCCACTTTACTTGAAAGACAGGGAGATCAGCACAAAATCCATCAGCGCCCTTTTATCTGTCACTGACAGTTTATGGCATCATCCTGCAATCGTTGTATTTATAAGAAGCGCTGCAACAAAGGTGTTAAAGAGTAACAATGTAGCAATAGAAAACAAATGCTCCAACCAAACGTGCGGAAATGAAAATAAAAAAACTATTCGCAGGAACATGGTACTATATTTGTAATTTTGATTTGCAAGAAAGACTGTCCGAAATGTAAGTTACAAACTACAGACTGTTTAGCAATAACTTCCAGATTCATACTGTATTCCAGAAAATGGATAGTTTACGTTAATTTGTTTTCAAAGTAATGAAAATATTTCATCCGAAATGGATTAGATTTTTCACTAGGCCATCACTAGCCACCATCAAAGTTTTTGAACATTGTTCTCCGACAAGGAGAATCATTACAAACAATCCACTGATAGCTTTAAGTGTTTGCCAGGGCACAATTAATGCAAACGCTAGGTAGAAGCATTCGAGATTTTCAAAACACATGAGGAAATATCCAAAACAGAATTTAGGTTAAGAAAGATTTAAACTACTAAAATCAAGCCTTTCCATTGGGAATGAGATTTCTAATCCTCCTAGGATTAATGTGTTTTCCATTTTTAAATTTTAGTTCCATTAAAGGAAATCCATGTTGGTCTCCTTTGCAACATTCTACAAAATTTGTGTTCCATCCATTATTTTTGCTAGTACAAGAAATCTCATTGTGGAAATATTTACATAAAAAATTACACTTGAAAGGTCTCACTCAACTTCAACATTTGCTACATACCTGGTACTCAGTTCAAACATCGATGTAAAATAGTAGCCTGTATAAATGATATATCGATGTATGGGCCAAGTGGTAAATGATTTCAATCACTATCATAACTTCACTACGTATACTTGCTATTATATAACTGACTAGATCACTGATATATTGACGATGGGAAAACGAAATTCAATCGTTTGACGAAAATCTGAGCCAAATCAAATTATCTGTTCACAGAAGCGTAACAAGATGTCAGTTCTCCTAAATCAGGTTTCTCTTACTCATGTAACAAATTGACAGTCTCTCTACTTTTGACTTTGTATGTGTACCTTTCTCAAAAAGTTACGTAAAACATTAAATGAGCTGTTGACCGACACTATACACCCTGTTCCAGTCAGCCACATAACATTTTCGATGTTCATCTAAGGGTAGTACATTCATTCCGTACTGAAAGGTCTCCTGGAACTAATTCGTTCATCTAAAAGTTAGCCACTCTATTTACCCTACTGTCTGACCTCAGTGCGACTTTTAACTTTTCCCAAAACAGCCTCCGACCCATTTCATTTTGAGGCCACTCTAGATAGCTTTTGGTCAACAGGATGTTCCGTAAAATACGAGGAATATCATCATCAGGAATTCTTTTCAGTGATATCATTACAATGACACCTCGTTTCTCTTCAAATAGGCAACTTTGTGCCATCCTCATTTCAAAGTAACACCATTCACTATCAGCAAAATGTGGAGACAGTATCAGCATGGTTTTTTTGCTTTGCTCGATACTGTCTAAAATGTTTTCAAAAATATCATTGCCGGGTATAAAATCCCGTTCGTGTATGCAGAGTTTGAAATTAGGCGGATCAATGTTCTCCAGATGAGGAACCAATTCATGTAAAACCCAATCGCTGTCATGTTGGTTGTAAACAACGAATGCATCATACCGTTTATTTATTAGTTGTTCTTCGTCATTATTTTGGAGTTGGTATCCGCCCAGATTCAGTTTAATGAAGAAGTAGGCAAAGCGGATGTGCCAGTGAAAGCGTGTCACCAATGTGACGGTGACTATAACTATGACAACGAAACATGTCAAGGGCACTGAAACTACGAATACTAAATCGCATTCGAGCCCGAGTTCGACAGACTCAATCGGAACACCGTATTTTGCTTTAGGTAGAGAACACAAGTTCATTCCTTGCAGATAAGTTGCACTATCTAAATGGGAAACAACCATGGCTTTTCTATCCTTTTTTAGCCAATCTTTAAAAGACTTCAGTTTACAAGAGCAGTCAAACGGATTGCCATAAACTGTCAAAGATCTTAACGATGGCATAGATATGAGTATTTCGTATGACAAAACGGCGATTGAATTTCCTTTTAAATCCAATGTTTCTAATTTAGTTAACTTGTCAGGTACACCATGAATTATCGATAATTCGTTATTTGCGACTGACAATTTTACGAGGCTTCTAAAGTCGTTCAAACTTGTGAAGTTGAGTTGGTTAAAATTGTTGTTCGGCAATTGAAGATTTCTGAGGGATTGCCTAGGTTGAAACTTTATCACATCAGAATTTAATATTACGGCGCCGCTCTCTGTTTCTACGAATTTAACATTTTCTACGATTAAATTTTTCAATCTTTCAAATCGAACTTTTTCTTTCATGAAGAAAGTTAAATAATGACGTCCATCTATGTGCAGACTCTCTAGATTTGTTGTATCCCCTAAGTGCATAGCTAATAGCGTGTCTGGGAACTTTAAACTTAATGTTAGTGTGGTGAGGCTTGTGAGGTTTTGAAATGGGTGGTCAGTATTTCGATAAAATGTCTGATGGTTCAATGGATTACCCAATAAGAGAAGAGTATTCACTTTCAGCAGAGTATAGAATGCCCTATTAGGCAAGCTTTTCAACTTATTGTTTGACAAATCTAGATGTTTCAAACTTGAAAGGAAAACAAAACTCTTGGGGTGTATAGAGGTAAATTTGTTACGACTGAGGTTGATAGAAGCAAGGGGTTGATTTCTCTTAAATACATGTTTGGGGATTTGCCCATTAAATAGGTTTCCGCTGACATTAATATTTGTAAGATTTTTCATTTCTGATATTGCAGTGATGAATTTTTCGAAATTTTGTAACGTGTTGTCACTCAGTGTCAATGTTGTTAAAATCGACAGGTCACTGAGTGGTACAAAAATATCATCATTAGCCTGACAGCTAGACATGTTCAACGCTTTAAGTTTTGACAACCACTGAAACGAATCTGTCGCAATTGTACCCAGAGGGTTTCCAGATATATCCAGTTCTTGTACATTGCTGTGGGCGAGGCCTTTAAAACTTGTTGGTGTAAGATTGTATCGCTCAGTTGGATTAAGTATATCTCTTACAGTAAGAACCTCAACAGTTACGTTCTGTAGACTATTAAGAACATTCTGGAGGATCTGAATGTCTATGCTACGTCCCCCGAGACGTCGACTTACAAAGTGTAAAGCTGTGGTCGAAAATACAGGAAACGGTATTGTTTGGTACTCCTTCAAACTTTGGAGACCAATGGAAAGTTCACTCAAATTATTCTTCGACAAGTCAATTATCGGAAGTGCATTACTAGACATAGAAATATCGCCGAAAACAATTTCTTTGAGTAGAGGAAAGTGTGAGAAGCTAACGTTACATTCTTCTCCAACATACAAAAATGAGATTGTTAGACTTTCAAGTTTTTTTAAAGTTGTCAAATTTTCTATATCTCTACAATGCATTTCGGCAAGGTATAGGCTTCTGAGGTTAACTAAGTGTTTGAAAACTTTACAGAAAGAGTGTCCCATCATATGACTCTTCAGAAAGAGGCTTTCTATACGTTGTGCGCCTTGAATAAGCGGGGATAACTTGGAGGCAGGGTGTTCACTCGAAAGATCTGCCACATGCACACCCAGCACCAGCTCAGATAAATTGATCAGTTTGTTGAAGAGACTTTCTGCCATGTTCGGGAAAGTCATGATCAGAATTTCCAATACCTGTAGACTTTGCAGGTGCCTAAATGTGTCCTTACCGAATGATACGGGTCCGCTATCGAGGAAATCCAGCTTCCGTAGCTTTTTCAGTCCCACGAACGTTTCAGAGTCAATATAAAGATGGTCATATGTACGTATAATCAGCTCCTCCAGTGAGCGCAGATTTTCGAAGGAGTTCGGTGTTAAACTCGTGATGTAGTTGTATGAGAGGTCTAGGTGAGTTGTTGTCGATGGCAAATTTCTGGGTACTATCGTCAAATTGCGGTACCTACAGTCAACGTAGGTGAAGTTGTACACTTTACATCCTGCTTCAGAAGTGATGGAAGAAAATGTCATGAGCATCATTAAAATGCAGACCTGAAAGTTGCTGTGTATGATTTGAATGGACATCGTCTTCATGATGCTTGATCACCTTACAGCATACAAGGTAGTAACAGTGTTGCAATGAAGTGAACCAGTGCCAGTCAGATACAGTAATGGGTGCTGCAGGATTTCAAAATCGGAACTGTCTCCGTGACAAACGATACCTTATCTCTTATTTAGCTTTGTAATATAATCTTGCGCACACGAGCGTTTCACGATATACAAAGAGCAACTGGATGACAGTTGTTGTGACACGCCTATTTTCCATTAGATGGGGGTCTACAGAAAATTAAAAATTTAAATCATGTTTCAGTTTTACAACGGATGCAGAGGCCAGCTGGCCTCGAGCGAGATAGTGCTAGAAAGTTTTAAAATATCAAGATGAGGTTCAATGGGCCAATTCTGAGGTGTAAAAGAAACTGTGTGGTTGAGATATCAGGGAGGTAATGGTTGACCCTTTATAAGTTGTCCCCCCCTTTAATTTCTTTCCCCTTCATATTACTTTGGTTCGTTATTTTGCTCTGTGCACTTTATGTTTCTAAAGTACAGCGTTTTAGGTGTTTATTTATAGGGATATAGTGGATAACAAGTTTGTTATTCGGCATGCTCCGTTTGACCTGTGATTCATGAATAAGAAAATAACAGAAAACTAAGATTTAAAGACACTCTGTGTCATTTTGGGATGGAATCGTGTATTTAGCATCTCGCGAATAAAAGTCGGGATCTCCTGCTGTTGTATTTGCTTTTTATTACGCTATCTTTTCGCTGATATAACTGATCAAAAACAAATCTTATTCCTTCCGTCGTCATGTTTGCCAGCTTACGTTGTACGCATCTTCTACGCCTTATGTTGACTGTTTATTGACAGACATACATGTATCAGTTCTGTTTATGGCGATAATGTCTGCCATGACGTGCATATATGATCATATACTCTATCGACGTATGCAGCTCTATCATTATCAACAGGAACATATTTACTTGCATAATGGTTGCATACAGTTGTGGCGCTTATGCGTTGTCATTCCTTATTCGTCGTTTTGCTAGGGATGGATTTTTTACCATTTATGGTGTCAGGATATGTTACAGGTCTGTAATTCCAATGTGTCACCTCACCTTATTGGCGTTCTTAAATTAGTCCATGAAAGTGGGAAGTAAATCATGGATATTTGTCTCTAACGATAAAATAAGTGTAGCCTTAACGTTTGTGTGATGTTACGCCAGCCGATGAGCAAAAACCACATGGGATTAGGGCTATTCTTTGATGTTGTCGGACGTCCGTTCGCTTACCCCCGCCTTATTTCCACAATATCCATAAGCTATGCAGTATAGCCATAAAGTGGTAGCAAACGCCTAAAGCAAAACAACGACGCTCTGTCTTTGTTGAGAGTTTTTTAATAATCACTTACAAGGTGGACATCACAAATAAAATAAGCCAATAAAAAAGTGCATCACTCGTACAGCCATTGATTTTTTAGTTTCCACAGGGATTTATTGCCAATGAAAGATGATAATTTACCTAATTTCAGGAGACATACGTCTCCTATGCAAGTGTAAACAACAAGCAGAAAGGCATTCCCCGGGTAACTAGATACTACATCATATGATCATGACACCTATGCACGCTCTTATTATCCACTTTGCTAATAACTTGCTACATTCTGTTGCATTACACCGATACACACTCTGCCTTATTCGAACTTGTAATACCGCGCTTTTCTTGTCGATCTAACCTGCAACGGGCAAATTGGTAGAGAAATGGCAAATGGTGACATAATGGGTGGTAGGATATTTACCTGCAATGATAAAGTTATCAATCACTTACATACATAGGAAAAGCGAAAAATAAGTAACCTTGTAGCCAGTTCCTGTCAGGTGCTACCAATCCGAAATTAGGAGTCATTAGTTGGGGTGTGCAAGAAGTTGTTCAGCAACTATCCTGTGTCCATTTTTCTCATGCTCATTAGAAAGTTTCTCATGTCAAAAGATAATGCTTTTTATTTACTTCACAAAATGTCCCTAACGGATTTCATACAAATGAAATCAACCGCCATTGAAATAATTTTCATGATCTCTGATTTTTCAGGTTTCGTGTCAGATAATGTGCATTCTGAGACTTCAGATTAGCATTTTGATATTGAAGGAACTCTGAAAATGGAGAATGTGAAACCACTCGCCCCATGGAATAGGTTTCGTTTTGTAATTTAAATAAATGTCCATTTTAATACCCCTGATTTGTTGTAAAACTGACGATGGGTCTTTCCATTGAATTGTACCAAGCTTCTATTTTAAATAATCCTGCACATTTTGTAAAAAGAGTGGCTGGACGTTTTACCCCCTGTTTGCGAGAAAAAAATAATGTTCGCATTCTTTTAATAACTCCGAAAGCTTTTACTGATTGCCAGGGAACAATTAATACAAACCCTAGTTACAAAATTGAAATTTACAAGAAATGAGGAAATATCTGAAACAGAAATTTAGGTTAAGAAAGATTTAAATTACCGAAACCATATGAAGTGAGATTTTTAATTGTCCTAAAATTAAATGTGTTTTCCAACTTAAAGGAAATCCTGGTCGGTGTCCTTTGTATCAATTTACATAATCTGTATTCCATCCAATACTATTGACAGTACAAAAAATCTTACTATGGAAAATTAAGTAAAATTACATTTGACAAGTTTCACTAAAATTATATATTTGCGCATATCTCTCTTATAATCCCAAAATGGATAAGTAATTATATCCCTTATAAATAATATATCAATGTATAGGTCTAATCATATATATTTGAATCATAATTATAACTTCACTTTGATAGTATAAAGAAATTCATACATTTGACAAAAATTTCACCCAAATCCGCAGAAGCTTAACTAGATGCCACTTGTAAATAAATTTAAATTGAAGGTCTCTGTATTTTGTGAAATTGTATGTGAACATTTCTATAAAAGCTAAATCAAACATTAAATGAGAAGTGTACAAATTGACCGTTAATAAACACCCTATTTTAGTCGGCTACATAATAATTTTGATTTTGATCTAAGGTTCGTACATTCACGCCATGTTGAAAATTTGCCTGCAACGAATTCGATTATCTAAAAGTTAGCCACTCTATTTACTCTACTATCTAATCTCAATGCGACTTTCAACTTTTCCCAGAACAGCCTCCGACCCATTTCATTTTCAGGCCACTCAAGCTAACTTTTCGTCAGCAGAATATTACGTAAAATACGAGGCATATCAGCATCAGGGATTCTTTTCAGTGATATCATTACAATGATGTCTCGTTTCTCTTCAAATAAGCAACTCTGTGCCATTCTCATTTCAAAGTAACACCATTCACTCGCAGCAAATTGTGGAGACAGTATCAACAAGGTTTTCTTGCTTTGCTCGATACTGTCTTAAATATTATCAAAAATATCATTACCGGGTAAAAAATCCCATTCGTGTGTACAGAGTTTGAGATTAGGCGGATCAATGTTCTCCAGATGAGGAACCAATTCATGTATGACCTAATCGCTGTCATTTTGGTTTTAAACAAAGAAAGCGTCATATCTTTTGTTTATTAGTTGATCTTTGTCATTGTGTTGGAGTTGGTATCCGCCCAGTTTCAGTATAAAGAAGAAGTAGGCAAAGCGGATGTGCCAGTGAAAGCGTGTCACCAATGTGACGATGATTACAATAATGATAACAAAACGTGTCAACGGAACTGAAACTATGAATGCCAAATTGCATTCGAACCCTAGATTAACACTATCTATCGGAACACCAGCTTTAGGTAGAGAACACTAAAGCTGATCAGGAGATACTTCAACCATGGCTTTTCTAACCTCTTCTTGCCAAATTTTAAATGATTTAATTTTAGTAGAGCAGTCGAATGGATTGCCATAAACTGTTAATGACCTCAACGACGGCATAGATGTGAGTATTTCAGATTACAAAACTGTGATGAAATTTTCTCTTAGATCCAATACTTCTAATTCGGCTAACTTGTCGGGTATGCCATGAATTATTGATAATTTGTTATTTGCTACTGACAGGTCTTTGAGGTTTTGAAACTCGTTCAAACTTGTGAAGTTGAGTTGGTCGAAATTGTTGTTCGGCAACTGAAGATTTCTGAGGTTTTGCCTAGATTGGACATTTATAACTTCACAATTTAGTATTACGCCACCACTGTTCGTTTTTTGAGAATTGAAAATTTTCTATGACTAGGCTTCTCAACTTTTTAAGTGGGACTTTTTCTTGCATTAAGAAATTATATCCATACTGATATCCATCTATGTGCAGACTCTCAAGATTTGGTGTATCCGCTAAGTGCATAGCTGATAGCGTGTCTGTCAACCCTAAATAAAACTTAATGTTAGTGTGGTTAGGCTTGTGAGGTTTTGTAATGGGTGGTCAATCTTTCCATAAAATAGCTGATCATCCAATTCATTACCCAATAGCAGGAGACTCTTCAAGGTCAGCATTGTATGAAATGCCCCTTTGGGCACCACTTCTAAATTATCACTTGACAAATCGAGGTGTTTCAAATTTGAAAGGAAAATAAAACTACGGGGATGCATAGAGGTAAACCTGCTATTACTGAGGTCGATAAAAACAAGGGCTCGATTTTTCCTAAAGGTATATTTAGGAATTTGCCCATTAAATAGGTTTCCGCTGACATAGATATTTGTAAGATTTTTCATTTCTGATATTGCAGTAATGAAGTTTTGAAATTTTGTAACTGTTGCCATTCAGTATCAATGTTGTTAACATCGATGGGTCACTAAGTGGTGCTAAAATGTCATCACCAACCTGACAGCGGGACATGTCTAAAGTTTTAAGTTTTGACAATCACTGAAACGATCCTTTCGCAATTGTACCAAAACGGTTTGCAGATATGTAAAATTCTTGTACACTGCTTTGGGCGAGACTTTTACATGTAAAAAATGTGTCTGTAAGATTGTATCGCTCATTTGGATAAAGTACATTACTTACAGTAAGAACTTCAATGGTTACGTTCTGAAGACCATTAAGAAAATTCTGGAGCATCTTAATGTCTATGCTACGCCCCCTGAGAATTGTCAAGTGTGACACTGTGGTCAAAAACAAAGGAAATGGTATTGTTTGGTACTCCATCAAGATTTGGACACCAATTGAAAGTTCGCTTAAATTATTCTTCGACAAGTCAAATATCGGAAGTACATTACCATACATATTCATATCGCAGAAAATTATTTCTTTGAGTAAAGGAAAGTGTGAGAAGCTAACGTTACAATCTTCTCCGACATTCAAGTACGTGATATCTATACTTTCAAGTGTTTTTAAAGTTTTTATATCTCTACAATACATTTTGCTGATAAAAAGGGATAGGCTTCTGAGGTGAACTAAATCTTTGAACGCTTTGCTGAAAGAGTGTCCTAACATAACAGCTTCAAAATAGAGTTTTTCTAAACTTTTTAGGCCTTTTAACAGCGACGATGGTTTGAAGGCAGGATGTTGAACCAATAGATCTGACACTTCCAGCGTCATCTCAGATAAATTGATCATATCGGAGAAAGGGCTATCCGACATGTTCATGAAAGTCTGGATCTTAATTTCCAATACCTGTAGACTTAGCAGGTGTTTAAAGATGTCCTTACCGAATGTTGCGTAGCCTCCGAATTTCAACATCCGTAGCTTATTCAGTCGCATGAATGTTTAAGAGCCAATATCAAGATCGACATCGGTATGCATAATCAGCTCCTCCTGTGAGCGCAGATTTTCGAAGGAGTTGGGGGTAAGACTCGTCATGAAATTGAAAGAAAGATCAAGGTAAGTTGTTCTCGATTGCAAGTTTCTGGGCACTATCTCGGTATGTGCAGTCAACGTAAGTAAAGTTGTAAACTTTACATCCTGCTGCAGAAGCGATCGAAGAAAAGGTCATGACCACCATTAAAATGCAGACCTGAAAGTTGAATTCTTTGATTGGAATGGATAGAGTCTTCATGATGTTTGATAAACTTTCAGCATACAAGAAGATATTAACAGTGTTGCAGAGACGTGAACCAGTGACAGTCAGTTACGATGATGGTTGACGCGGGATTTCAAAATCTGAACTGTCTCTGTGAAAGGCGATATCTTGCCTTATTACACATTGTGATATAGTCAGGCGCACACAAGCACTTTGCGATTTGCGAGGAGTCTCTGGGTGACAGTTGTGACATGCACCATAAAGTTTTCCCGTTAGGTGAGGATTCGGTGCGAAATTTTAATTTTAAATCAGGTTTGAGTTTTACAACGGATGCTGATGCAAACGCACTCGAGCGTGATAGTTACCGCATGAAAGTTTAAAAAACAAAGCAATATCATGATGAGGCACAGTGGGTGCAATTTCAGGTTAGGAAGAAACTTTGTTGTGGAGATAGCGGAGAGTTAATGGTTGACCCAGAATTTCACTCCAGAATTGCTCAAAGGTATTTCTGCATGCAAAGTCTCAGTGAAGGACGAACCCTTGCCTCACTAGCGACCGTTATTTCACATTACGTTACACGAGGGGTGACTGGATGACGGTTCACATTGGATGATTATGGTTTGCTATAATCATTGTTAACGTCTGGAGGACACGGGGAAAAGGTTTAGACCTCGACATATGTGGGTCACCATGCGCCACCTACTACCACTGGCTGGATGCACTTGTGACGTAACCTTATCTACCAACTGCCCCCTTTACCGTTATCTCAACAATTTGCGTCACCCTCTCCACGTCACCATCCATGCGCATATCAGTGTGAGCAAAGCTATAGCTCGTCCATTTCAACTTCTGCCACGCTCAAGTTCACACCACAAATCCCCGCCCACCCTCCGCAAAAGAAAAAATAAATAAATAAAGTCTCGCTGCAGGCTAGCAGCTCACAATAAAAGATATTGTACGTCTATACACTGCTTACTCTTTACAATAAAGTTCCGGGGGGTACTGTCATGGGTCTGCTGTGGGCGACCGGTAACACGTTGCCCGATGCACGGTACCCAGAGCCCGGTACCGCCATCCAGGCCACTATGACGCCTCGTCGCCCCTGCCAGGCAGTGCATGCATAACCCCGGATTTCGGCCAAACACTTGTCTCCGTGTCATTCCTTTGCGTTACGTACTATATAACATTTGTCTATCAGTTAAGTAAGATTTCAGTCTTGTAATGGATGCGTAGATAGGTTGGCACTCAAGTGTGATAGTGCTAAAGGTTCAATGCAAATTAGTATCAAGATGACACCGTAGGTACTATATTCATGTATTTAATGTGGCAATCGTATGAAGTCAATCTTAGAAATCTTAAATGTTGATGTTTAACTGTGACAGCCTTTAATTAGTCCCCACGGACAACGTCCAGGGAGACATAGGTTTGATCATGTCCGTGCGTCCGTCCGTTCGTCTGTCCGTCCATGCGTGTGTGCATCCGTCCATTCACACAGAAATCTCAGAGATGCCTGGAGTGATTTCATGCATTCAAACTTGGTACAAAGATTACCCCTTATGTCGTACATATGCACGTCAATTTGTTTTGTGATACGATCCAATATGGCCGCACGGCGTCCATTTTGTTACCATTTTTTCATGTACGGAGCCATAACTCAGTTACATCTCAATTGATTTTATTGTAAGTTGGTACAAGGACATCAACCTATGTCATACATGTGCATGTAAATTTGTTTTGCGATATGATCAAATATCGCTACATTGCGGCCATTTTGTTACAAATTTTTTCATGTCCCGAGCAATAACTCAGGCGCTCTCGACCGATTTTATTCAAAGTTGGTACAAGGACATTGACCTTTGTCACACATATTCACGATGCGATTCAATATGGCCGCTGGGCAGCCATTTCATTATGATTTTTTCATGTCCGGAGCCATAACTCAGACATGTACCAGCTGATTTTATTTAAAGTCGGTACAAGGACATGGACTTACGTCATACATATGTATGGCAATTTGTTTCATGATATGATCCAATATGGTCGCATGATGGCCATTTTGTTACAATTTTTTCATGTCCAGAGCCATAACTCCTGCACATCTCTACCGATTTTATTCAAAGCTAGTACAAGGACATTGACCTATGTCATACCTGTACATGTGGTTTTGTTTCACGATATGATTCAATATGTCCTTGTGGTGGCCATTTTGTTTCATTTTTTTATGTCCAGAGCCACAACTCAGGCATGTCTCAACCGATTTTATTTAAAGTTTGAACAAGGACATGGACCTATGTCATCCTTAGGGACTGGTCAGTTTCTTCAGCCTGGGGGGGGGCCGGTGGATTCATGGGGGGGGGGGTCATCCTGTTTTTGACTTTGGTGATAGGGGGGGTCACCATGTTTTTGAAATGCCCAATAGGGGGGGTCAGTGTGTTTTTGAATTTGAAACAGGCTCATCATTGCCTAAATTGCTAGTGTCAGCCACAAATTTCATCATTGAGTTGTATTTTTCGGCGCGCCCTTTGGGCGCGTAACTTTAATAATCAGTGATATGTTTCAGCACGCCCAACTTTAACATATCAAGCATACATACATCAGAGATATATGTATGTTCAATATTTTTCAGCGTGCTCTTCAAGCTCATTACTTTAATATATCAGACATTTTTCAGCATGCCCTTCAGGTGCATGACTTTAATATACAAGGCATATATATCAGAGATATCAGGATGTTTCATATTTTTGGCGCGCCCTTCGGGCGCAATACTTTAATAAATCACAGATATCTTGATGTTTGCTTAGTGAAAGTGTACCATTATGAAATCTGCATTTCATATGAAAAGGATGACAAATTCCTGATACTTTTCTGTTCTCTCTATGAGAATTCAGCATGAGAAAGCAACATGCACAAATATTTCACAATATATATTTGATACAGTGACTTATTTTAGGGATAGAAAAATGACAAGATATCTTTCCTTCTCATTGATGCAATTATTTTCCTTTGTGACACAGGTTTTCTGTAGAAAGATGCTTTTTTATGAACAAAATAACAGTTAAAAAAGGCAGTTTTTGTCATTATTAGCTGTGCCTTTATGGTTTCAATGTTACAAGAGAAGGTCCTCTCAGACACTGTACACATCAGATTTGGCTAAAAAAGCTCTCTATGGCTCCTCAGGAGATTTAATTTGATGGTTGGCAAGTCTTAACACCCATCAAAGTTTTTGATTCACTGCTTTTTTCCTCTTTGATATTAATGATTGTCATCCATTTCTGTACAACAGTTCAGGACATCTGGTTAAGCATAGAAAGTGTGAAATACATTCACAGCTCATTCAAAATACAGCTCATTCAAAATGTACTGTATTCAAACTTTAAGATTGACACTTTGAAATTCCTATCTTACAACTGACATGTCAACAATTTCATTAAAACATAGAATGACTATTTAAAATATGAATATATGTAAAATGTAAAATATAATTTATATATACGTATATATATATGTATATATATATATAATATATATATATATGTATATATATATGTATATATATATATAATATATATATATATATATATATATATATATATATATATATATATATATATATATACAAAAAACACACAAAATGTATACAATGTGCCCTCCCGGTTATCACCATAATGGCTTTATGGCAACCTCTGAACTTGGGCACAGAGCGTATATATATATATAAAATTATGTCCACCTTTTGTTTTACCTATGTCGGCGCCGGGGGGGGGGGTCACCCTGTTTTTGAAATTTGGAATAGGGGGGTCACCCTGTTTTCAAAATTTGGAATAGGGGGGGGGTCAGCCACTTTTTGACGCCGGGAAAAAATAATCCACCGCCCCCCCCCCCCCAGGCCGAGAGAACTGACCAGTCCCTTATGCACTTTGATTTTTTACGGTAAGATCAAATACATTGGCTGCGTGGCGGCCATTATGTTATGATTTTTCATGTCCGCAGCAACCGATTTTATTCAAGGTTGGTACAAGGTCATTGACTTATGTAATATATATGCATGTCAATTGGTTTCACAATCTGATGCAATATATCTGCCTGGTGGACATTTTGTTATGATTTTTTCATGTCCAGAGCCATAACTCAGACATTTAGCAACCGATTTTATTCAAAGTTGGTACAAGGACATTGACCTATATCATAAGTATGCATGTCTATTGGTTTCACAATCCAATAAAAAAATGGCTGCCTGGTGGCCATTTTGATACGTTTTTTTTCATGTACAGAGCCATAACTCAGACATATTTGCACCAATATTATTCAAAGTTGGTACAAGGACATTGACCTATGTCATACATATGCACATCAATTTGTTTCACAACATGTAGCAGTATCATGTCAATTATTGAATTTTCGTAATTAGGCTGATATGTCAAAAAATGCTGCATCAAATTTCATGAAACTTGGTACAGATGTTAAGCTCACATTGCTTTAACAGTGAATAAAGACATTTATCAGTGCCATTTTAATGAATTTGTAATTGCATATGTAATGAACTTTCCTAATTAGAGTGATATGTCCACAAATACTGCATCAAATTTGATGAAACTTGGTACAGATGTTGATCTCATAGTGTTGTAAATACAATTCAGTGACACTTAGAGGTATCGATTAAAGTAATTGCTAATTTGCATTTACATGATGAATTTTTGTTGTTTAGGGTGAATGTCCAGAAGCACTGCATCAAACTTTATGAAATATGGTACAGGTGATAATCTGTCAGTGTTATGATAGGATACAACCAGATATGAACTGAATATGCTCACGTGTTTTACAACAGGTTCATTAATAGTAGTACACCAAGTCACTCGAGTTCAAATGGTCGAGATCATCTCAGAATGTCTACGTGTTGATCACAAACTAAATGACTTCAGAAAATTTAAAACAGAATTGTATAATTCTACAACCATCACCGTTTATATTTTCGTGATTTTTGTATAGTTTTTAAAACACTGTTTCTTGATCTACACGCCGCATTATGTCGGAATGCCTGGTTTTGATCTTGTCGGTACTAACTACGTGTGTTGAATGTTCACAGCATTATCGAAAATTGAATTATAATCCGGACCTTATTTGTCAGCAATAACAAAGCATATCGTACTCAAAGTGTTATGATTGCAAGATTAGTTCTGTCTAATTCAACTTATTTTCAGGAAATACGGCTAGTTTTAGTTACTGCAGCTTTTGTCTTTTTCAGTATCAATTGATACATCAAGGTAAAAATCGAAAACGTGTCGAGTGCCAAGCCCCCCATCTGTATGATAGAAAACCTATATTCTTTTAAGCATGTTCTTGGATTACTTCTTGTCATCATCTGCCCGAGGGAAAATCTCATTTGGTATATAAATTTGTTTCGTCTAAGCAGAAAATATAGCCGTCCCCACCATGATAACCAGATATGAACTGAAAATGCTCACGTGTTTCATAATATATTGCAGTGGTGTGTAAATTTATATGTTTGCCAAATGTTTGCAACCTCACTGAAAGTGTAATGATCACCATCATGAACAGTATTCACAACAGATTAATTTCAAAGGACATTAAGTATACAGATATGTAAACAGCTGAAATAAAATTATTAAATTTCTTTGATTGTCGTCATTGTATCACTACTTTATATGGCAAGTATAATTTCATTTGGTCAAGTCCTTCAAGCCATATCTGCCAAACTGTGAAAGCTCATTAGATATGCAAATTATAAATTAGTAGACATGAAAATGCGAAATGACTTTCAATATTATTTCAACCTAGAATCATTCATGTATATGGAATGTTTCACCGACTTTGATCAAGAATATCCAGGTATATATACCTAATTAGGAAAGTTCATTAAAATATGCAAATTAGGAATTGGCTGAAGTGAAAATCCTTAATGACTTTTCAGAATGTTTTAGCATAGTATCTTCAATGTAAATAGCAAGTGTTTGTAGGTGTAAATCAAGATGTGTATCCCTCATAAGAAAGTCCATTAAATATGCATATTAGGAATTAGCTGATGTAAAAATGCTTGAGCCAAAAAAAACGTTTCTGGCCTTGACATTCAGCAAAAAAGATGCGGTGACGCGGTTTGTTTTTCAGCTCCTATATATGCATATGTATATATGCAAATGGTAGGTATTCTTATAAGGTGGCAAGATGGCGTCTGTGTGTATGTATGTATGTATGTATGTATGTATGTCCGTCCAGATCAAAAACTCCTAAACCGCAATGGCTGCCGTCTTAGTATTTGGTGTACAGGTGCACCTGGGGGTGGAGATTTTAATCTGTTTAAATGAACGTGTGGAGCGGTCTCAGTCAGAAAAATGTAACAACTTAGCCGGCTATTGAACCACTCTTTTTGGGAGTGGAGATTTAGCCGAGCGGTTCTCTCTGTGGCCTCTCCGCTAGGCGACTGATGCCGTATGTTGTGGGTTCCAACCCGATTGAAAACTAGCCGTATGTTAGTGCAAAAAATATGCAAATGAGAGAAAAAAAAGGAAAAATCCTTCAAATGGCTAAATCTCAGTAAGCATTGGTCAGATTGGCTTGAAACTTAGTATCCAGATTCCTTTAGGTATTCTAAATTTTGTGTGCACAAATTTGGGTGAAATTTGCTTGTTTGTATTTTAGGGTATTTTTTCCGCTTTTGGTCAAAAAATCTTGTTCTCTGAAATCGCTCGTCTGATCGCTCTGAAAGTTAATTTTCATGTTCCTCAGGATGACCTCAGTCAAGTTTGTACAAATTGTATTGATATTATATATTGTATTATATTATATGATATTTGTAATTTTTGGGCAATTTCCCATTTTTTTTATCCAAAATCTTCTTATCTGATAGCTTTAATATTTGGCATACAAGTATCTAAGATTCATCTCGAAATAATGTGTTGAAGTTAGGTTGAAACTGGCAATTTTTTATTTTTGGGGAAATATGTGCCTTTTTGGTCAAAAAAAATTTGGCAATACCAACAAACTTCAGATTTCGTACTGAGGTGCATTCTAGGTTGGAGATGTTTGTGTGAAAAATATGCAAATGAGATACAAAAAAAGTGAAAATCCGTGAAGATGCTGCAACTCAGGAACTATTGGGCAGAATGAGTTGATATGTTGTGCGTAGGTAGGTAGCATCAATCCTTTGCGAAACTGTCAATTTTACAGGGATATCTTTCATTTTGTATTTTTAAGACTGTTTTGGGTAATTTTATACCTCCTGGAACTAAGAGTGTATAATATGGTGATTTAGTAAGAATTTCATATGATAAACTATATTTGGTGTTGAAATGCAGTATAAAAATCATAAGAAAACATAGCTTAGGTGATTTTAGCAGGTTTGTTTTCCAACAAATATATTCCAAATTTTGTTTCTTTGTTTAAGAGTATCAAGGTTATAAATAGTTGACACACTTCCTGCCATCTGGTCATTGTATATCTCATGCAAAGATGGTCAATACAAAGGGGTGGACTATTTGATATCCTGGGGGTTGTCCTGGCAGATTTTGAAAAAAATTCCAAACAAATGGTAATAAAAAATTTAGCCAGAGATGGTTTGAGTGGAAAAAAGGAATGAAAAAAAGAATGTACAATGCATCGGATAAAAAAGATAATGCACCTCTCCGATCTTCCAGACACCCCAATATCAAATGGTCCACCCCTGATGTAGTTTTGCATGCAATTAACCATGCAGTGTATATTTGTTTAAGATGTCGAGTTAGGTAAGGATTTGAAAGGAATAGTCAAGTTCACCACAGCTAAATTTCTTAACTTTATCTCTTGTGTCATCATCCTTGTGAAATTGGTTAAGTTTGTTAGTTGTTCCTGATGTGGATGCATCAGTTGTTCTGAAATAAAATAATGTTTACTTTCCCCTGTAGAGTTTCTGAGTTAATGGTTGTATGTTGAAATCTCTCCATGTATCTAGTGTATCGGCAAAATGTAAATATTGGTTGCATGTTATATATTTCAGTCTATGTCAAATATTTCTCATGAAAAATCAAGAATAGTTTGCTGTGTGCTTGTAAAGATAACATATTTGTCAATACATAAACTGCCTTGCAGATTGATTGTCTTAAAATTATCACAGAAGTAGAAAAGGAACAGAAACTAATCAAATTGCTGTAACATTTTACCCTCAGTGCCTGTAGGCCTATATTAAACTATTTTTTCATTACATTCAGCTGTTTGTTATATCTTTAGCAGTCTCCATGGGCCAAGACACACTTGAGGGCCAATGTAATCACTCTGTGCCAGTCTGTGTATGTCAGTCTGCCTGTATGTATGTCCATGTTTCATCCAATTGTTGGCTTGTTTTGATAACTATATGGGAGCGAAAAGTTAAAAAGTTAAAACTACGATAATTTCTATTGTATTGTCAGAGACAAATATTCATGAATTACTTCCAACTTTAAGAACATCAATAGGGTGAGATCACTCGTTGGAAAAACAGACCTGTATCATATCCTTGGCCCATATATGGTAAAAAGTATCTCTAGCAAAACGACGAATAAGGAGTGCATCAGTAACAAAATTGTATACAACTATGTTCACATTGATAATGATAGAGCTGCATACGATATGGTATTTTGACCATGTTCGCATGGTCGTGGCAGACATTATCGCCATAAACAGAACCGAAATAGTCATTCCGGTCAATAAACAGTCAACATACGATGAAAAAGATAAGCACAACGTAAGCTGGCAAACATGACGATAGCATTAATAAGATTTAGGTTGAAAATAAAATATTCATATCTTTCTTCCTGAAATTTTGGATTTGTTTTTGATCTGTTATATCGTGAAAAAATAGCATAATAAAAGGCAGACTGAACAGAAAGAAATCCCGACTTTAAGTCACGAGATACTGAATACACTGTTGTATCTCCAAATGACGGGTAGTCGAGACAAAACTCTTTATTTCTTACTGATCTAAACAAAGAAATCAGTAAACGACGATTTCAGGGACGTCTTTATGAAAGGGATTTATATACTGTTTTCGTGTGTACGAACACTGTTATCTATTATATATTATAGGCCAGACATCACTATGTGTTCGATGGAAGATAAAGCATCTGATTGTCATTTGTATGTAAACATAACAAATTAGAATGAAAACTATGTAGGAGAGGCATGTAATAATACACTACAGCCCAAACAAGGGACTATGTACCTTCAAGACAGGAGGCCATTTGCCTTACGTTCGGCACATGGTCATCTTCAATGTTAGACGAAGATATATTGAAAAAATATACGATTTTTCCTTCATTGTTATATTGAAATCACTGTTATTATGCCACTGGCATCGGTGACATTGGGCCCTAGTTAGTGACCACTACCTATCAGACTTTTAGATTGATATATGGCGGGTGCCACATGTGGGGCGGGATACGCTTACTATTTTCGAAACACCTGACATCACATCTTGGTCTTCTGGCCAGAGGTCCATATATCTTTCTTTCATGAATATGACTTTGTTTGTGTACCGTCTGTTTGCTGTCTGTTCTGTGCTGTTTTGTGTCTGTGTTTACAACTATTGTCTTACGAGTTCTGACCTACTGTCGTTGGATTGTGGATTGGTGTGGTTGCGATTGTTTTATTAATTTTTTTGGCATTGTTTTGTAAAATCAGTATTTCCAATGAAAAATACGGAAGCGTTTTCGCGTCACATTTGTAAAAAAAAATAAAAAATTCTCGTAATTACGAATTTTCAATTCTCGTCATAATTACGAGATTTATATTTCTTGCAAATATGGCACGAATACCCTTCCGTAGTAAAACGTACAATTTTATAATTTTCAAATCCAGACGTTGTCAAGTTGAAAAAAGGTTCGGTTCACTTTCAGTCAAGTGATGACTATGTGGCCCGCCACGTCATCAACAAATCACCATTAAATCCTATAGCGACGTTGTATATATAAGGGATGAAATAATCTCCTTTCTTTACAGTTTGAAAGATAAATAGGTCTAATTTATTTATTCATTCATGAATAAAAACCTGTTATCCACAATCGTCCTGCACGTAAATATGTCAAACGAGCTGAAAACGCAAAAAGTACTACAGTACTTCATTAACATAAATTGCAGAGGGCAAAATAACGAACCTGAGGCATACATGTAGCGACAGACATACGAGTGGTATAAAGGATAAAAAGGACCGTCAGTACATCACGCCCAAGGAGTCTGCACAGCCCTTGATTCAAAACCAACTTGTTCTTTTGCATTGATGGTCAAAAACGTATAACACAAATATAGAGATAGATGACGGATAGGAGTACCAGGTGAAAACGGTTCTATCCGACCACAGGAACCTTATTTTCAATTATTTAAGTAAAGATTCCAAGCCAAAGTTAGAAATTCTACCCTAAAATCTATGTCTCACATATTTCAGAAAGTAACATTCAGAACCTTTGACCTTATTTCCATAACTATTCAGTGTCACAGCCTGCAATATCTTGAAAAGAAGGAACTTGTGATAGCCAAAAACCCAGTTGTATATTGACAAATAGCTGAACATATGACATGTTTAAGCGCAACATGGGTGAAGATAAGCAAAGAGTTACATCTATTGGTGCTTGCTATAAGGACTCCTTGAACCTGCTCCGTGTATCATGACGCCCCATGCTTGAAGCATGTCAATTTATGATTCAATGTCTGGACTTATATTTTTAATTGAAAGAACTGACTTGAAGGCTTTAAGATGAATCCAGTTACTTGCTCAATCCAAACTGTCATCCAATGTTACTTATTCGAAGTAACATAAAAGCATTAGAACTCATTAGAGTGCACAGTGATTGGTATTTGACTAATCGTGAGAATGACCGAATTCGAAACATTTTAAAAGTGGTCTGAAAGTGCCGCTCGGCAAATGATGAAACTACATTGAGTGGTACATTTTCTCATAGTCTTAATCGCAAGGCTTGATTAAAAAACAGTCATCGTTGATGACACAGTCCCCCTTGTTAATGGGTACTTTAATAGAAGTTCTCAGAGAGGATAGGGTTCTCTTCATTAATTAGATCTGTGATTAAAATCATGACTGTGATACAGATGGGGCTTAATGGCCGAGAATGAGTTCAGTGGTGGTGAAACATAAAACCAATGTATGCCGCAATCCTAATTAGAAAAGGTCATTAAATGAGTCAATAACTAATTGACAGGATGTTGCTAAACATTTTTAGCTCACGTGTGTAAACACGTGGGCTAATGTCATAGCGATGTCTGTCTGTCTGTCCGGGTGTGTGTTTGTGTGTGTGTCTGTCTGTCTGTTTACACGATAACTCAAAAACGCCTGAACAGATTCAAGTCAGCTTTGGTACACAGGTACCATATGCTACTTGCAAGAACTGATTAGATTTTGGTTAGTGTGGCTTGCATATTAATGAAGTTATGCAATATCGTTTTTTTTCCGTACAATGGTTTCCCGATGGAGACGGTAATGACAGTGTAGACATATATCAAGAAATACTGCACAAAATTTCATGAAACTTTTCACAGATGACAATCTCAGAACATTATGATGATACTGTGAGTGCCATGTCAATGATCCTCTCATTTGCATATTTAATGAACTTTTGTTATTAGTGAGTTAACTCTGAAATTCCAGCACCAAACTTGATGATACTAGCAACAAATATTGATGTGATATATATCTTATTATACTTGGAAGTATTGGGCAGTGTCAAGTTAATAAATAGCTCATTTGCATATTTTATGAAGTTTTGTAATTAGTCATATAACTCCGATATAAATTCACCAAATGTGATGAAACCTGCTGCAGATACTGATCCGACTGATATCTAACTGTAGTGTAAAGCATTAAGTAGTGTGAAGTTAATTAAGGGTTCATTTGCATATTTAATGAACTTTGTAATTAGGTAAATAACTCTGAAATTACGGCACCCAAGTCAGTGAAATTGGGTACAGATATTGTTTTGATAAATATCTAATTGCACTGAGAAGCATTTGGCAGTGTCAAGTTAACAAATAGGTCATTTGCATATTTTATGAAGGTTTGTAATTAGTGATATAACTCCAAAATAACTGCACCAAATGTGATGAAATCTGCTGCAGATACTGATCCGACAGATATCTAATTGTGGTGTAGAGCATTTAGTTGTGTGAAGTTAATTAAGGGTTTATTTGCATATTTAATGAACTTTGTAATTAGGTATATAACTCTGAAATTACGGCACCCAAGTCAGTGAAATTGGGTACAGATATTGTTTTGATAAATATCTAATTGCACTGAGAAGCATTTGGCAGTGTCAAGTTAACAAATAGGTCATTTGCATATTTTATGAAGTTTTGTAATTAGTGATATAACTCCAAAATAATTGCACCAAATGTGATGAAATCTGCTGCAGATACTGATCCGACAGATATCTAATTGTGGTGTAGAGCATTTAGTTGTGTGAAGTTAATTAAGGGTTCATTTGCATATTTAATGAACTTTGTAATTAGTGATATTACTCCAAAATTACAGCGTTAAATTTGATGCAACTTGCTACAGATGTTGATCTGATAAATATCCAATTGTACTGAGAAGCATTGAGCAGTGTCAAGTTAATAATTAGCTCATTTGCATATTTCATGAAGTCTTATAATTAGTCATATAACTCCGAAATAACTGCATCAAATGTGATGAAAACTGCTGCACATACTGATCCGACAGATATCTAACTGTGTTGTAAAGCATTTAGTAGTGTAAAGTTAAGTAAGGGTTCATTTGCATATTTAATAAACTCTGTAATTAGGTATATAACTCTGAAATTACGGCACCAAATTTTGTGAAACGTGCTACAGATATTGATTTGATAAATATATTTAATTGTGCTATGAATCATTGAAAAGTGTCAAGTTAATTTAGGGTTAATTTGCATATTTAATGAACTTTCTAATTAGTGACATTACTCTAAAATTACAGCATTAAATTAAATAAAACGTGCTACAAATGTTGATCTGATGGATATCTAATTGTCCCATGAAGCATTGAGCAGTGTCAAGTTAATTAACAGCTCATTTGCATATTAAATAAAGTTTTGTAATTAGTGATTAAACTCTGAGAGTACTGTGCGATGTTGAAAAAAACCTGCTACATATAGTGATAACATATATCTTATTGTTCTATGAAGTGTACAGAAAGTCATACAGAACACAAACTTACGTTGCTTGTATTGTATATACAGAGTTGATTGCCTGCAACACATTTAGGCGAGATTGTCGTGTCTTTCTCCTTCGAACAGCTTCTTACTGAATATTGGTTATCTTATTACCTTAAGTCAATTGTGAGAGAGCTAAGCCTGTGATTTTTCCACAATCAAACACACAATTTGTTCTTTGTCAGTTGGAGAATGAATATTTACGGTAACAAATACACTGTCAATCCAGCATTGCATATATTTAGCAACTTACTCCTTAACTTGATAATAGGTTTTAAATGTACACAAGATATCGCATTCTTCTTTGAGGCGAGGCGATAACTGACGAAATTTATCAGAGAAGATAATTAATACTTAGGCATACAAAATAATCTTCAATTCAAAAGCCCCGATACCATTTATTAAATCAAATTTTGCAATTCAAATGCATGTGTTTGAAGTGAATATAGTGAGAAATATGTGAGTATAGTTTAGGCTTCAAATGTTAGTTCCTTCATTCAAATTACTGATCAGTATTCGACACGAAACACTTTTCGAAACAATAACGAGATAAGTAGGTTTCGTCATTTTCTTGGTCGAAAATGTCAATAGATGGCAATTTTGACATTTTATATGTACAAAGTAACTTTCTTGTGCACAACAACTTGTATTTTCTTGACGGCTGTTTGTCTGCACTGCAATTGTGTTTTTGATTCTACCATGATTCGAGGATCAGTGATTTAATACCATGGACACTGCTCAATTTCCAAAGTTGCAAATAACATCATGGTGATACATGAGCTGCTTGCCTGTAAATCAAAAGGCGCCTTTTCACCCCATTAATTTTTTGGGTTTACAAAAAAAATAATTCTCTAGATTGTTTCTCTTTTTTACCTGCATATCGTTTTTAAGTGACTAACGCCTGTTATTGCACACGCCGACAAATTAGACAGGAACATTATATTGCACTCCTTTTTAATAATTTTATGTCTCAGCACAAGGAAACAGAGAGAGAGAAACAGAGACAGAGACAGAGACAGAGAGACAGAGAGAGACAGAGAGACAGAAAAACAGAGAAAAAACGACTCTCCTTCGAACATGATGCAGTGAGACTGAGTTGACTATATTTTTGTTCGTATGTAAATAAAACGTGCTTCTGAAATCAGTTTCAGGTCCGTAGGCCGCTGTGATTTCTACAGGCGGAAGTCCAAATTTAACAAAAGTAACGGGAAAATGTTACAAACTACCCTCTAGTTGACCCTACCATGATATGAATTCTAAATTTGGAAGACACTGCTCTTTTTTTCTTGAGATTGGCAAGAGAAGTTCCCCAGTGGCCGAGTTCGACACTGTATTCCTTTGCAACACTCATAAACCCTAGGGTCTATGCAACACTCTGGTGGTGACGCTCTTTAAAAAAGCCTTCTCGAGTGGTCACGCTGCAAGCGCCACCACTAGTCAGCATCAAAATACAGCAAGATCGTTACAAGGATGACGAAAGTGCAAAAAATGTGCTACTGAGGTTCGCGTATATGTGTAGATCAAAATAAGAGCAAAAGCAGTTTTCAATGTTTTTGAGTGTATTGATAATTATAATAACTGAAACATAAATTTGATGCAATTATTATGATGACGCCATAAAACCAAAATGGCGACCAAAAATTACAATATGGCCAATTATGAATTTCACTATGCTCAGTACAATAACCCATTTACGTGACAATATAATATCCAAGGTAATGTACAATTTGTATTGATGATCAATAAACTCAAAATAAAAGATAAATGTAACAAAAAGTAGCAAACAAGCTCAACACAAGTAACAAACTATTATGAAATTATTGATTATTGGCCCCTTTCTGGAAAATTTAATCGACATAAAAAAATTGGAGGCAACTTCAACACATCGGTTTTACCTTTGTAGTGATATTGTATTGTGAGTTGATAAAGTTAAAATAACATATATATCGTGTTGGGTAAATCTGATAATAAACTAAAATCTACAAACTTACTATATCTTTTTGTAACGCTGCTGTAACTGTTATTCAGTTAAAGTATTTAAATTGTCCATTTATACAGAAAGTGATATTTTATGTAAACTTTGAAGAATTCCAAAAACGTCTGCAGCCTTACACATGGTTTGATTCATAGTAAACATAAAATTTAAGACTTTATTTGTGAAAATATTTCAAATATGCTAAACAAAACTACTAGATCATCTATAAAATATAATTCAAAGTAAGACAAACGTAGACATAAATGGTTTTTAAAATGTGACAAGTAAACTAAACTTAAATACAATCAAAGGTATACGTGCTCAACACAGAATTTCAACTTTTTGTGAAAGTGTTACAAATATTAAACCAAACTTGAAGACAAACTTCGTAAAATATGGGAAATAGTAACTGAACATTAAAGACAATCTGTGTAAAAGAGGGTTAACAGTAAACATCATTTGAAGACGGTCTGTGTCAAAGGGTGGCAAAAAGGAAACTTAATCTAATATGTTAATCAGAAATTGCAAACTAAACCTGATAACAATCTTTATGATAAACGACACTTTATTAAAATGTGACAAGTACTGTATACCAAACTTGAAGACCATGTATGTAAAATCTGGTAAACGGAAAACAAAACTGGAAGACAATCTGTGTAACAAGATAGCAAATAGCTGATCAAACTTGACAACAATATACCTACAGTGAAAAATAGTAAATCAAAGTTTGAAAAACTATCTATGCTAAAAAGTGACATGTACTGGGAGTATCTCAAACTTGAAGACATTAAGATGTGTAAACGAGTATAATGAGGTATAAAGAAGTTAAAGAGGTGTTAAGAGGTTGCAAACAGTAAGCAAACGTCAGGTGAAAATGTGCCAAGGAGTAAACCAAACAAACAATAAACCCAACCTATGTAAAATGTAACAACATTGTAAATCAACGATTCACACAATTTATTCAAATGTGGTGAATAGTGAACTTGCTACAATACCGTAATCAAAAGTTTGTGAAACAAACTTTGAAACGATTGAAAATTCTTCAGAGTAATTGTAAACCCTGCCATTCTGCTATCTGAGTAAGTAGGGTGCAGCATTCAATTGGTCCATGGCTTACAACGATCAGGTGAAATTCTTATTTATTTTTGAGATTATTTCGCCTTCTGACATATTTTCAGTGTCGAACGAATATGAGGCGATCACTTTTTCGAATACACAAAGAATCTTAATCTTGATAATTTGGCGATGATTTCTGTTTTCAGAAACTCGGATTTTGAAATCGGATCATGAACAGTGTTTCGATATACTGTCAATGGTGTGCCACCTTACGTGAAAGATAGGGGTTCAGCACATCTTTCAAAACCCTTTAATCTGTCATCGATAGTTTATGGCAATCGTTTCATTTATAAGAAGCACTTCAATGAAGAGGTCAAAGAGTAACGATAGAATGTGGCGATAGAACACAAATACTTGCACCTAACGTGTTTGTAACATGAAAAACAAAATATTCGCAGGAACATGGTACTATATTTGTAATTTGATTTGTAAGGACTGTCCGAACTTTGATTTACCAACTACTATCAATAACTTCCAGATTCACTCTGAATTCTAGAAAATGAATGCTGTTGGCTTATATATTTTTCAAAGAACGTAAAATCATGAATATTGTCCATCCGAAATGGATTAAAATTTCACTAGGCAATCAGTAGACACTATCCAAAGACTGATATTTTTTAACATTGCGTTACAAAAAGGACATGTAACAAATAATCCAAGGACAGCTTTTACTGCTTGCCAGAGCACAAGTAACACAAACGCTTGGTACTAAACATTTAAGCAATAACCCCCGCCGCAGGAGGGTATACACGAGATTTTGGTACATTACGCGATATATGGCACGAGCTGATAGGCGAGTGCTATTTGGAGCGAATTGTACCAAAATCGAGTGTATACCCAACTGCGAAGGGGGTTATTTCTATTATATTATACCAACTTGTGTGTCTTTGTTGTCTTGCTTAGGTATTTTCGTCACTTTAAGCCCCGAAGGCAGAAAACGGACGCATGAAGATCGTCGGAAATTCAGCGCCCGAGACCGAGCATTTTTATGTTTGGAGTACCTTGACAATAGACGCACACAGTATCCCACGATAACATAGCATTACGTTCATCAACATGGCATTTTTAGCTCACGTATGTAAACACCTGGGCTAATGTCATAGCGATGTCTGTCTGTCTGTCCGTGTGTGTGTGTGTGTGTGTGTTAGTGTGTGTGTGTGTGTGTGTGTGTGTGTGGTGGTGTGTGTCTGTTTACACGATAACTCAAAAACACCTGAACGGATTCAAGTCAGATTTGGTACACAGGTACCATATGCTACTTGCAAGAACTGATTAGATTTTGGTTAGTGTGGCTTGCATATTAATGAAGTTATGCAATATCGTTTTTTTTCCGTACAATGGTTTCCCTATGGAGACGGTAATGACAGTGAAGGCATATATCAAGAAATACTGCACAAAATTTCATGAAACTTTTCACAGATGACAATCTAAGAACATTATGATGATACTGTGAGTGTCATGTCAATTATCTTCTCATTTGCATATTTAATGAACTTTTGTTATTAGTGTCATAACTCTGAAATTCCTGCACCAAACCTGATGATACTTGCAACAAATATTGATCTGATATATATCTAATTATACTTAGAAGCATTAGGCAGTGTCAAGTTAATAAATAGCTCATTTGCATATTTTATGAAGTTTTGTAATTAGTCATATTACTCCGATATAACTTCACCAAATGTGATGAAATCTGCTGCAGATACTGATCCGACTGATATCTAACTGTAGTGTAAAGCATTTAGTAGTGTGAAATTAATTAAGGGTTCATTTGCATATTTAATGAACTTTGTAATTAGGAATATAACTCTGAAATTACGGCACCCAAGTCAGTGAAATTGGGTACAGATATTGTTTTCATAATATCTAATTGTACTTGGAATATTTGGCAGTGTCAAGTTAACAAATAGGTCATTTGCATATTTTATGAAGTTTAGTAATTAGTGATATAACTCCAAAATAAGTGCACCAAATGTGATGAAATCTGCTGCAGATACTGATCCGACAGATATCTAATTGTGGTGTAGAGCATTTAGTCGTGTGAAGTTAATTAAGGGTTCATTTGCATATTTAATGAACTTTGTAATTAGTGATATTACTCCAAAATTACAGCATTAAATTTGATGAAACTTGCTACAGATGTTGATCTGATAAATATCCAGTTGTACTGAGAAGCATTGAGCAGTGTCAAGTTAATAATTAGCTCATTTGCATATTTCATGAAGTCTTATAATTAGTCATATAACTCCGAAATAACTGCATCAAATGTGATGAAAACTGCTGCACATACTGATACGACAGATATCTAACTGTGTTGTAAAGCATTTAGTAGTGTAAAGTTAATTAAGGGTTCATTTGCACATTTACTTTGTAATTAGGTATATAACTCTGAAATTACGGCACCAAATTTTGTGAAACGTGCTACAGATATTGATTTGATAATATATTAATTGTGGTATGAATCATTGAAAAGTATCAAGTTAATTTAGGGTTAATTTGCATATTTAATGAACTTTGTAATTAGTGACATTACTCTAAAATTACAGCATTAAATTAAATAAAACGTGCTACAAATGTTGATCTGATGGATATCTAATTGTCCCATGAAGCATTGAGCAGTGCCAAGTTAATTAAAAGCTCATTTGCATATTAATTAAGTTTTGTAATTAGTGATTAAACTCTGAGAGTACTGTGCGAAGTTAAAAATACCTGCTACATATAGTGATGACATATATCTCATTGTTCTGTGAAGCGTACTACTACTATTAATGAACCTGGTGTAAAACACGTGAGCATATTCAGTTCATATCTGGTATTCATATGTAACGCGAACACTAACTTGCGACGTGCTGATGCTGCAGACACAGAAAATAGGTCAAGAGTTCAAATCACAAGAAAAAGTAATAATTTTTTTCGTTAATTTACATAAGAACATTAACCCTGGCTGCTCTTGCATACTAAAATTGATTTGTCTCAATTTATACCGATGCGTCGACTATCGCAACATTCAGTCTGGTACAGTGAGGTTACAGGCGCTTTTTTGAATGATGGATAATTTGGAAGTTATTGTATCAGCAAAACCAGATTTGAGATGACAGCAACTGTGATCAATATTTTTTCAGAGTGTGTTGCCCGATTTAGCGACAGCTGGACGCCGACACACCTTGTTGCAGTCACCAGGAGTAATCCCATTGTTATTTTGAATGTCTTGGTATACATTGTAAGAACATCCACGTTTGTTACAGCCGAAACTTTGGCAAAGAATATCTGACATACCGTTACTGTGAGGAAGTGTCAATTTATTTGTGTACGAACCGAATACTAACTATATTTTAATGAGCTGTGTGTCGCGTCTCAAATTCCCCTGAATCAAGCGTAACAGTGCGCTGTTGCCAAATGCAATGATTTGTGTACATCAACCCAAATGTGCTGCTTCAGGGGTGTCTTTAATCTTTGGCGGTCTCCTTTATCAATTTACATAATTTGTATTCCATCCAATATTCTTGATGTTACAAGAAATCTTATTATAGGCAAAATAAGTAAAATTACATTTGACAGGTTTCATTAAAAAATTGTCTCATGATTAATATTTTGAATCACTATCATAAATTCACATAACCGACTAGATCACTTATGTATTAATGATAGTAAAACGAAATTGATTCATTTGACAAAAAGCGTGAGCCAAACCCGCAGAAGACTAATTAGATTCCTGTTCTCCAGTAAACCAGTTTATCTGTCGTAGTAAATCTGACGTCTCTCTTGTATGAAATTGTATGTTTTTTGCCTTTCCAAAATAGCTAAGTAAAACATTAAATAAGATGTTTACAAATAAACCGACAATGAACATCCCATTTCAGTCGACCACATAAAAACTTTGATTTTGATCTAAGGTTCGTACATTCACGCCATGTTGAAAGGTCTCCTGGAACTAATTCATTTATCTAAAAGTTAGCCACTCTATTTACTCTACAGTCTGATCTCAATGCGACTTTCAACTTTTCCCAAAACAACCTCCTTCCCATTTCATTTTCAGGCCACTCTAGATAACCTTTCGTTAGCAGAATATTGCGTAAAATTACGAGGCATGTCATCATCTGGGATTCTTTTCAGTGATATCATTACAATGATGTCTCGTTTCTCTTCAAATAGACAACTCTGTGCCATCCTCATTTCAAAGTAACACCATTCACTCGCAGCAAAATGTGGAGACAGTATCAACATGGTTTTCGTACTTTGCTCGACACTGTCAAGAATGTTGTCAAAATATCACTGCCGGGTAAAAATCCAGTTCGTGTATGCAGAGTCTGAAATTAGGCGGATCAATGTTCTCCTGATGAGGAACCAATCCATGTATGACCCAATCGCTGTCGTGCTGGTTGTAAACAAAATGCGTCATATGGTTTATTTATTAGTCGTCCTTCGTCACTATTTTGGAGTTGGTATCCGCGCAGTTTAAGTTGAATGTAGAAGTACGCAAAGCGGATGTGCCTATTAAACTGTTTCACCAGTGTGACGGTTATGATAACTATGACAATTAAACATGTAAAGGGTACTGAAACTACGAAATTAAATTGCATTCGAGCCAAAGTTCAACGGTATCTATCGGAAGACCATATTTTTCTTTCCGTAGAAAACACATGTTCATCATCCCATATACAACAATTTGATCGGAAACAACCATGACTTGTCTATCCTTTATTAGCCAGTCTTTAAATGATTTAATTTTACAAGAGCAGTCAAATGGATTGCCATAAACTGTCAATGACCTCAACGAAGGCAGAGATGTGAGCATTTCAGATGACAGAACTGTGAGTAAATTGTCTCTTAAATTCAATGTTTCCAATTTAGTTAACTTGTCGGGTATGCCATGAATGATTGTTAATTTGCTCTTTGCTACTGACAGGTCTTTGAGGTTTTGAAACTCGTTTAAACTTATTAAGTTTAGTTGTTCAAGATTGTTATTTCGCAATGTAAGAGTTATGAATAAATCCCAGTTTCGAAAGTTATCACTTCACAATTTAATACTACACCACCACGTCTTGTGCTTAAGAATACACATCGTTTATGACCAAGCTTCTCAATTTCTCATAAAGAAAGAAGCTCGGCCCCGTCCATGTAGGACCCGTCCTCCATCTATGTACAGACTCTCAAGATTTGGTGTATCAGATACTAGTAAATCCATGGCTGGTAAGAATGTAGGCGTGGGCGTCAAACTTAATGACGTTAGGCTTCTGAGGTTTTGTAATGGGTTGTCAATCTTTCCATTAGAGTCCTGATTAGTAAATACATTACCCATAACCAGAAGACTCTTCAAGTTCAGCATTGTAAGGAATGCCTTAGTCGGCACCTTTACTAAGTTATTATCAGATAAATGTAAATGTTGCAAATTTGAAAGGAAAGTGAAACTTGGGGATGTATAGAGGTGAACCTGTTACCACTAAGTTTGATAGAAGCAAGGGCTCGATTTTTTTCGAAACAGATGTTTAGGGATTCGCCCGGAGAATAGCTTTTCACTGACGTCAATATTTGTTAGATGGTTCAGTTCTGATATTGCAGTGATGAATTTTTCGAAATATTGTAACCATTGTTACTAAGTGTCAATGTTTTTAAAATCGATAGACCACTAAGTGGTACGAAAATATCATCATCAAGCTGACAGCCAGACATGTCCAAAGCTTTAAGTTTTGACAGCCACTTAAACGAATCTATCTTAATTGTATCTAAAAGGTTTCCAGATATATCGAGGTTTTGAACACTGCTTTGGGCGAGGCCTTTAAAATTGTGTGTGTAAGGTTGTATTGCTCATTTCGATTAAGTACAGTACTCACAGTAAGAACTTCAATGGTTACGTTCTGTAGACCATTAAGAACTTTCTTGAGCATCTGAATGTCTATTTGATGCCCTCTGAAAATTCTTAAGTGCGACACTGTGGTCAAAAACAAACGAAACGGCATTGCTTGGTACTTCACTAAAATTTGGGCATCAAGTGTTACTTCGACAAGTCAATTACCGAAAGTGTATTACCACAACTGTTCGTATTGTCGAAAGACAATAATTTTAGTAGAGGAAAGTGTGAGAAGCTAACGTTACAATCTTCTCCAACATTCAAATACGCGATAGATATTCTTTCAAGTTTTTTTTAAGCTGTCAAGCTTTCGAGATCTCTACAATACATTTTGTCGATATCAAGGTATACACTTCTGAGGTTAACTAAATCTTTGAACGCTTTACTAAAATAGTTTCCTAACATATTAGCGTACAAAGAGAGTGTTTCTAAACGTTTTAGGCCTTGAAACAGCGACGATAGTTGGAAGGTAGGATGCTCAACCGATAGATCTGACACAGACAACATCAACTCAGATAAATTGATCAGATTCAAGAAAGGCCTATCTGACAAGTTCGTGGAAGTCTGGATCTTAATTTTCAATACCTGTAGACTTGGCAGGTGATTAAAGGTGTCCTTACCAAATGTTACATAGCGGTAGAAGGGGAATTCCAACCTCCGTAGCTTGTTCAGTCCCACGAACGTTTCAGAGTCGATGTTAAGCTCGACATAGGTATACATAATCAGCTCCTCCAGTGAGCGAAGATTTTCAAAGGAGTTCGGTGTAAGACTCGAGATGTAGTTGTAAGAAAGATCAAGTTGAGTTGTTGTCGATGGCAAAGTTCTGGGCACCATAGTCAACTCTCGGTAGGTGCAGTCGACATAAGTAAAGTTGTTCACTTGACATCTTGCAGCAGAAACGATGGAAGAAAAGCTCATTACCATTATTAAAATGCAAACCTTGGTAAGTTGGTATCTCTGGTTGGAATTGATAGAGTCTTCATGATTATTATTGGCTTTGAGCATACAAGAATGAAGTAACAGTGTTGCGGTGAAGCAAGCCAGTGCCAGTCAGAGACCGTAAGGGTAGACGCGGGATTGCAAAATCGGAACCGTCTCTGTGAAGTACGAAACCTTATGTTATTTAGCGTTGTGATATAGTCTTGCGCACACAAGCGCTTCGTGATGTATGTGGAGCAACTGAGTGACAGTTGTACCACCGTAAATCTTTCCCGTTCGATGAGGGGTCTATTGGAATTTAAATAACGGATGTAGAGGCAAAGCGGCACTCGAGCGTGATAGTGATTTATAGTTTAAAAACACAGCAATATAAAAATGAGGTACAATGATCTCAATTTTGAGGTGTAAAAAACTTCGTGGTTGAGATATCAGACAGGTAATGGTTGACCCTGAATTTCAAAATTAGAACTGCTCTCAAAACAATCTGCGCAAAGTCTCTGCAAAGTACGAAACCTCGCTTCACTAGGACCGTTTTTCACTTTTTGTTACATGTGCGGCCAGTAGATGACAGTTCACATGTACTATAACCCTTGTTTTGTCCACTTGGGAAGTAAGATGTCAGTTTTGTAACGGATGCGTAGGAAGGCTGGCACTCAATTGTGATAGTTAAAAGTTTTGATACAAATTAATATCAAGATGACACCGTTGGCGCCCTGTATTCAGTGTGACAATCGTATTAAATGACATGCTGTCTTCAATGTCATGAATCGTAAATCTATTGTTTAATTATGACAATCTTTACAGTAAGAAGTCCAAGGCCACTCATATCGCTAAATGACCACCGAAACAGCCAGTCATTTGATGAACTTGTAAACAGTTTAGTGATTATTTGGTAATTAAGTTCGCTGATAGCATGGCCATTGTAAAACTGCAAGTCAGAGCTCCCCTGTTGTGATGTAAAATACAAGATACTACTTCCACAATAGTTTATTGAAGCAATCCCTCTTTTATGAGATAACTTCTGTTAGCGTCATGCAAACGATTTGTTCCATGAACACAGTGGGTCTGGTTGAATTGAAATGAGCTGCAATGATTTTCACAAACCTAAAGAGACGCTGTGATAAGGAGAAACATATACAAAAGAAAAATATTTTGTATACAAGAAAAATAATTTTGGTTTATAGACAATAGTTTGGAAGTTACAATAACAAGTGTTTTCCTTTGGTTAGTGTGTAGATATGACAAATAAGTTGTCTTGACAAGACAGTTGTATATGGACTGGTGTTATCCATGGTAAATTATCTCAATCTTGAATACAGGGTGCCAATCGTAAACTCTCATTTAAAACCCTCGGTAGCAACAGGGGAGCCCAATGTCCAGTTTTACAGCGGCCATGCTATCGGCAAAGTTAATCACCAAACTGTTTACAACTTCATCAAAATACTGGCTGTTTTACTAGTCATTTCGCCATATAAGTGGCCTTAGATTTCTTACTCTCTGTGTAAGGTTAATCAAGCTTACGATTCGCACTACAAGAATATGTACCACTCAATAGAGTTTCATCATTTGCCTAGGGGCCCTTTCAGACGACACTCAAAATATTTTAAATTGATATTCTGGTCTTCACAATTACTAAAATACCAATCACTCTTCATTCTGACGAGTTCAGTTGCTATAATGATTGTGTTATTCCAAAGGAACATTGAATAACAGTACAGATGGAGGATATAACTGAATTAATTGTGATACCTTCAAGGTTTTATCTCCCGATTCAGGACAAAATTAGAAGTTCTTTTAATAAAGATATAAATCCAGATATTTGTTTCGTGATTTGACATACTTCAAGCATGGAGTTCAATGAATATCACGGAACAGAATCAAGGATTGCTTATATAGCATGCACCAGTAGATACACTTCTTCGCTTATCGTTATGCTCATAAATGCTGTATATTCATATAGATACAATTTGTTTGTAAAAATGGGTTCTTGGCTTTCATAAGTTCCATCTTATCAAGGTATTGCAGGATATGAAAGTGACTGTTTAAGGAATATGGTCAAAGGTTCTGAATGTTACTACCTAAAATGGATGACTCACAGGTTTTTAGGATAGAACTTGTAATTTTTGCCTGGAATCTTTACGATAAAGATTGAAAAAACAGGGTTCCTATAGTCAGATAAAACCATTTTCACCTACTACCTGTCTACATCAAGCCTTGCGATTCGCACTATGAGAAAATGTAGTTTCATCATTTGCCGAGCGGCACTTTCAGACCACTTTTAAAATGTTTCGAATTCGGTCATTCTCACGATTAGTCAAATACCAATCACTGTGCACTCTAATGAGTTCTAATGGTATTATGTTACTTCGAATAAGTAACATTGGATAACAGTGTATGGATTGACAAAGTAACTGAATTTATCTTGAAGCCTTCACGTCAGCTCTTTTAATTAAAGATATAAGTCCAGACTTGAATCATTAATTGACATGCTCCTAGCATGGAGCGTCGTGATACACGGACCAGGTTCAAGGATTCCTAATAGCAAGCACCAATAGATATATCTATTCGCTTATCTTCATCCATGTTGCGCTTATACATGTCATATGTACAGATATTTGTCAATATACAACTACGTTTTTGGCTATCGCAAGTCCCATCTTATCAAGATATTGCAGGCTTTGAAACTGAGAAGTTATGAAAATAAGGTCAAAGGTTCTGAATGATACTTTCTAAAAGTGTGGCTCATAGATTTTGGAATCTTTACTTAAATAATTGAAAATAAGGTTCCTTTAGTCGGATAGAACCGTTTTCGACTGGTACTCCTATCCGTCATCTATCTCTATTTTTGTGTTTTCTGTTTTTTTCTATCGTATCTGCACTGAGAATACGTTTTTTGACCATCACTACAAAAGAACAAGTTGGTTTTGAATCAAGGGCTGTGCAGACTCCTTGGGCGTGATGTACTGACGGTCCTTTTTATCCTTTATACCACTCGTATGTCTGTCGCTACATGTATGCCTCAGGTTCGTTATTTTGCCCTCTGCAATTTATGTTAATGAAGTACTGTAGTACTTTTTGCGTTTTCAGCTCGTTTGACATATTTACGTGCAGGAAGATTTTGGATAACAGGTTTTTTATTCGCCATGCGCTGTTTAACCTTTGATTCATGAATGAATAAATAAATTAGACCTATTTATCTTTCAAATGGTAAAGAAAGGAGATTATTTCATGCCTCATATATAGAACGTCGCGCTCATAGGATTTAATGGTGATTTGTTGATGACGTGGCGGGCCACATAGTCATCACTTGACTGAAAGTGAACCGAACCTTTTTTCAACTTGACAACGTCTGGATTTGAAAATTATAAAATTGTACGTTTTACTACGGAAGGGTATTCGTGCCATATTTGCAAGAAATATAAATCTCGTAATTATGACGAGAATTGAAAATTCGTAATTACGAGAATTTTTTATTTTTTTTTACAAATGTGACGCGAAAACGCTTTCGTATTTTTCATAGGAAATACTGATTTTACAAAACAATGCAAAAAAATCAATAAACCTCATAACAGTGATTTCCAATATAACAATGAAGGAAAAATCGTATATTTTTTCAATATATCTTCGTCTAACATTGAAGATGACCATGTGCCGAACGTAAGGCAAATGGCCTCCTGTCTTGAAGGTACATAGTCCCTTGTTTGGGCTGTAGTGTATTATTACATGCCTCTCCTACATAGTTTTCATTCTAATTTGTTATGTTTACATACAAATGACAATCAGATGCTTTATCTTCCATCGAACACATAGTGTCCAATGTCTGGCCTATATAATAGATAACAGTGTTCGTACACACGAAAACAGTATACAAATCGATTATCCCTTCCAGAAAGACGTCCATGAAATCGTCGTTTACTGATTTCTTTGTTTAGATCAGTAAGAAATAAAGAGTTTTGTCTCGACTACCCGTCATTTGGAGATACAACAGTGTATTCAGTATCTCGTGACTTAAAGTCGGGATTTCTTTCTGTTCAGTCTGCCTTTTATTATGCTATTTTTTCACGATATAACAGATCAAAAACAAATCCAAAATTTCAGGAAGAAAGATATGGATATTTTATTTTCAACCTAAATCTTATTAATGCTATCGTCATGTTTGCCAGCTTACGTTGTGCTTATCTTTTTCATCGTATGTTTACTGTTTATTGACCGGAATGACTATTTCGGTTCTGTTTATGGCGATAATGTCTGCCACGACCATGCGAACATGGTCAAAATACCATATCGTATGCAGCTCTATCATTATCAATGTGAACATAGTTGTATACAATTTTGTTACTGATGCACTCCTTATTCGTCGTTTTGCTAGAGATACTTTTTACCATATATGGGCCAAGGATATGATACAGGTCTGTTTTTCCAACGAGTGATCTCACCCTATTGATGTTCTTAAAGTTGGAAATAAATCAGGAATATTTGTCTCTGACAATACAAAAGAAATTATGGTAGTTTTAACTTTTTAACTTTTCGCTCCCATATCGTTGTCAAGCCAAACAATTATATGAAACATGGACATACATACAGGCGGACTGACATACAGAGAGTGGCACAGAGTGGTGACATTGGCCCTAAAGTGAGTCTTGGCTCATGGAGAGTGCTAAAGATACACAAAAGCCGAATGTAATGATAAAATAGTTTACTGTAGGCCTACAGGCACTCAGGGTGAATATGTAACAGCAATTTGATTAGTTTCTTTTCCTTTTCTACTTCTGTGATAATTTTAAGACAATCAATCTGCAAGGCAGTTTATATATTGACAAATATGTTATCTTCTACAAGCACACAGCAAACTGTTTTTGATTTTTCATAAGAAATATTTGACATAGACTGAAATATATGGCAGGCAACGAATATTTACATTTTGCCGATACGCCAGATACATGGAGAGATTTCAACATACAATCATTAACTCAGAAACCCTACAGGGAAAAGTAAACATTGTTTTCTTCCAGAACAACTGGTGCATCCACATCTGGAACAACTTACAAACTTAACCAATTACACAAGGATGATGACACAAGAGATAAAGTTAAGAAATTTAACTGTGATGAACTTGACTATTCCTTTCAAATCCTTACCTAACTTGACATCTTAAACTAATATACACTGCATGGTTAATTGCGTGCAAAAATACATCAGGGGTGGACCATTTGATAATGGGGGTGTCTGAAGATTGATGAGGTGCATTATCTTTTTTATCCGATCCATTGTACATTCATTTTTTCATTCCTTTTTTCCACTTAAACCTTCTCTGGCTAATTTTTTTATTGACTTTGTTTGGATTTTTTTTCAAAATCAGCTAGGACAACCCCAAGGATATCAAATGGTCCACCCCTTTGTATAGACCATCTTTTCATGAGATATACAATGACCATATGGCAGGAAGTGTGTCAACTATTTATAACCTTGATACTCTTAAACAATGAAAAAAATTTGGAATATATTTGTTGGAAAACAAACCTGCTAAAATCACCTAAGCTATGTTTTCTTATGATTTTTATACTGCATTTCAACACCAAATATAGTTAATCATATGAAATTCTTACTAAATCACCATATTATACACTCTTAGTTCCAGGAGGTATAAAATTACCCAAAACAGTCTTAAAAATACTAAATGAAAGATATCCCTGTAAAATTGACAGTTTCGCAAAGGATTGATGCTACCTACCTACGCACAACATATCAACTCATTCTGCCCAATAGTTCCTGAGTTGCAGCATCTTCACGGATTTTCACTTTTTTTGTATCTCATTTGCATATTTTTCACACAAACATCTTGATTTGAAGAAATTCACATGTCCAACCTAGAATGCCCCTCAGTACGAAATCTGAAGTTTGTGGGTATTGCGGTTTTCGTGTTTTGATCTTAACGGACATACATCCATACATACATACTGGTACATACATACACACAGACGCCATTTTGCCACCTTGTAAGAATACCTCATTTGCATATATACATATGCATGTATGAGAGCTAAAAACTTTACCACAACACAAAATTATAGATATTTCTCCGAAAATTTAAAATAAGCAACCTAGCAGTTGATGGAGCTTGGTTTATGTTATGTAGAGAATAACGTTTTGTGACGCATGTGTTGATGAAGGAGGAACCTTTGCAAGTCCACTTAAGGTCGACCTGTCCAAAATGGCAAAAATAGCTGCAAAAATACATACGGTAATGAAAGATTTTATCATAATATGAGCATATTTTATTAACGTCCTCTGTAAGGACATGTCTACTATACATCATAGCTATCAGACACGTGGTTTTTGAGAAACAAATTTTTGACCAAAAATGGCAAAAATTGTTCCCAAAATTCCAAATTCCAAATTTCAACAAAATTTCAATGTATCATATTAACATAAACCCCAGGAACCTGTTTACTAAATATCTAAGCCATCAGACTGGTAAATTTTGAGAAACAATTTTTTAACAAAAAATGAGAAAATTGCCCCCCGAAATACAAAATTGCAGATTTCATCCTAGTTTCAATATATATTATTAGCATAACCTAGGAACCTATACACCAAATATCGAAGCTACCAGATCAGTAGTTTAGGAGAAAATTGTTTGAACAAAAGGCAAACTTACCCCAAAAATAAAATATGCCAGTTTCAACCTAACTTCAATACATTATATCGAGATAAATCTTAGATACCTGTATACCAAATACCAAAGCTATCAGATAAGTAGTTTTTGGATAAAAAATTTTTGACCAAAATGGGAACAATTACCCAAAAATTGCAAATATGATAATATCAATACAATTTGTACAAACTTGACTTAGGTTATCCTGAGGAAAATGAAAATTAACTTTCAGAACAATCAGACGAGCGATTTCAGAGAACAAGATTTTTTGACTAAAAGCCGAAAAAATACCCTAAAAATACAAACATGCGAATTTCAGCCAAATTTGTGCACAGTTAAATTAGAATACCTTAAGGAATCTGCATACTAAGTTTTAACCCAATCTGACAAATGCTTACTGAGATTTAGCCATTTGCAGGATTTTTCCTTTTCCCCCTCATTTGCATATTTTTGGCACTGACATGATTATTTGTACAAATTCAAATCCCCATCCCTAGGTGCACCTGCACACCAAATACTAAGAGGGCAGCCATTGCGGTTTAGGAGTTTTTGATCTGGAAGGACATACATACATACATACATACATACACACAGACGCCATCTTGCCATCTTATAAGATTACCTCCCATTTGCATATATACATATGCATATATTGGAGCTAAAAATGAAAAGTGCGTCACCACATCTTTTTTGCTGAATGTCAAGGCCAGAAACATTTTTTTTTTCCTTAAGCATTTTTACATCAGCCAATCCTAATTTGCATATTTAATGGACTTTCTTATGAGGGATATAAATCTCCATTTACACCGCCAAACACTTGCTATTTACATGAAAGATACTATGATAAAATATTCTGAAAAGTCATTAAGGATTTACACTTCAGCCGATTCTACTTTGGAAACAATATTGAAAGTCATTTCGCATTTTCATGTCAGCTAATTTATAATTTGCATAGCTAATGAGCTTTTGCAGTTATGCAGATATAGCTTGAAGTACTTGACCAAATGAAATTATACTTGCTATATAAAGTGGTGATTCAATGACGACAGTCAAAGAAATTTAATATTTTTATTTCAGCTGATTACATATTTGTATAATAAATGAAATTTTAAATTAATCTGTTGTGAATATTGTTCATGATAGTGATCATTACACTTTCATTGAGGTTGCAAACATGTGGCAAACATATAAATTTACAAACCACTGCGATATAATATGAAACAAGCGAGCATTTTCAGTTCATATCTGCTTACCTAGGTGGGGACGGCTTTACTTTTCTGCTCTGCCGAAACAAATTTATGTACCAAATGAGATTTTCCCTCGGGCAGATGATGACAAGAAGTAATCCAAGAACATGCTTAAAAGAATATAGGTTTTCTATCATACAGATGGGGGGCTTGGCACTCGACACGTTTTCGATTTTTACCTTGATGTATCAATTGATACTGAAAAAGACAAAAGCTGCAGTAACTAAAACTAGCCGTATTTCCTGAAAATAAGTTGAATTAGACAGAACTAATCTTGCAATCATAACACTTTGAGTACGATATGCTTTGTTATTGCTGACAAATAAGGTCCGGATTATAATTCAATTTTCGATAATGCTGTGAACATTCAACAAACATAGTACTGACAAGATCAAAACCAGGAATTTCGACATAATGCTGCATGTAGATCAAGAAACATTTTTTACAAACCGTACAAAAATTACTAAAAAGTAAATCTAACGGTCATGGTCGTAAAATTATACAATACTGTTTTATAATTTTCTGAAGTCCTTTAGTTTGTGATCAACACGTGTACATTCTGAGATGATCTCCACCATTTGAACTCAAGTGACTTGGTACAGAAAATCATACAGAACATAAACTTACATTGCTTGTATTGTATATACAGAGTGGATTGCCTGCAACACATTTTGACGAGATGACTTAATTGTCATGTATTTCTCCTTCGAACAGCTTCTTACTGAATATTGGTTATTTCATCCTTCTTTAAAGTCAATTGTGAGAGAGCTAAGCCTGTGATTTTTCGCAATCAAACATAAATTTATTCTTTGTCGTTTGGAGGATGAATATGTACGGTAACAAATACTTTGTCAATCCGGCATTATGGTGTCTGCAGAATTGCATATACTTAGCAACTTACTCCTTAACGTGATAAAATGTTTTAAATGTACAATAGATATCGCATTCTTTGAGGCAAGGCGTTAACTGACGAAATTTACCAGAGAGGATAATTAATACAAAGGCATACCAAAAATATCTTCAATTCAAAAGTCCCGATACCATTTATAAAATCAAATTTCGCAATGCAAATGCATGTGTTTGAAGCATAATATGTAGGTATAGTTGAGGCTTCAAATGTTAGTTCCTTCATTCAAATTTCTGATCAGTGGTCGATACAAAAACTTTTCGAAAAAATATCGAGATAGGTAAGTTTCGTCATTTTAGTGGTCGAAAAAGTCCATAGATGGCAATTTTGTCATTTTAAATGTACAAAAGTAATTTTCTTGTGCACAACAACTTGTATTTTCTTGGACAGCTGTTTGTCTACACTGCATTGTGTGTTGATTCTACCATGAACCAAGGATGAGTGATTCAATACTATGGACACTACTCAATTTACAGAGTTGCAAATAACATCATGCTAATACTGAGCTGGTTGCCTGTAAATCAAAAGGCGTCTTTCACCCAATTAGCTTTTTTGGTTTACAAACCAAATTCATCCTCTGGATTGTCTCCCTTTTTCGCATGATTGTCGTTTTTAAGTGACTAACGCCTGTTATTGCACGCGCCTACAAATTAGTCAGGAACATTATATTGCACCCCTTTAATTTTTTTAAAATTTTTGTCTCAGCACTAGGAGAGAGAGAGAGAGAGAGAGAGAGAGAGAGAGAGAGAGAGAGAGGAGAAAACGTCTCTCCTTCGAGCGTGATGCAGTGAGACTGAGTTGACCAAATTTTTGTTCGTATGTAAACAAAAGGTGCTTCTCTAATCAGTTTTAGGTCCGTAGGTAGCTATGATTTCAAAAGGTGGAATTCTAAATTTGACAAAAGTGATGGTGAATTGTTTCAAATTACCATCTAGCTTGTTGTTCCGGATCTTATTTGTCAAAAATCTGGCTTGATATGAATCAAAAATTTAGAAGACATTGCACTTATTTTTTTTTAGATTGGCAAGACAAGTTCTTCAGTGGCCGAGTTCAACACAATATTCCTTTGCCATACTCATATGATGGTGGCGCTCTCTAAAAAAGGCCTACTCAAGTGGTCACTCTGCAAGCACCACCTCTATAATCAGTATCAAAATACAGTAAGATCGTTACAAGGATGACAAAAGTGCAAAATGTACTACTGAGGTTCGCATATAATTGTAGATCAAAATTGGAGCAACAGCAGTTTTCAATGTTTTTTAATTAATTGACACAAACATCCTTAATTATAATAACCGAAACATAAAATTGATGCAATTATTATGATGGCGCCGTAAAACCAAAATGGCGACCAAAATTTACAACATGGCAAATTATGAATTTCACTCTGCATACTACAATAGCCCGTTTACGTGTCAATTTGATAGTTTAAGGTAATGTATAATTTTTATTAATGATCTATACACTCAAAAAAAAAGATAAATGTAACAAAAAGTAGCAAAAAGATCAACGCATATAATGAACTATTATGAAATTATTGATTATTTATCATTGGGCCCCTTTCTGAAAAAATTAATCGATATAAAGGAAATGGAGGCATCTTCACACATCGGTTTTACCTTTGTAGTGATATTGTATAGTGAGTTGATAAAGTTCAAATAACATATATATCGTGTTTGGTAAATCTGATAATACATTGAAATTACACGCTTACTACATCTTTTTGTAACGCTGTTGTAACTCTTATTCAGGTAAAGTATTTGAATTGTCTATTTATACAGAAAGTGATATTTTATATAAAGTAATCCATAATTTAAAAGGATGAGAAACGTAGACATAAATGGTATTTAAAATGTGACAAGTAAACCAAACTTGAATACAATCCATGTAAAAATGTATTTAACACAGAACTTCAACTTTTTGTGAGAGTGTTACAAATATTAAACCAAACTTGAAGACAAACTCCGTAAACTGTAGGAAACAGTAACTGAACATTGAAGACAATCTGTGTAAAATATTGTTCACAGTTAACATCATTTGAAGACGATCTGTGTCAAAGGGTGGCAAATTGTTCACCAAATCTAATATGTCAAATCACAAATTGTAAACGAAACCTGATAACAATCTTTATGATAAACGACACTTTATTAAAATGTTGCAAGTACTGTATACCAAACTTGAAGACAATGTATGTAAAATCAGGTAAGTAGAAAACGAAACTTGAAGACAATCTGTGTAACAAGGTAGCAAATAGCTGATCAAACTTGACAACAATATACATACAGTAAAATGTCATGTGGCAAATAGTAAATCAAAGTTTGAAAAATAATCTATCTGAAAAAGTGACACGTACTGGAGGTATTTCAAACTTGAAGACATAAAGAGGCGTAAAGAGGTTTAAACGAGTATAAAGGGAACACAATTGGAACTAATTTGGGATAATTGGATGGCGAATTAATGTCGATTTAATATGCAAATGTAATCTCATCTGCTTTTCTTTTTCAGTTACACACTTATTGTTATGAGTAATTTGCAATATTGCAACATTCAACTATAGGGCACCTAACACTTTTGAGAAATGTGAAAAATATGAAGATCCAATAATCCAAAATTAGTTCAAATCGGGTTAGAGGGTTTGTTACAGCCCAAACTTTGGCAAAGAATATCTGACATACCATTACTGTGAGAAAGTGTCAATTTATTTGGGTACATGAAGGAATACTAGCTTCATTTTAAAGAGTTGAGTGTTGTGTTTCACCTCCCCCTGAATCAAGCAAAAGTTCACAGTGCGCGGTTGCCCAAACGCAATGATAAGTGTACATCAAACTCAAATGTGCTGCTTCAAGGGTGTCTTTTTATAATTGGCCCCGACTTATTTTCACCAAGAGGTGGTTTAAAGACCCATACGTTTATCTGTGTATTGAAATTCGGGCTTCGGTCTTTGAAACAAAGCGGACTATTTCGAGTTAAGTTTTGATCGGTACGTTCAAATGCACTGACTGGTTTAGAGGCCCGTTTTACCAATGCTAAAACAGTATTTTAGCATTGGTGGAATGACGCACTGTAGCATGATATTATATAATTAAAATTTTACAACACATGAGGAAATATCTAAAACGGAAATTAAGGTTGAGAAAGATTTAAATTACCAGAACAAAGCCTTTTCAAATGAAATTAGATTTTTAACTGTCCTAGAATTAAATGAGTTTTTGAATTATGAAACTTAAATTTCCTTAAAGGAAATCCTTTTCGGCCTCCTTTATCAATCTACATAATTTTTATTCCATCCAATATTCTTGATGTTACAAGAAATCTTATTATAGGCAAAATAAGTAAAATTACATTTGACAGGTTTCACTAATTGAATATTTACCACATATTTCGCTTATGATTCCATAATCCATATGTCATTGTGTCCCGTATAAATGATATCTCGATGTCCAGGTCTCATGATAAATATTTTGAACAACTATCATAAATTCACATAACCAACTAGATCACTAATGTATTGATGATAGTAAAACGAAATTCATTCAATTGTTCAAAATCTGAACCAAACACATAGAAGCCAAATTAGATGTTAGTTCTTCGGTAAATCAGTTCATTTTTCCAGTATTAAATTTGACGTCTCTCTTTCATTGAATTGTATGTATGTTCCGAAATAGCTAAGTAAAACATTGAATAAGATGTATACGAATTAATGACAATAAACAACCTATTTAAGTCGGCCACATAAAAATGTTGATTTTCATCTAAGGTTCATACATTCATACCATGCTGAAAAGTTGCCTGGAACTAATTCGTTTATCTAAAAGTTAGCCACCCTATTTACTCTGCTATCTGCTCTCAACGCACCTTTCAACTTTTCCCAAAAAAGCCTCTTACCCATTTCATTTTCAGGCCACTTAAGAGAGCGTTTTGTCAATAGAATATTGCGTAAAATACGAGGCATATCAGCATCAGGAATTCTTTTCAGTGATATCATTACAATGATGTCTCGTTTCTCTTCAAATAGACAACTTTGTGCCATCCTCATTTCAAAGTAACACCATTCACTCGCAGCAAAATGTGGAGACAGTATCAGCATGGTTTTCTTGCTTTGCTCGATACTGTCAAGAATGTTTTCAAAAATATCACTGCCGGGTAGAAAATCCCGTTCGTGTATGCAGAGTTTGAAATTGGGCGGATCAATATTTTCCAGGTGAGGGATCAATTCATGTATGACCCAATCGCTGTCATGTTGGTTGTAAACAACGAATGCATCATAGCGTTTATTTATTAGCTGGTCTTCGTCATTGTTTTGGAGTTGGTATCCGCCCAGTTTCAGTTTAATGTAGAAGTACGCAAAGCGGACGTACCAGTGAAACCGTTTCACCAGTGTGACAGTGATTATAACTATGACAACGAAGCATGTCAACGGTACTGAAACTAAGAATATTAAACTGCATTCGAGCCCGAGTTCAACACTGTGTATCGGAATTTGATATTTTTCCTTTGGTAGAAAACACAAGTTCAGCAGATTGGGAAAAGTATCATGAGTGGAAACAACCATTACTTGTCTATCCTCATTAAGCCATTCTTTAAATGATTTAATTTTACAAGAGCAGTCGAATGGATTGCCATAAACTGTTAATGACCTCAACGACGACATAGATGTGAGTATTTCAGGTGACAGAACTGTGAGGTAATTTCCTGATAAATCCAATTTTTCCAATTTACTTAACTTGTCGGGTATACCATGAATGATTGATAATTTGTTATTCGCTACTGACAGGTCTTTGAGGTTTTGAAACTTGTTTAAACTTGTGAAGTTTAGTTGATTATAATTGTTGTTTCGCAATGTAAGATTTTCGAGTAAATCCCCAGGTAGGAATTTTATCACTTCACAATTTAGAATTACGTCATCTCTGTTTGTTTTTGAAAATAGCAAGTTTTCTATGACTAAGCTTCTCAATTTTTTAAGTCGGACCTTTTTTCCTATAACGAAAGGATGTCCGAACGGATCGTACGGACTTCCATCTATGTGCAGACTCTCAAGAGTTGGTATATCAGCTAAGTCCATGGCTGATGAACTTGAAACCGTCAAACTTAGTGTGGTGAGGCTTCTGAGGTTTTGTAATGGGTTGTCAATCTTTCCACAACATCCCTGATTATCCAATCCATTACCCAACAGCAGAAGACTATTCAAGGTCAACATTGTATGGAATGCCCCTTTAGGCATCGCTTCTAAATTATTGTTAGACAAATCCAGGTGTTTCAAATTCGAAAGTGAAATAAAACTTCGGGTGTGTATGGAGGTAAACTTGTTACCACTGAGGTTGATGGAAGCAAGCGCTCGATTTTTTCTAAAGATATATGTAGGGATTTGCCCATTAAATAGGTTTTCGCTGACATCTATATTTGTAAGATTTTTCATCTCTGATATTGCAGTGACTAATTTTTCGAAACCTTGTAAACTATTGCCACTCAGTGTCAACGTTGTTAAAGTCGACAGGCCACTGAGTGGTACGAATATATGATCATCAAGCTGGCAGAGAGACATGTCCAACACCTTAAGTTGAGGCAACCACTGAAACGAATCTGTCGCAATTGTACCCAGAGGGTTTTCAGATATATCCAGCTCTTGTAAACTCCTTTGGGCGAGCCCTTTAAAAGTTGTATCTGTAAGATTGTTTTGCTTAATTGGATTAAGTATATCACTTACAGTAAGAACCTCAATGGTTACGTTCTGGAGACCATTAAGAAATATCTGGAGCATCTGAATGTCTATTGGAGACACCGGGAAAATTGCTATGACTGACACTGTGGTCAAAAACAAAGGGAAAGGTTTTGTTCGGTACTCTATCAAAATCTGGGCACCAATTGTTAGTTCACTTAAATTATTCTTCGACAAGTCAAATATCGGAAGTGCATTACCATACGTATTCATATTGTAGAAAAATATTTCTTTGAGTAGAGGAAAGTGTGAGAAGCTAATGTTACAATCTTCTCCCACATACAAAAATATGATTGTTATACTTTCAAGTTTTTTTAAAGTTGTCAAATTTTCGATATCTCTACAATACATTCCTTCGATATCAAGGTCTAGACTTCTAAGGTTAACTAAGTCTTTGAGCATATTAAAGAAAGAGCTTCCTGACTCAGCACCATAAAAAGAGAGTTTTTCTAAACGTTTTAGGCCTTGGAACAGCGACGATGATTGGAATGCAGGATATGGAACCGATAGATCTGACACATCCAATATCAGCTCAGATAAATTAATCAGATCGGAGAAAGGACTATCTGACATGTTCGTGAGAGTCTGGATAGAAATTTCTAATACTTGTAGACTTTGTGGGTGTTTAAAGGTGTCCTTACCGAATGTTACGTAGCATTCGAACCTCAACGTCCGTAGCTTGTTCAGTCCCACGAATGTTTCAGAGTCAATATTAAGATCGACATCGGTGGACATATTCAGCTCCTCCAGTGAGTGAAGGTTTTCAAAGGAGTTCCGCGTAAGACTCGAAATATAGTTGTTAGAAAGGTCAAGGTGAGTTGTTGTCGATGGCAAGTTTCTTGGCACTGTCGTCAAATCTCTGTAGCTGCAGTCCACGTAAGTGAAGTTGTAAACTTGACACCCTTCAGAAGCGATAGAAGAAAGGGTCATGACCATCATTAGAATGCAAACCTGAAAGTTGGTATCTCTGATTGGATTGGACAGGGTCTTCATGATGCTTGATCACCTTTCAGTTACAAGGCAGTAACAGTGTTGCACGGAAGTGAAGCGACGATGGCTGGAATACAGGATATTGAACGATAGATCTGACACATCAATATCAGCTCGATGGTTGACGCGGGGTTGAAAAATCGATACAATGCCGTATTACACTTTGTGATAATAGTCTTGCGCACACAAGTGCTTCGTGATAGACGTGGCGTGGAGCAACTGGATGACAGTTGTAACGCCCACCGTAAACCTTTTCCCCTTAAATGAGAGGTCTATTGGATATTATAAATTTAAATCATGCCTTAGTTTTACAACGGATGCATAGGCAAGCTGACACTCAGGCATGATAGTGCTAGAAAGTTTAAAAATAAAGCAATGTCAATTTGAGATACAATGGTCGCAATTTTAGGGTGTCAAAGAAACTTTGTGGTTGAGATATTAAAGAGGTAATGGTTGACTCTGAATTTCAAAATTAGAACTGCTCAAAACCATTGTGCGCGCAAAGTCTCTGCGAAGGACGAAACCTAGCCTCACTAGCGACCGTTATTTCACTACGTGTTACACATGCAGTCAATGGGTGACAGTTCACATGTACCTGTGAAGTAAGATATCAGTTTTATAACGGATGCGTAGGTAGGCTGGCACTCAAGTGTGATAGAAATATGGCAATCGTATGAAGTGACAGGCAATCGTTAATATTATAAATCGCAAATGCTATTGTGTAACTGCCACAATCTTTAAAGATTACCGAGCCTTAATATCGGCACTATACGAATATATACCACTTGACAGTTTCATCATTTAGCGACACTTTCAGATCACTTTCAAAGTGTTTTAATTTCTCATTCTGGTTCTCACAATAGGTCAAATACCAATCGCTCTGCATTCTGACGAGGTCAGTTGTTATGGTGATTATGTTATTTCGAATAAGTAGCATTGGATAAGAGTATAGATGAAGCATGTTACTAAATTCATCATGAAGCCTTCAAAGTTTTATCCCTCGATTCAGCAAATATATAGAAAGAATGCCAGTTCTTGTAATGAAATATATAAATCAAGATATTACATCATAAACTGACATGCTTCAAGCATTGGGCTCAATGATACACTTAGCAGGTTAAAGGATTCGTTAGAGTAAGCACTAATAGACCACCTATTCGCTTATCTTCATCCATGTTGTACTTATAGATGTTGTATATTCATTTATATAATTAGAAAAATGGTTCCTTGGCTATCAGAAGTTTCATCTTATCAAGATATTGCAGGCTGCGAAAGTGAGACATTATTGACCTAATTTAAGCGGATCTAAAGGTTACTTTCTAAAACGGATGACTCATTACGGTAAATGATAGAAAACAAGGTTCCTAAAGTCGGATAGAACCATTTTTACCTGGTACCTCTCTACACTCCTATGTGTTATCCTTCTCCTTATTGCACTGAGCATAAGTTTTGACCAGCAATGGGCTGAAACAAGTAGGTTTTGAATCAAGGATTGTGCCGAATCCGAATCGACTCCTGTACCGTCATGCACTGACAGTTATATCCACGTTACCGCTCATTATGTCTGTCGTTACACATATGTTTCCAATGAATTATTGTGATTCATTATTTTTACTTCCTCTTCTGAGTCATCTACCCTCGGGCTCATATTCCCATTTTTGGGCTATAATATATAACAGTGTCCGTACACACTAAAAAAGTATATAAATCCCTTCTATAGAGACGTCCATAAAGTTGTTGTTTACTAATTTCATGTCTTCCAGAGCAGTCGGAAATAAAGAATTTTGTCACAAACTACACGCCATTTTGGAGATGCCGAAACTATAAGTCGGGGTCTTCTTCTGTTGAGTTCACCCTTGTATCATGCTGTTTTTCCCACTGATATAACGGATCAAAAACAAAATTCGAAATTCCAAGGAGAAAGATATTAATATGTTTAACTCAAATCGTTATCTTTGCCAGCTTCTGGTGTGCCTTTCGTCTGCGTCATATGTTCACTGTTTATTAACCGGAATGACGGTATCAGTTCTGTTTATGGCGATAATATCTGCGACGACCGTGCATATATGGTCAAAAAATCATATCGACGTCAGCACTCAGCAGCTATATCATTATCAATGTGAACATGGTTGTATACAAGTTTGGTGTTTACGTGTTGCTTTGTCATTGTCGTTTTGTTAAAGATGGGTTTTTACCATTTATGGTTCCAGGTCTGTATTTCCAATGCGTGATCTCACCTTATTGATGTTCTTAAATTAGTTCATGAATGTTGGAAGTAGACCATGTATATTTATCTCTAACCATAAAATAATTGCAGCTTTAACTTTTGCTTGGTTTTACGCAAGACGATGAGCTGCAATAATTAGGGGTTCAGGCTTGTTCTTCGATATTGTTGGACAACCGTTCGCTTACACACGCTCAAATCTTCTTACGATATCCATCAGCTATGCCCAATTCCTGCGGCAATAAAAGGAAGCAGTGCAGGCATAAATTGTAGCAAACGCTAAATGTAAAACACAGACGTTCAGTCTTTGTGGAACTTACAGATTGATAATTGCAGTTGAAAGAAAATAATGTATGAAAGCCCGTATGACACAGGGAACTTCGACTCCTTGTTTGTTTGTTTGGGGCTATGTGTGTATGTTTATTTGTTACGTATGATTATGTTCATATACAATTGAAAGTTGTACTTGTGTCCATGTTTGTCAAAAAAGAAGGGTGTTTGTTTGTTTATCGTTTGCTTATAAGTAGAGTCAATAAATGATACTTTAAAAAGTTTTTTTATACAATCCCACATATGAAACAAGTCATCGTTGATGACACGGTCCCCGTACGCATTTCATTTTGTATGCATTTAGAGAGGCCGTGATGATTGGTGGTGGTGAGGTTAAGAGTTCTTAAAACAGCTTATTGATATTCTGCACTGCTACAGAGAGAGACCTATGACTGTGCTAAGTATGTTTGACCCTGTGTCAAGCAAATGTGTGAAGGAAAATAGATTTTAACAGCACCTCTGGTGTGTGTTATACTCTGTAACAGGTATTATGCCAGCAGTTTATGTCTTTCTCTGTTGGACAGTCCATGGAGTTATCTGTCAGTGACTTCTGTTTGGCAAGTGACAAGGTGTATAATTTCTAGTTGTGACTCCTTATATGCCTTATGTTTTACGCCTTACGTGTCTTGATTTTGACTCCTTATATGCCTTGTTTTTGACTCTGCAGGTGTTTAAAAGTGTCCGGACATTTTATGAAGTAAATAAAAATAATTATTACTATATACCACAGTTTACTTGCATCAAAGCGCGCGCGTACTACCGGTATTTACACTGCAGTGAAATACCAAAATCATTATGCCATTTCTCTATGTTAATGAGTGTTTACCAATTTTGACCCGGAACTATTTGTTTGTAAACACAAAAAATGTCGGCTACAAGATTTCATTTCACTTTTGTTCGATGTTAGTTATAGTAAAATGGATGGCATTACCGATAAAAACTACGACAAAGAAAATTGCATATACTTATCGTAGTCTGATGATGATTTTTATTATCAGGAAGAGCAGTTTGTCTTCAGCGAAGCAAAAACATTGACAACGGGCGACGTTGGCGCAGCCACAATAACGTGTGGTTCGATACACGGTGGCCGCCTGGTCAAGGTGGCCATCATGCATCGAAACACACGTAACTGTGGGCGCAGCGGAGCCAATTAAACATTTACCTTTGAGAGACGTTTTTGCCAGTAGTTTTCTCACCGGATATTCCCTGTTTTCAATCCTTAAGAATATTAGATAGTCATTTTTGCATGCAGTTTACTCTGTGCTTGTGTCTCCAACACTCTATTGATAACAGTGAACGCTTGTGTCCGTGAACACTGAAATTTGATCGTTCGACAAGTTACGTTTGCCGTATTTTACTCTTAAAATTCCTGTAAAAATCTTTTAACCGGTATTTATATCGATCATTTAGAAGAATTTCAAGCTCTAAATGTGAAAAATATAAAAAGCGCTCCATTTTCAAAGTTCACTTTGGTTGACTATCTATGGCATGTCGCTACGTATGTGCACAGACAAATATAGACACAGACTGGCAACGCGGCATGCCTTTTGTTCCATGGTCGTCTCGGTAGACTATTGCCTTTTCATATTAAAATGAGCTTCAAAGGTGTTAAACTTTTTGGAGACTTTGTTTGTGGTTGATAATTGCACGAGATTATGCGAAAAATACGACGAGATGGCATCGTGCTGCCAGTTGCGTAGCAACCATAGTTACTTTGTGAGCTCTCAGGGCAGAAACACTGCTTCACGCCAATCAAAACATAACACACCAGCAGTTTCATAAACATGTCCTTCCTTGACGAACGTGTAAAAGACGGTATGACTGACCGTAAACCATTGAGTAAAACCAGACAGCATCGATAAAAGACTTTCAAATTTGGTTCAAACACACTCATTATATATTCATAAAAATATGAGAGGATTTTTAAACGGTAAAACTCACTTTCCTGAAGCTCAAAACACTCCCGTTTACGCCAGCACGCCGATTCCGCTCACCACCACACGACAACAACAACACAATCTTTGCCGAACATACTTTCGCTTAACAATTGCACCGCATTGCACGGATATCCGCTCATGGCCTCATGCGATGTGCGCCTGCTATATAGTCTGAAGGTGGCTCACATGCCTCTAAAACGCTAAACCGTTTCCTGAGTTTAAGAGTCATGTGAACAAAAATGAGTGAAAATTTGAGACAGGACAATCGCACATCGGTGTCTACGGCGGCCATGTTTAATGTTTACAACTCACAATGGGTTTCCCTGTAGAAGCTTAGGCGGAGAAAATAACTAACAAACATAGTTTATGATGCCCGCTCTCTAGGGCAAACCTGTGCAATATTCCTATATGAAGTACCTTTTGCATTTGGTGCTTGTGGAATTGGATGTACTGCCTGTGGAAAGCTTGACTGACACAAAGAAGCACTTTAACTTTCATGAAATGACAAACTGAATAAGAAGATATTCTGAAACTGTCAAATACCGAGGAAGAATGCGAAAATATTCAGAGTAAACAGTTTTTACTGACTAGTCAGTCATAATGGGAAAAAACGTTGAAAATGTTTGTGATCAAAAGAAAGGGAATTTACATAAGCACATTTTGACAAATTCGGAAAATATTAACATTATAGGTAAATATGAGACCAACCTATTTTTTCAGGGATGGGCAGGTTGGTAATGAGGGGCGAGAGTAAATAAGGCATTTCTATTGCTGCATGTGGAAGCAGCCCCACAATTCCATTAACAGCATACTTATTCACAGTGTTGTGTTCAAGTGTCGTATTGCACTGACTGTCATGCAAGGATAACATAGGCAAATCAAATCAAATGAGAAAAAACTAATGCTGTTATGTGGATTTTGCTGAACATGGCTGATTTTAATATTTCGCCCTATACATTTGTTATCCAGCAAAGGCATATTTTGAAATCAAGTCAAAATTAACACTACATTGCTTACAATATTTACCCTTTCTGTATGAACTTACATTTTAAATTATAGTACAGTAGTACTTCAATCAGATTAACAATTATTTTTATGTCTAACCCATAATTTTACATCACAAAGACTGTAAATTTGCCAAAATTTGTATTTTTCAGTCATTTTATAAATTTTGCACTGCACAACATTAAACAAACTGCAATGTTTGAATATGATAACTCAAAGAATGAATTTCCTTTGGTCACAGATTAAATTATTTTTGAAAAGAAATTACTTTTAGATACTTTTAGCATATATTCTTTACGGGTCATGTATTTCAAGGAAAATATGCCTATTAAAAACAATAATTTCATCACTTTTATTTTATTTCAATACTATGACAATTATCGGCTGCGAGGTTTTAGAGACACAAAAATCGTCTTTACTTTTAAATGACCGAACCGACCATATAAGTATTTTTCATAATTTTCAAAGCACCCTCTGCAACTGCATTAAAAAGTTGACAATGAATTAAAATATTCACTTGGTGTACATTTACTTTACAAACACTAGTGTGCATTTCATATGCACTCAGGTCAGCAGGGAAGTGTGTCATTACTATTACCGAATTGTTATTTCTTATTTCTGCATTATTTAATTTCTTTCCAAATTCAACTATCTTTAGGTAGTTAAGTGTAGCTTAAATTTTTTCTTATTGATTATTCATATATTTAGCCATTGTTGGGTTTCTTTGGGTCAATATCCCACCCCATGTAGCTGTACCATCAACTATTTGTCAACAACTCCATGCCAACAACCGATTACCTTACCTGATGAAACTTGTTAAACTTATGTTATATCTTTTAATCGACCAAATTTTTTCCCCAAGTGAAAATTTTCTTTTACATTTGTGAATTTTAGTCTAATTTCTAGTCGCACAACTTCTCTGGGGGCGAATATAAAGAGTTCTATTGTACTGTAACTCTTTTCGAATCAGCAAAATACTTTTTTTTCTTCGCGGCAGAAGTAAATTTAACCCACCATTCCAATATTAGAGGACGTTGCAGGAGTACAAAACTACTGTCTTAATACAAACAGATGAGATGACTACGCTGCACTGAACAGTTTCAAGTGTATTTCACGGAGGTAGAATTACCTTCATAGAGGTAATTTCTATTACGTTCAAGCCTATTTCGACTTACTGACATTATTGGTCAAATCTGGCGGACTTGGCTCAGTTTCAGTCATAAGTGACTAACTCTGTCAATAACAAATATGGCTTCTCCTCTTAGAGGAAAGATGGCTATCACATGACAAAACGGAGAGGATTACATAACAACAGAGCTACTGATTAGGGACCCCAATTCTGTCCCGTCGCGCATGCTTAGAACGAATCACTCAAACACAAAACCGTTCTTCGGGGACGCAGGTCAAACAGCCAGGGTCAAAGCACTATAGTTTCGCCCGTGTCTCGCCTTATGTCTATACAAAATAACAATGATCCACTCATTCACTATATCGTATCATTATAAACAACGGTAGATCCGATGTGTGAAGTTGCCTTCATTTCCTTCAGGGGCCGTGGATAACTCAAACATGCGCATGGCAAACGCAACTAAGTGCGGTTAGCCTAAACTCCTCCAACTCCCCCAAAACGAATGTGTAGAAGTGCGAAAATCGAACAAAGCCTCTTTCTGTATGAGCATATCTATACAATCGGTAATTATGTCGCTACAAACTCTCCCAACCTCCCTTTGGCATACCCCCTCTAAATCAATCTTTGTTCAGCGCCAACTCGACAATGCAGCGCAGCCAACTGAATCAAATCAATTGAAACAGTTTATCCATAATCATTGTTGCGTTATTTTAAAAGTGTTCCACTGGTTAAATCATCCATTTAGTAACACAGTTCGTGCTCAAAAAAACAAAAATTAAACGAGTTTGAGTTGGCACTTGTCTTAATTTTAGCTTAGTTTTATAAATTAATTTTTTTGTTGAAGTTTTTTAAAAACAGTTTACCCCTACGTAAAGATGAAAATGAAACTTTGTTTTCAAAAGTAATAATGTTCCATTACGTGTAGGGGCCACCATAGAAAAGAGATTAAAGAGAGAACCATCTCTTACAAGTTGAAGTTCACAGTTTGCATGGAACCTAATCACAGGCATCCAAATGTGGTTAATGCACTACTCAGCGGGCCCAATCCCTCAAGTGGTTTAATAGATTATTTTCTCTTGATGGGGATCAGTTCAGGAATTTCTGATATTTTGACTTTTGTTCAAATCTGTTTGTGCTAGCCGATAATGGTAAAATTATTTGAGAATGCCTTGCATGTACCTAATGTCGTATAGCGTTAACCGTGAAAGGCATGTAATAAAAATAATATTGCCTGAATACATGGTTTATGTGACCTCGCAGTTTGACACATTTTGACCTCCTGGCGTTGGGCAAAATGTTTCCTGCTCTCGGGCACATAACCAATGTATCCAGGCATTAAAATATAATGATGAAAAACAGGCATCTCGACATTATGCGCCGTGAAGTTCAGGAAACAATGTTTACAAACTATACAAAAATAACGGAAAATAGAATAAACGTTACACCATTGGTGATTTAATCTGAAGAGTGGCTTAGTCTGACCGTAAAATAATTAAATACTGTTGCTGAAGTTCTTTTGCCGGTGATCAACAAGCAGATATTCCGAGATGATCTAGACAATTTGAACGCCAGTGACTTGGTACAAAAAGTCATATGGAACACAAACTTACATTTCTTGTATTGTATATACAGAGTGGATTGCCTGCGACACATTTCGATGAGATGACTTAGTTGTCATGTATTTCTTATGCGAAAAGATTCTTACTGAATATCGATTATGTTAACTTCATTCTTTAAACTCAATTGTGAGACAGCTGAGCCTGTGATTAACGATTAAAACTCTTTTACGCAATCAAACAAACACGATTTATTCTTTGTCCTTGAAGGATGAAGGATGTACGATAGCAAATACACTGTCAATCCAACATTAATGGTGTCTGCAGAATCGCATATTTATCGCAACTTAATCGTTAACTTTTTAAAATGTATTAAATGTGCACAAGATGGTTGCATTCGTTGAGACGGGGCGATAAATGATGAAGTTTATAAGAAATGATAATCAATATTAAGTATAAAATAAAACATCTTCAATCAAAAACTCTCCCGAGGCCCCAATTTCGTTTATTAAATCAATGTAATGTGTTTGAAGCATAATATGTGTGTATAGTTGAGGCTTTAGATGTTATTTCCTAGATTCAAATTTTTAATCAGTGTTCAAAATAAAAATTTTCGAAAAAATAATGAGAGAGGCAAGTTTCGTCATTTTCCTCGTCAAAAATGTTAATAGATGGCAATTTTGTATCTTGAAATGTACTAAGTAATTCTCTTGTGCACAACAGCTTGTCTTTTTCTGGATGGTTGTTTGTCTATTCATCGTGTTATTCCGAAGAACAACTACGTTGCAGATTGTGTCGTGGATTTTACCGTGAACTGGGGATCATTGATTCAATACAATGGATATTCCTGAGTTTTCAGAGTTGCGAATGCCCGTGATCAAAAGGCACCTTTCGCCCAATTACCTTTTTCGGTTTAAAAAATCATCCTCTACATTTTCTTTTTTTTCGCCTGTATGTCATTTTTAAGTCACTAACGCCTGTTACTGCCGAACACACTGACAACTTAAGGAAATTAGTTTTTAATAATTTTAGTCTCAGGAGAGAGAGAGAGAGAGAGAGAGAGAGAGAGAGAGAGAGAGAGAGAGAGAGAGAAGGGAAGAATTTGTCTCTCCCTCGAACGTGATGCAGTTAGACTGAGTTGACTATCTTTTGTTAGTATGTAAACAACAGTTACCGCTGCTTCTGTGTCTACTTTCAGGTTCGTAGACAACTGTGATTTCTGGAGGCGGAATTTCAAATTTGACAAAAGTAACGGGAATTCTAAATCTGGAAGACATTGCTCTTATTTCTTAAGGTTGATAACAGAAGTTTTTCAGTGGTCGAGTTCTATAGAGTGCTCTTTTGCCACACTCTAGTGGTGGCGCTCATTAAAAAGGCCTTTACTCAAGTGGACACTCCATAAGCGCCACCACTGTTTGACATGGGAGTGTAAGTCCTATGCCTGACTGATTATTGTTGTTCTGTCCTTGTTGATTACGCGATTTTTACATCTTAAGGAGACTGTTTCCCCCAGGCAACAATGTTTTCACTTATATTTACAGACTTTCAGAGTAGCTTTATTTGATTTTACAGTGAATTCCTTCTCAATTTTTTTGAATGTTTAATAGTATTACTTTATTAACCACATCGCTCCAAGAATATGACTTCCTTTAAAACATCTTCAAATTTCTTTCTCTTGAGTAAAATCAATCACATTTGCAGTTAACTATTGATAACTCTTAAACAATACTGAAGACTCCCTATTTTTGTCAAAGACCATATATTTATAGCGGAAAGTCATTTCTGAAATAAGTTTTTGTAAGTATAACACACCTTGACACGTCCACATAAAAGAGAGAAGATATTTTACCAATAAAATTTTTCAAGCAATTTAGCACCTTTTCATTGGTACAATTTCAAGTGAAAACGTTTTTAGTTCTGTCACTGGCATGACCACATTTACTGTTGACAAACATTCACCCTTTTCCATATCATTTTTGATCCTGATCTCTATTCAAAATTAAACAGCGTATTAATAAGTGTGCCCTTCTAAATTCCTATCTCTGCTCTCGCGTTGATGAATGTGCGAAGTGATCATTACCACTTTGTCAATCTTTTTGTCGAAAATTTCAAAAATTACATAAATATCGTGTTTAATAGGTAAATCTGATAATAAATTGGAATCTACAAACTTACTCTATCTTTTCTGTAACGCTGCTGTAACTATTATTCAGTTAAAGTATTTCAAATGTCCATTTATACAGAAAGTGATATTTTATATAAAGAATTCCATAATATATGTCTGGCGCCTCACACACTGCTTAATCCATAGTCAACAAAAATGTAAGACTTTCTTTGTGAAAATATGGCAAAAATACTAAACAAAACTTCCGGATAATCTATAGAAATACAATTAAAAGTACAACAAACGTAGAGATAAATTGTATTTAAAATGTGACTAGTAAACCAACTTGAATACAATCCATGTACAATGTGCGCAACACAGAATTCAACTTTAAGTGAAAGTGTTACAAATATTAAACGAAACTTGAAGACAATCTCCGTACAATGTGGCAAACTGTAAATTAAAATGGATATTGAAAACAATCTGTGTAAACTGTCGTTAACAGTAAACATCACTTGAAGATGATCCGTGTCAAAGGGTGGCAAACAGTACACCAAACTTGAAAACAATCTACCATGTTAAATCACAAATAGTAAACTAAAGCGGAAAACAATCTCAAGGTAAAGTGACACTTTATATTAAAATATCACAAATTGCAATCCAAACTTGAAGACAATTTATTAAAATGAGGCAAACAGAAAAAGTACATCGAAGACAATGTAAACAATGATTACCAGTAAACATCACTTCTAGACGATTTAAATAGTACACTAAAATTGAGAACTAGTATGTTATCTAAACTGGACCTAACAACAATCTCAATACTAAACGACACTTTGTATAAAAATTTGATATATACAATACCAAACATAAAGACAACGTATGTAAAATGTGGCAAACAGAAAACGAGTCTTGATGACAAAGTGTGAACAAGGTGGCAAAGAGCTGACGACATTTGACAACAATCTACTTAAAATTTCCTGTGGCAAATTGTTACTCAAAGTTTGAAAAACAATCTATGTAAAAAGTGACACGTACTAGTAGTATCCCAAACGTGAAGACATAAGGAGGTGTAAAGACGTGTTAAGGGGCGAAAGAGCTGTTAAGAGGTGCAAAGGGGCAAAAAAGGTGTAAATGGGTGGCAAATAGTAAAGCAAACTTTATGTGAAAATGTGAAATGTAGTAAACTAAACAAACAATACACCAACTTTATCTACAAATGTAGCAACACAGTAAACCAAAGTTTCACACAATCTATTTAAACTATGGTGAATAGTGAACCAAACTTGGATACAATGGTCTGTTTCCAGATGATTTAAAAGCTGTAATACCATAGTCTAAGGTTGGTGAAACAATCTTTGACACGATTTATAATTCTTCAGAGTAATCGTAAACCCTATTCTGCTGTCTGAGCAAGTAGGGTGCAACTTTGGTCCGTGGCGAACAACGGCCCAGTGAAATTCGTATTTATTTATGAGACTATTTCGCTTTCTGACATTATTTTCAGTGACGAACGAATATGAAGCGACCACTTTTTCGAATACAGAGCGAATTTGAAACTTGGTAATTCGGCGATGACTTCTGTTTTCAGATACTCGGTTTTTGAAATCAGATCACAAACAGTTTTTCGATATGCTATGTTGTGCCACTTTACTTGTAAGTTAGGGGGTTCAGCACAAAATCCGTCAACGCCCTTTTATCTGTTTATGGCATCGTCCATTTCATTTCTACGAAGAACTGCGATGAAGAGGTCAAAGAGTAACGATGTAGCGATAGAAAACAAATGCTCCTACCAAATGTGCCTATAAAGTGAAAATAAAAACATATTCGCAGGAACATGGTGCTATATAATTTTGTAATTTGATTTGTAAGAACGACTGTCCGAAATTTGAGTTACAAACTACAAACTGTTTAACAGTAACTTCCAGATTCATACTGTATTCAAGAAAATTGATGCAATACGCTTATTTAATTTTTCAACAGAACGAAAAATCATGAAAATGCCCTGTCCGAAATGGATTGGGTTTTCACTTGGTCGTCACTAGCCATCATCAAAGAACCAACGTTTCGAACACTGTTGTACAATAAAAAGAATAACAAACAACACTCTGACGGCTTTTACTGCTTGCTAGGGTACAATGAACACAAGCGCTAGTAGGTACAAAACAATTGAAATTTCACAACACAGGAGGAAATATCTAAAACACAAATTAAGCTTGAGAAAGATTTGAACCGCCTAAGCCAAACATTTCAACATGAACTGAGATTTTAAATTGTCCTAGAATTAAACGTGTTTTCGAATTATGAAACTTTAGTTTCTTTAAAGGAAATTGTCGGTCGCCTGTGTATCAATCTACAGAATTTGTATTCCATCCAATATTCTTGACAGTGAAGGAAATCATGTTATTGGAAAAAAAGTAAAATTACAATTTACAGGTTTCACTAAAATTCGACATTTGCTACACCGCTCGCTTTTCAAATCGATAAGTAATTGTGTAACGTATAAATGATATATCGATGTATATATCTAAAGATAAATATTTTGAATCACCATCATAACTTCACATAACCAACTAGACCACTTATGCATTGATGATGGTAAAACGACATTCATTCATTTGACAAAAATCTGAGTCAAATCCACATAAGCGTAACTAAAATGCCAGTTATTCAGTAAAATAAATTTGAGGTCTCTGTATTGGTAACAATATACCAATCTCAGTCCTCCCTACTTTCAGTAAAATTTTGATGTACTATTTTTCCGGCCACGGTCAAGGCTAGTTCAGATAAAACTTTTTCCCTGACACCATCAGATGTAGACTTTTTGACTTTGACTCGGTGTTATTTGTTGTTTTTGGTCAATATACAATACAATACAATATATACCTTTCTAAAAAGCTATATAAAACATTAAATGGTATGTTTACAAATTGACCGGCACTATTCACCCTATTTCAGTCGATCACATAACGATTTTAATTTTCATCTAAAGTTCGTAAATTCACGCCATGCTGAAACGTCGCCTGCAACTAATTCGTTTATCTAACAGTTAGCCACTCTATTTACTCTGTTGTCTGATCTCAATGCGACTTTCAACTTTTCCCAGAACAGCCTCCTGCCCATTTCATTTTCAGGCCACTCAAGGTAACTTTTTGTCAGCAGATTATTACGTAAAATACGAGGCATATCAGCATCAGGGATTCTTTTCAATGATATCATTACAATGATGTCTCGTTTCTCTTCAAATAGACAACTCTGTGCCATCCTCATTTCAAAGTAACACCATTCACTCGAAGCAAAATATGGAGACAGTATCAGCATGGCTTTCATGCTTTGCTCGATACTGTATAGAATGTTATCAAAAATATCATTGCCGGGTAAAAAATCCCGTTCATGTATGCAGAGTTTGAAATTAGGCGGATCAATATTTTCTAGGTGCGGGACCAATTCATGTATGACCCAATCGCTGTCACGTTGGTTGTAAACAACAAATGCGTCATACTGTTTATTTAACGCTTGTTCCTCGTCATTGTGTTGGAGTTGGTATCCACTCAGTTTCAGTTTAATGAGGAAGTATACAAAATGCATGTGCCAGTGAGACCGTTTCACCAGTGTGACGGTGATTATAACTACGACAACGAAACGTGTCAAGGGTACTGAAACTACAAATATTAAATTGCATTCAAACCCCAGTTCAAAGGAATCTATCGGAACGCCATGTTTTTCTTTATAAGGTAGAAAACACAGCAGCTCAGAAAGAACCAAGACTTGTCTATCCTTTTTTAGCCAATCTTTAAATGATTTCATTTTACAAGAGCAGTCGAATGGATTGCCATAAACTGTTAATGACCTCAACGACGACATAGATGTGAGTATTTCAGATGACAGAACTGTGAGTAAATTTTCTCTTAAATCCAATGTTTCCAGTTTAGTTAGCTTGTCGGGTATGCCATGAATGATTGATAATTTGTTCCTTGCTACCGACAGGTCTTTGAGGCTCTGAAACTCGTTTAAACTTGTGAAGTTTAGTTGTTCAATATTGTTTTTTTCGCAATGTAAGATATATGATTAATTCCCCAGTTTGGAGATTTATCACTTCACAATTTAGTATTATGGCACCACTTTTTGTGCTTGAGAAATACACGTTATTTATGACTAAGCTTCTTAACTTCATAAGTCGGACTTTTCTTTGCATATAGAAATAATATAGGGACCGACATCCATCTATGTATAGACTCTCGAGATTTGGTGTATCAGATACTAGTAAATCCATAGCTGGTACGAATGTTGGCGTCAAACTTAGTGAGGTGAGGCTTTTAAAGTTTTTAAATGGGTTATCAATCTTTCCATGAGATTCCTGATTACTAAATGTATTACCCACAAGCAGAAGACTATTCAAGGTCAGCATTGTACAGAACGCCCCAGTGGGCACCTTTACTAAGTTATTATCAGATAAATCTAAATGTTGCAAATTTGAAAGGAAAATGAAACTCTTGGGATGTATAGAAGTGAACCTGTTACCACTAAGTTTGATAGAAGCAAGGGCTCGATTTTTTCGAAACAGATATTTAGGGATTTGCCCGGAGAATAGGTTTCCGCTGACGTCAATATTTGTAAGATGGTTCAGTTCTGATATTGCAGTGATGAATTTTTCGAAATATTGTAACCAGTTGTTACTTAGTGTCAGTGTTTTTAAAATCGATAGACCACTAAGTGGTACGAAAATATCATCACCAAGCTGACAGTCAGACATGTCCAAAGCTTTAAGTTTTGACAGCCACTGAAACGAATCTATCGCGATTGTACCTAAAAGATTTTTAGATATATCCAGTCTTTGAACACTGCTTTGGGCGAGGCCTTTAAAAATTGTGTCTGTAAGATTGTATCGCTCACTTCGATTAAGTACATTACTTACAGTAAGAACTTCAATGGTTACGTTCTGTAGACCATTAAGAAATTCTGGAGCATCTGAATGTCTATGTGATGCCCCCCGAAAATTCTTAAGTGCGACACTGTGGTCAAAAACAAAAGAAACGGCATTGCTTTGCACTTCATCAAAATTTGGGCATCGATTGTTAGATACTTAAATTGTTCTTCGACAAGTCAATTATCGAAAGTGCATTACCACAACTGTTCATATTGTCGAAAGACAATGTTTTCAGTAAAGGAGAGTGTGAGAAGCTAACGTTACAATCTTCTCCACATTCAAATATTTGATAGATATTCCTTCAAGTTTTTTAAAGCTGTCAAGTTTTCGATATCTCTACAATACAATTCGTCAATGTCAAGATGCAGGTTTCTGATGTTAACTAAATCTTTGAGGGATTTTAAGAAAGAGCTTCCTAAATTAACACCGTACAAAAAGAGTGTTTCTAAACGTTTTAGGCCTTGAAACAGCGACGATGGTTGGAAGGCAGGATGTTGAACCGAGAGATGCGACAGACTCAACACCAGCTCAGATAAATTAATCAGATTGGAGAAAGGACTATCTGACATGTTCTTGAAAATCTGAATCGAAATTCCCAATACCTGTAGACTTCGCAGGTGTTTAAAGGTGTCCTTACCAAATGTTACGTGGCCTCGACCAAAGAAGTCCAACGTTCGTAGCTTGTTCAGTTCTACGAATGTTTCAGAGCCAATATTAAGATCTACATCGGTACACATGATCAGCTCCTCCAGTGAGCGAAGATTTTCGAACGAGGTCAGTGTAAGACTCGAGATATAGTTGTAAGAAAGGTCCAGGTAAGTTATTGTCGATGGCAAAGTTTTGGGTACCATAGTTAACTCTTGGTGGGCGCAGTCGACATAAGTAGAGTTGTACACTTGACATCCTGCTGCAGAAGCGTTTGAAGAAAAGCTCATTACCATGATCAAAATGCAAATCTGAAAGTTGGTGTCTCTGATCGGAATGGATATGGTCTTCATCATGTTTGATCACCTTTAAGCATACAAGACTTAAGTAACAGTGTTGCAGTGAAGTGAGCCAGTGCAAGTCAGATACAGTAATGGTTGACGCGGGATTTCGAAATCGGAATCTCTGTGAAATACGATACCTTATCTTATTCACGTTATCTTTTTTAACGTTGTGATAAGGTCTTGCGCACACAGGCACTTTTTGATGTATTTGGAGGAACTGGGTGACAGTTGTGACACCGTAAGCCTTTTTCCGTTCGATAAGGGGTCTATTGGAATTCAAATCAAGTATCAGTTTTACAACGGGTATAGAGGCAAGCCGGTCGTCGCGCGTGATAGTGATTTAAAGTTTAAAAACACAGCAGTATCAAGATGAGTACAATGATCTCAAGTTTGAGGGGTAAAACAAACTTTGTGGTTGAGATATCATAGAGGAACTGGTTGACCCTGAATTTCAAATTCAGAACTGCTGTCAAAACCGTTTCCGCGCAAAGTCTCTGCAAGGGACGAAACCTCGCCTCACCAGCGACCGATATTTCATTTTTTGTTACATGCAGGTGCCGCCAACTGGTAGATTTCATCAGTTTCGCAAAATCATCACAAAACATGTTTTGAAGGCTGATATACCGATTTTACTTTTTTTTGACCTTGACCTAAAATTTGGAGGGGAAATTAGAGCTGTTCGTAACTGCCCTCCCACTAGCATACACGGGAAAAATGCCCTCCCACTGAATTTTGACGCCCACTGCCCTCCAGTATCTATGGTCTGCCCACTCCCCACTCCCCACAACAATTCAAGCTCCCCACTGCCCTCTCCCCACTACTGACATTCCCCATTGCCCACTTAATGTCCTCTAGGCAATCAAAGACAGCGCAAAACCTTGAAAGCAGCTAGTACTATATCTTAGAACATTGCGCCCCTTTTAGTTAGGCGCTTGTATCTCCCCACAAGTTCTATCAAGCACGACTTTCCCCTCCCTCTCCGTATTTTCCGTTACCCACTGTCAAAAATTTTCTCCCCGCCCACTGAAAAAATGAAATTTCTTCCCCGCCCACAGTAAATACTGACTTTTTCTCCTCGCCCGCTGCGGATTAGTTTTGAAATTTGCCCGCCCGCTGAAAAATTGCGCACGAACACCTTTTTCCACGAACAGCTTAGTTGGCGGCATCTGTACATGTGCGGCCAGCAGGTGACAGTTCACACGTACTATAACCCTTGCTATTTCCACTTGAGAAGTAAGATGTGAGTTTTGTAACGGATGCGTAAGTAGGCTGGCACTCAATGTGATAGTGCTGAAAGCTTTCATGCAAATTTATATCAAAATGACACTGTTGGCGTTCTATATTCAGTATGACAATCGTATGACACGCTTTCTTCCATGTTATGAATCGTAAATGCTATTGTTTAATTATGACAATCTCTAAAGTTAATTAAATTTACGATTCGCACTACAAGATTCCATCATTTGCCCTTTTCGGACGACTTTCAAAATGTTTCAAATTCCTATTCTCTTCTTCACAATTAGTGAAATACCAATCACTCTTCATTCTGACGAATTCAGCCTCTATAATGATTATATTTTTCCGAATAAGGAACAATGGATGACAGTATAGATGGAGGACGTAACTGAATTAATGGTGAAGCCTTCAAGGTTTTATCTCCCGATTCAGGAAAGATTTAAAAGGAATAAATCCAGATATTTGTTTCGTAAATTGACATGCTTCAAGCATGGAGCTCCATGATTCATGGGACAGAATCAAGGATTGCTTACATAGCACGCACCACTAGATTCTGTTCTTCGCTTATCCTCATCCATTTTATGCTCATACATGCTGTATATTCATATAGATACAATTTGTTTGTAAACGGAGTTCTTGGCTTTCACAAGTTCCATCTTATCAAGATTTTGCAGGATATGAAAGTGACTATTTATGGAAATACAGTCAGAGGTTCTGAATGTTACTTTCTAAAATGGATGACTCATAGGTTTTTAGGATAGGACTTCTAATTTTTGCTTGGAATCTTTAAGGTAAATAATAAAAAACAGGTTTCCTTTAGTCGGATAGAACCATTTTAACTACCGTCTACACTCTTATCTGTCATATAGCTCTTAAGCTTCTTCTAAATCTTTCTATAGTGTCTGCACTGAAGATAAGCTTTGCCATCAATGCCATGGATCAGTTGATATTAAATCAAGAGCTGTGCCGACTCCTTTGCCATAATGTACTGACGATCCTACATTTTGTAGCGAATGTCTGTCGTTGCATGCATGCTCAAATGCCTTACTGTGATTCATTAGGTTTATTCTCTCCTCTCGAATTTCTTTCCAAATCATGTCATTTTAGTTCGTTATTTTACTCTCTCCATTTTATGTTACTGAAGTACTTTACGTATTGAGCTTGTTTGACATGTTTTTGTGTAGGAAGATTGTAAATAATAGGTTTGTTATTCGGCATGTGCCGTTTGACATTTGATTCATGAATAAATATATAAATAACTGAAGACCAAGATTTATCTTTCGAACGATACAGAAAGGAGAAGTGTTCATACATAGTAAAACTGTGAATAAATGCCTTCGATAGAAACGTTCATGAAATCGTCGTTTACTGATTTTTCTTGTTTAGAGCAGCAGCAGCAATAATTAGTTTTGTCTCAAACTCCCTGTCATTTTGGAGATGCTATCGTGTATTCAGCATCTCGTGACTAAAAGGCGTTTGAAATAGCCTTTTATCATACTAAGTTTTCACCTAGATAACAGATCAAAACCAAAATTCCACGGAGAGATATTAATAAATCCCATTCATTCCGTCGTAATGTTTGCCAGCTTCTTTGTGCCTATCTTCCTATGTTAAATAAAGTTTGAACAAACAGAGCCACCGTCTGTCTCCATCACTTGAATTCAAAAGATCCTGCTTCACAAACAATCCTACTGTGACCACATATTCCAAATCTTATTTCGAGGCTTATATTTTTCTCATCGAGCCGCCAGATATGAATATGGCTGAAGTTTTTTGATTGACACGCATGTCTTAGATACGTTTGGCGTTTTAGGATATATTTCATTATTTTGAAGGCTGCGACCAATGAGGACAAACCAATACTGTCCGAAGCATTCTCTGTAGTGCATAATACCACTTCCTTCGCAATGAATCGATAAATTTCCCATATCAGCTTTCGGCTGGGTCGCCATCTCCACACTCACATTCACAACACTGTCCAGTTGTTAATACGAAGCGTTTGAGGTCTCCACGATCTGAGCAACCACTGTGTCTGTGATGGTGAACAGACTGTGACCACGTCATCCCCAATGATACTCCGGCACCATAACGATGCTATATCATCCAGACTAAACACTGCCGCAACCTTTTTAAGGGGCGGGGCGGGGAATACAGTAAAGGGGCACTTGTTCATTGTACAGTCCTGGGCTTGGTTTTTTAAATGACAAGCCTCGGTAGCTGTAGTATACTGTATAGTAGTAACGAGAGCTTTTGTCTGAGGGTGTGTTAATATACAGCTTGACAGCTTATGTCTTCGCTTCTGCCTTACGCTGCGCTCCATGTTTGAATCCAAGCAAGAATTTACGGAACTTAGGTGTCTAGGGGTAAGCCTAATTCACGTGCCGCGTGCCACTTGCCGAGAGCCAATCTGATTAAAATCAGATGTAGAGTACGGCGACGTCTACTTAGCGTACGCGGTATTCTCTTGCTGTCGCCTCACAGTGACATGGCGACAGCAAGAGAATACCAATACTTTTTATGAGAAATATGCCATAGCAAGAGAATATCAGATTGGCCGCGAGCCAAAGTTCACCATGCACGATTAGCATTTTAAGCTAGAAGTAGGTGCATTTACACTCCAATTTGGGGACGATTCAGAATTTACTTCCAGGGGGAGGGTGGAGGATTTTCTATTTTCTGGGTGATATTTTTCCACGGCCCCCCCTAGTAAATTATAGAAAAAATCTATGCCCCCCCCCCTCATCTTTCGTGTTTTTTTTCCATGGCACCCCCTTATATATACATGCATGCTTATACACTATAGACATATCCAGATTAACAAGTTGCAGGAACTGTAGTGGACATTTAATCGATGATATAACAAATCATTTCAGGGTTATGTGACTATAAAAAGAATGATTTGCAGGGACTGCAAGTGGCACACTTTTGGAAAGGGTAGCAATAAACATATCTGGTTGTAAATTTCTGAAGAAAAGTTAATTACTAAATATGAATACGTTTTTCGTTATGTCTCACTGATACATATGATGCACAAAAAGACAAGCAAAGATGTCTTAGAAAGGGTGAACAGGAAATCAGAGGAGCAGATAATTGGCAAAGTGATATATATCTAGAAGTTTAATTGTACATCATTTGCAGATATCCAGATATTTCTGGAAAGTAAGATGTACATGTACATGCACAAGTTCAGCATACATTTTCATTTGATGATGCTGAATGCAGACTCACGGTGAAAGTTTTAAACATTATGAATTAAATTGGTGAAAGCCAACTTGTTTTTAATTTTCTCTTTTTTCTAATTTGGTTGCCATAAACCAAGTAGCTGCCACGGAAAGCAACAATGCTGAGGAATATTTTAGATCATTTCTTGAACAAAACACCTTATCAAAACATGAATTCACATGTTATTCTGCTCATTCCATTAACAATCCAATGTTCATATTAAAATGCAGATAACCCTGTGTAAGTCAAAGTTCACATTTTGTCAGCAGTATTTTTCAAAATTGACAGAGCATTCATATTTCAAATTTTTTTAACAAACTTTAATCTAAAATAGTCATGATGCGCATGTTTTAAGATGACATGAAACAATACATGTTAATTTGTTTTTTTGCCTTTTCTGCCAGCCGCCACTGATTTGATTATACATATCAGAATGAATGGGACACAAAAGTATTAGCATCAATACACAATGTGTAAGCCTATCCATATTTCTCCTAGCCTCATACACACTGAGATCACTTCTTGGACTACAGCAAATTTCTTGTGTACACAATATTTCAACAATCCGACACCATAGCATTGATGCAGAGCCACATGATCTTCTGGATGCACATACAGGATTATTGGAAAATCAACCCTTTTGTAAATTTTTCACCATATATTTTTGACAGTAATACATAATATTTTTATTTTCAACATTAAAAAACTATTCGCTGAAAAGCAAATTGAAGATGAGACGGCCATAAATTTATTTTCAAAAAAGTTTATAGTAGATGTAAGCACTGTAAAAAGTTATGTAGAACATTTAAAAAATTTAGAAAGGGTAAATTGATGAGAATGAAACATAGAAAAAGGAGCAGAAGAGAAGAGAGGATAAAAAATACGAGGACTATGACTGGTTAAAGTTGCTCTTGAGTGGGAACCTTCAAAATTTAAACGTAAAAGAATTAGATAAATACCTTGATAAACATAAATTACCAAAACAAAAAAATTGAAAGCTGAAAAGTTCAAATTATAACCGTAAGAAAACTGTCAGGGAAAGATGTAACAACTTATGTCACAGATGAGTCAGAGTCAGATAGCAGTGACTCTGAATTGGAAATCTCTGTCAATGGAGTCATTGAGAGTGATGATGATGGTGTTGGTTCTGAATATAATAGTGACACAGACACTGAACTGACGAAATCCCAGAGAACCAACGTGACCATGTTACTTTAAGAAGTGGCAGAGTAGCAAGTCGTTTTGTTTTGAATTAAGGTGGAGCTGCATGTTGCCAACACAGTTTTTTTCAAAGCAATATTTCTCATCAAAGATGACAAGGAAACCCCCTCATACCATATATTTTCAAAAAGCAGAGACTCTAAAGTTTAGTATGGTAGCAGTAGTTACTCAAAGGATGAAGTGGGTGTATATTTGGGGTAAAAAACCTCAATTTTGGTATTAATGATAAAAATTAATTTAAGTCAAAAACTAGACAGTATTTTCTGAAATGTAATATTTCACTTGAAAGGAGAGTATATGTAGAATAAAACGACTATTTTATTTGGCATTATCCATCCTCATTTTAAAATTGTAGGGGTTTAAAGACTGACACTCTAATAATTGATTAAAATCATGATTAGCAAAATTAAAATGCCTCTTATTCAAAATGCCTCTTTTTAAAAATGTAAGAGCTTTATTGCCAAACAAAACCAATCGATAGTCGTTTTGTTATATAGCATTTAAAAAACATAATGTGAAATTTCAGAAAATTTGACCCAGTCGGAGTGGAGTTATACTCTTCGGAAATTTTGAAATTGGGAGGCAAACGAAGCCAAGAAATCGGGTGATTTGCATACATTTGCACAAATTAACACTTCTTTATCATGCAACTTTACACTGCTTTACAAGCTACAAGGTAAACCTAACCTGATGATGCTGAATATTTGCTGTAATTTTTAGCATTTGTTCAATGTTCATCTCTGTGTATCAGCATTTGTTTGTTATTCTATCACTATATAGAACACCCAATGCTGTATTTAGCAACATACCAGTGTGAACATAAATGACCATTGTTATTGTTGATAAATGAATTCTAGCCTGGACTTGATTCGAGATCTCTTTTCAACAAAACAACCCCGACTGTTTACTGTATGGTTTGTGTTGACATGCTAAATACTGGACATTTCATGACGCTTCAGGGAGGAGAACAAGATACTGCAGTAGATGCATAAAACAAACCACTGTGAATATTACCGAATTTGGCAGCTAAAGGAGTTTAGCTAAACACGTTGAGTTTATCTGTCACCCAGGTAGCATCTATGGTTCTCTTTTGTAGAGATCGGAAATTCTGGGCAAATATTGAATTGATGATTTTTTCCTTGGCCCCCTCCTAAAAGATTGTGGTATTTTTGTCTGCCCCCCCCCCCCCCCTAATTTTCTTGGGAAAAATGGGTGGCCCCCCCTGAAAATCCTCCACCTCCCCCCTGGAAGTAAATTCTGAATCGTCCCTTAATTCATTGATTCATTTTCATGGACAAATCAACATTTGGGCCACAACGCTGCCTTCTAAATGCATGAACTGGTGACCAGTGAATGTGTGTTTACGAATTATACATCAAGGTGCATATGCAGAAAGGGACTCAAGAGAAATTATAGTGAAGGAGGGCCAGTGATTTTCAAAATCACACTGCGCGTAAAATTGTAACTTTAAAAATTGATCAATCAAAATTCTGTACATGATTTTGTAGACCATATGGTAAGGTTAGTATATTTCAAATATCTAGATTTTAAGCCATGGTAATATAAAGAAGATTTTTACAATATTATTTTTGAGAATTTATGACCTTTATAACCTGCCCTATCCCCCTCTGCAACTAAGCTGTTGCTTATTCTACGTAAGAGTCAAAGACGGCTGGTGTCTATCGAACTGTGACTGTACACCAACCTTCGACGTAGGTATCTTTGCAGCTATTTTTGCCATTTTGGTCTAGCAGACCATAAGTAGGCTTGCAAAGTTTCCTCCTTCATCAACACATGCGTCACAAAAACGAAGAATACGCCCCTCGGTGACAGATTTCAGCACTTTACGATCTGAACCAATAATATATTTTGTGATCCACAGTTTGCCTGGACTAATTTTGTAACCACAGAAAAGTTCAACTTTCCCATTTTGAACAACCTGCCCTTGTAGATTTCAATGTTTTGAGTGACCCCCCCCCCTCTCAGGTTCCTCCGACCCCCAGGCCGTAAATAATGATTGCTCCCTAAATAAGATTTGCGGATACTACGGCTATTATTTGCCGTAACTGTTAAGTATGTCAGAAAATTCAGGCCAAATGGCAAGAATACGAATCCTTGCTGTTTCATCTGCAGCTCCCATAACATCGCATTGCTAACATGAATAGTAATTTCTTCACTAGAATGTGAGCCAGTATAGTTTTGCAACTCTGACATCGAGAAGGAGTTTTTCTAATATTATTCTTCCCTCGTACTCAAGTTATTTCCATTATTCAATGTAATGACAAATTCCCTTTCAGAGCCCCACAATAGCAAAGCACTATACACATTTCGCTTCTGACTCCCTGGTGATGTACACAATTGACCCTAGAGAAGTTTTCTCTAGGGTCAAAGCGTGGCACAGTTGCCAATGTCCTCGTATACATATCGTGCGCCCGTAGTAAGGCCTTATCGAATGCAGCGGAATTAAAGTATCGAATTTGTATTCTGATGGTGTGACATAATGATGTGGAAATTTTGAATGAATGTAGAATGCCATTGTATATACAGAATGCAGTGGCAAGATGTATTTGTTTGGTTCCTTCACTAGTACAATCACTAGAACACTGAACCATACGCATGACCGAGTGTACTGATGTTTGAAAGTTGGTGTGCACTCAATGATGTCAGTTCATGCCACAAACAATTTGGCGAATTTTACTTGATAACATCACTCGTCTTTATCATGAACTATTCCTTGTCCGTTTAACAATGTTGATTTGTGACCTCCTTTGTACAAGTTTTTCTACACATTGGCATGGTTTAGTCAGTTGATGGAGTCAGGTAAGTTTATAACGCCCCTCTGGCTTGTGCGTCTTACACCACAGGCAGTGGAGAACAAAATAAAACGTCTTTTGGACCCTTATCAGTTGTGCAGCAACAAAATTTCGGGTAATATCTCCTAGAATTTTCAGGGATTATACTATTGATGCTCACAACTTGAAGACTGTTTATAGTTACAGTGACCTAGGCGTGACACTAGACACAAAGTTAAATTTTTCAATTCACGTTGTTTCAATTGTCACTAATGCTCGAAGACTACTTGGCATGCTAAAAAGGTTTGGCAAACGGTTGTCAGTGGATGCATTTCTCGTGGTTTACAAAACATTCCTTAGAACTAAACTCGAGTATGCATCAGTTGTTTGGAACAGCATTGACAAAGTGTACTCAGACAAACTAGAAGCTGTACAGCGTAACTTTGTTAAATATTTGTGTTATCTTGTAAAAGTAAGATTTGATGAATATTCATATGATGATTTGTGTGTTAAATTTCATCACCATACTGTCAACAAGGCGCACTTATTTTGATCTTGTTTTTCTTCAGAAAACAATTAATGCCCTTCTTGATTGCCAACCAAATTTTAATTTACACATTCCTGGGCGATCAACTAGAGAAACGGACATTTCATGAACCTGGTGGTAGAGTTAAATTTACTAGCAATTCACTTTTTAATCACATTCCAAAGCTATATAATAGTTTTTATCAATGTCTATACCAATTTTTCACATTTCTGTCTCGAGTTTTAAAAGAAAAGCTAAAAGCATTTGTTTTTGAATTTTTACTTTGTCCTTGTTGTGCATGTCATTTGTTTTAACTTGCTTTCTTGTCCTGTAACATCATGTTATTTGTATTTTTTTCTAAAATCCTCCGGTAAGTGCGGATGTATATGGTTTTTAACTGTATCATATCTGTGTTGGAGTTCGAAATAAGTAAATAAGTAAATAAATAAATAAATAAAATATTGACGCATACCTTGACTTTTTTGGGATAGCAATAAATAGAATACGCCTCAGGGACAGATATTTGGACTCTCAAACTTTTCCAATTCTTTTCTAATATAACACTTCTGGGGCTCATTTAAAGCTCTTGGTATAAGAAAAATTTTCACCCTCGTAGTTTTTTCGAAAATAGAAAGATTTCTTCGCCATAGAGTTCGGATGGCGGCCATTTTGAAATTTAAATCATATCGGTAAATTTTGCGTATTTTTTTTCTGTACTGAGTACCAAAGTTTGCATGGTGGTCCCCGAGTTTTATTCCTGATTTTTGACAGAGTATGGTTTACAGATTCCTTGCGGAGACTTCTCGATGGCAACAGTTACGTGTGCTGCCAACATTGCCTATCAGAAAGCTCTGGTCATGATAATGGAGTGAACAAGGTGGACCACTGGTTCTTTCTATTGCGTACATGGCCTGCAAATGTTGAGTGTGTATGGCCTGATAATGTTGGGTGTTGCAATGTTGCGGTACTTTAAGGGAATCGCGAGTAAAGTATATGAAATATACAAATTTACACTCACAAGCGATAGCCTCAACAATAGATTATGAAAGATACAAAATAACCACTCTCATTTGTCGAAGCATACCTATTATGATCCCCGCCTAAGACATTTTATGCTTAGATTTTGAATTTTTTAATTCAGCTTCCCTCGCGAGAGATATGGTTACTAGTAATATTCTCAATTCCACGCGTCAATCTCATGATCCCCAGAAACACTTGCGCCAGTAATGATGACAGTTTCTCAAAAGAGCTCCACTCCTTTCCCTGTGATTTCTCTCTATTCTCTGACAAGACCATCGTTACAATCGCTCTTTGTGTACAAAACAGAATCATGGTTTAGTAAATAGAGGACTTTTGTCATATCTCTATTTATTAATCAGCCTATTTTTCCTTGGCACAAGGTGTAGCTTGCGTATTACTTCTCTGACGATGCATCAACAGATTGGCGGATTACAAACTTTAGGCAAACAGACGTAATAATTAGATCACGACAGTTATTATAATTGTACCAAGGATATAATTAACTATAATAATATCGATACAATTAAATTATTGAATACGGCATCGTCAATACGACCAACAGGAATGAAATTAATATTCATCAAATAATGGAACATTCAACCATTGATATAAACAATTCAGATGTTAGTCTAAATAGCAGTGTATTCCAGAGATAAAGGCAAGTTTGACGACCTTCACAGCAAAAGTTCAATGTTCCTGCATGAGACCTCAAGTGATCTTCACGAAAAATCTCACTTGAAAGTACATGCATTTAAGATGCTCACATTGTTAAACTTGACATTTTGAAGAAAACGCCCCGATAATAGTCATTATGTGTTGAAGTTTTGCACTTGGCAGCTATGCGATATATTCCATCAAATTGTCCAGCTGTCTCTTAAACTGTAAATGTTCTGAATGTATTGATGCAAGCTGTTATTGCTCATGTTGTAAAGGAATCTGTCCCGAAAGTATTCAATAATTTTAGACCGGTCGCTTTCTCTTCTCAAGTGAAGAAAATATTTGAATAGATCATGAAAAAGAAACTCCTTGACAAAACATAATATCCACTAGACCCTCTACATATGTCTGTACGAGTGGATGGTTTTCGTTCATTTTATTGGATTTATTTGGCAAATGACCAAGAAGGAATGCCACTCTTAACCCTTTGAATTGTATTTACAAAATTCCGGACGGCATCAAAACACTTGCTTCATATTTGTTTTTTCCTCAGAATCGACATTATTGAACCGCACCTACTAGCACAAGAAACTTGTATCAAGTTTCAGTTTCGATTTTAAATAAGTCGGTTGGATTTAAGTTTTACCAAACTGATCTCAGTGCTTAAGGGTAAACAGATGCATGCTATGTGTTCTATACCTCCACAGGTTCGCCCCAAGGTGTATTTCCATTTATTATTTGAATGACATTTTTGCTGATTTAAGTAGAATAGTTTACAGTTCTGTTTTCACAGCATACTGAGATTTAGTGAATGTTCCAACAATATAATTATGTGGATGAGATTTTTTAAGTGGACTCTTTTACCAAGGTTACTCTTTACAGAATGTTTCAAGAATAAGTATTGAAGTAGTAGTTTACTGTGAGTTCTGTTTTCACAGCATACTTAGATTTAGTGAATGTATCTTTGTGTAGTGTTTGATTTGTTTCTTCTCGGAGCACAATAAAAAGTTCTTGAATTTACATAAGGTAACAGTTGTACATGGTGAATTTATGTGTCATCTCTGTGTCTAATAGTTTTATCTTATGAGCACAGAGACCTATACAGCAAAAAAAATCAAGCAAAAATTTTGTCTGTTTATTTCTCATTACCTTATTCTGGAACACTATTCTATTTTAAACATGAATTATTATTAGGTATTGTACTTTTCTGGTCTTACTGAGTACTTTGCAGTATAATATAAGATAAGAACGAATTGAGTGGGTAATTGCATGGCCATTAATTTGTTTCATTGGTGTGGTTTTCTTGCAAACTCTAGTAGTACAAATGTCTAAGAGTTCGATTGCATTATTACATTGGCAAAGTGTTATTTATGAATGATATTGTTTCCTTTTATAGTCTACGAATTAAGCTACTTTAAACTGAAACTTAAATAATAATCATCTTAGGAGGGGTATATTACGAGCCGGAAGCGGATGAAATTGACCGGGTACCCTCATGATTTTGCCGGCTACTTTTTTTTGAAATTTGGGACTCTTTCATCTCTAAAATATTTTTGACCTTCTGAAATGATACGGACAAGTATCACAAGCTGTGTAATCAAACCATTCAACGGGTTTTATGTGAAACAAAGTTCAGTAGACGAGCGACTACGCTCGCTATGTTGCACGTCTAGTGTGTATTGCCTCAATGATGTCTGAATTCATTGCAACAGATGATTATGTTAGCAGCTAATGCAATTGCTGACTCCTTTATCTGTGGTGACCTTTATATCTGCCAATGAAAAAGTGCACACTACACCCCGACCTGTCACGCCTCATAAGGGTGAACCTTCTATTTTTTTTGTTTCTCATCTCCAGAGGAATACTCGGGCAGGGCGGGCAGTCGCAATAAAAAAAAAATATAAAAGCTGCAAGCAGCCTTGGGGGGGGGGGGGGGCTCAGGTGATTAGCTTTGCAAGTAGACATGCAGATAAGTCCAGGTGTTTTCATGTTGCGCAGCATAAAATATGCTGAATTAGGTTAAAGATGAATGAAATTTTAGTAAAGCTAACATTTCAGTTCAATCAGTGTTGTTTCTGGAGAAAATTTTTAAAGATTAAATTACGATTTTTGCAAAATCCAATATGGCGGCCAAGGTCATGTGACCGCTAATAATTTTATTGATCAAGTTTAAAAGGCAAGGTGCTAGCATGCCACACGCCAAATTTGGAAATGAGTTGCCCTGTGGTTTTTGAGTTGTAGTGATTTACAGATTTTCATGAAATCAAATACGGCTGCCAGGTTACATGACTAATTAAAAATTCAAGGGTTATAGATGTACTACTTCTCATTTGCTCTGATGAATGTGCCAAGTTTGAAAAGCATACAGCCGATAGGCTGGGCCCCTACATACCAAAAAAAACCTGTATTTGTTTAAGTTCAATGTTCTGTCAATTCAGTCTACAATTTTTTATTCCTCTACCGGTACAGTAGAGGAATTACCACAGCTTAAAGGTATACTGTCACCTAATCAGCTTTTGCCAGAGTTACCATGTCGCTTGGCCAGGAAGCTTAATTCTCTCCGAATATAGAGGGAGACTGTAGTCGAAGTAACGGATCCATGCGAGCGGACGATGGTGTTTGCTACGCTATTTCGGAGAGAGCGTATAGTCCGAGCTGAGATCCTAGACGAAAAGCCAATAGCCAAGGGCTCTGTAATACAAAGGGATGGATTTGTTCGTTAAGCATTGAAACCTTTACAAATATCGAGTCTATATCTTTTTTCATAAAAGATGCGATCTGTGTTCATTTCACGGACTGCAAACAACTGATACGATTCTTTACAATAGAATGTGGCAACTTACAGCGCTGTATATATCAGCCATGACTTTTTAACTAACATGAATATATTTGAAATACAGGTTTTTCCCGATAGTTGAGTTAATGAAGATACTTGTCATTTCACCTACTTAACTACATACATTGCAAGAGTTGAGGATGCATTCGAACCGGGAAGAAATAAGATTTCGAATATAACTTCTGAGTCAACATTGCAAAATTCGCTGCTTTCGTAAAGTACAACGTATATCCGGCGCTTAATTGCAATGAAACTGACTAGCCAATTAAGTGAAAAAGACATCCTCGTTGTAAAATGTAACACTTGCACTGCAAACCTCAAACATTAGTTTCTGCCGAAAAATACGACAGTATATGCGTGTCTTGATATTAATATCAGTTAACCATACCCATTTTGTCAAATAATGCCTCTCACATTTGAAATCATCCCGTAGAATTTGAAGATCGATTGGTTACTGTTTGTACCCGCCGTGGTTTTGTAAAGGCCACTGCCTGTATTTTAATTTATGCGCCCTGCTTGGAAATGCGCCACCAGCGGCTAGATATTTTGGACAGATTTTGCTGTAAAAAAATCGAATTTCGTCAACTTTGTAGAGAAATGATGAAAGACGATATTTCTAGATCATATGTATAGTGTCAGGCATGACATTAAAAGTAAGCCAAAGTTTGTGCGGTTCTTTGTAGGCTTTATATCCGTCCTTGCGATTTGAAAAATCAAGATTTTGCTGATCGTTTGTCTTTTCCATAAAATTCGCGCCGTTTAGGCCTCCGGAGCAGTTTCCGAGAAAAAGTTTATTCGAGACGCTTGTAAGGGAAAATCATAATTTGTTGCTGGGGTGTGATAATCTGCGAAGTTCAATGGTTAGTACATTGTTGCTCACACAATTCTGCAGAGTCTACGCAAAAGTCTCGTGGCTAACTAAATTAAGTTGTTTCACATTACTCTGTATGTTTTAGGAAAAATATTTTGGCTAAATAACACTATTATATCAGAAAATCATAACGGGATATAATCATACGTGTCTCTACTTAAAGGTTGAGGAATCCATTAGCGTATAATTTACAATAACATGGTATTTTCCCGGCTCTATCTAATAACACTGCGATGCTGATATAACAACTTATTTCTGGGATTTGCAATATTACATCCAAGTATTTAAAAATATTAAGAATGGTGTCATCTAATAGCAAATTAATGAGTAGACTTAACCAGAGGTTGTAAAGCAATGGAACAACCACCTCACTGTATTCGGATTTGGAAATGGTTTTACTGTTTTCAAGAAGTAAACTTGCCAAAACAAAGAAGAGAAATATTCTCTCAAATTCAAAACTGTTTCTATTCAGATCAAATCAATCATAGTTTGCAAACAATGCTTATGCTAATGTCATTAACAGGTGCTCATAACACTACCGGTGAGTTAGTGTCAGAGAAGTTCAACGAAGGGTCATTCTTTGTAAGGCTTGTGAAGTCATACAGAATAGCGTCCGCTTCTTTTTCCCTTTTCCATATTTAGTGACGACATTGTCCTTATAAAGTTTTTGAAAATCACTTATGATCCACCAAGAACTGATCTCTGATACTTTCAGAAAGAGAGAGAGATATGGTGCATTATTTTTTCTCAAGGTCTACATGTACTTTTTATGTGACGGCACCGAATGTACGGAGGACCCCAAAACTAAATAAATAGTGCTGGTCATTTGTTTGTTAATGATCTACTCTAACTGATTTATTCCATGAAAATGCAGGACTTGCGATTTTTACCGGACAACACTAAATCATATTTTAGTTCATATTCATATTTTAGTACAAGTCGACAGCAGAGTATGTAGTCTAAAGCTCTCTGATATTATAATGCGGTCGTTAGTGCAAACGTAATTGAAATGTGTGACCATTATGGTGAATATGTTACAAAATGTGGACAATCGAACGAAAAATGTGATAAATTTGAAATTTGGTTGTTTGACGATTTGACACTAACTGTGCTAACGTGTGATTTTAAACAATTGAAATACACTGATGTAACTCACAAATTCAATACATGTGCACCTCAACAACCTTTCGGGATTAGGACAAGAAACTGCAGTTGACATTGAAACAAAATTTGAGGAAAAATCATCAAAAGTTACAGTTACTGCTGCTAATTTATTGTGACGGGGAAGAAGGTACTGTCACATACTGTACATAAGAAATGACATCGATCGACATCAAGCCGAACTATCAAACTTTAATATGTATGATGCTGTATAAAATGGATATTAAACTTTTACCACAATTAAAATCTTATTCGTATCAACGTAACCGAAGTTCATTTTTAATACAAATAAATATCCGTGGCACTAGAAATTTGTGAAATGCGCATTTTCGACGTCAGCTGTTCACAACGAAGACATGTCAAAACAATACACATATCATGTGTGTTGTTATGGTCACATACAGAATTGATTGCCAATGGATGATGCATTGATGTTTATCATTATTCCCCATACCTTACACCAATTTTGATAAATAATGGTCTTCCTGAAACAACCCTATGTATTTGAGTCAGTAATGTGCTGAAGCTGGAATACCAAGTTTTATGTCGACTAGCGTGTGGATACCGGATGTTATTGCACATTATCCTACCTTCACGTTTTTCTGCAACAGTTTGAATGGTAGACATTCTCCCTGTAGATGGGTCACAAAAATACGCGGAGAAGTCTTGTCAGCGAACTCCTCGTGAAGTGGTTTCCGACCAGGAAGGGACAATTTGGATTGAACAGGAGGCTATTTTCTGCCACTACTGCACTGATTAATTATTTCCGCTGTCCATGATCTTCCTGGGAAGGAGTGAACGTTTGAACAGAAGGCTGCATGCTTGTATGTATGATATTGTATTAACTGTGTGAAATACGTCATTGTATTTTTGAATCGTTGTGGATATCATACCTGCATCGCATATTATATTCATTCAAGGTCGACGACAACAACTGCAATCAAAGTAGTCAGATATTATTTCAAGATCACAGTGAGAATATTTGTAGAGTTCAGGGTAAAACGATCACAAGTTAAGGCAGGCGCATTACGTTGAAATCGTAAACTTTGAAGGGTGGTCGATCAAACACCACGGTGAAAGTAGAAAGATGACCAGAAGGATTTTCATCGACAGCTCTTTAAGAATATCACAGCAGTAGCAGTTGATGGTTTGCAGTAACAAAAGTGATAAATTTGTGGCATGGTTTGAGCAAATCTTCAGAATATGCAGACATAGGAACACTTTTCACAGATCATGAAAAAATTACGTCCTATTAACCGGTGTATTAAATTTCAACCACAAGGAAACTCTTCACAACTCACATAGTCGTACAAAGGGCAGCTTTTCCATTATTGCTTTTGAGAACACATGTGACTACATATCTGCAAAACACAGTGATATATTTTGTTCCATCCATACCTGTTTTAGGATACGTTATCAACCAATATCGTGATCTCTGACGTCAACGCCTTCAAGAGTATCGGAATTAATCATTTCGTGTCCATATTGATCGATGTATTGCTGTATTTCCCCTGTGTCAACTTTCTAACGATAGTAATATCCGTAAAAAAAAACCCCTAGTAGTAGTCATATGAACATGTTGGTCGTCGCAGCATATTTTAACATACATGAAGGAAGTTCCAAAAACTTACACTATGGTACGGATCATTATAATTCAAACCAAGAAGTTTGGGAAAAAATCTTCAAACTAATTTGCAAAATAAAAAAAATAAAATCAGAATGCAAATGTGTAAAAAAAATCTGCAAAATTCTTTAAAATCTTGAATTTTTTGAGATTTTACCAGCAGGAAGCAGCTATCTGTATTGCATATATCCCTTAAACTGAAAGTTGCGATCATCTCATCTTTTCATGAATTTTACATCTCTGATCACTTGAAAATTATAAAATTATAAAGTCAGTTTTCTATTCGTTTCCTACATACATAATTTAGAATGTAGCAGGTAAACCAGGTAAACCACTGAAACTATAGCATGGTTGTCAAGACAGAAAGTTATATTTTGCTTTTTAAGATCTAGGTGTACAGATACAGGCCAATGAAGCAGTTCATTCACTTTTCACAGTATTTTCTTGCAACAATGAAGGCAAGAATGGGTGAACAAGTAGTAGAAATATGCCCATAATGATGAAACAACAAATCAAAAGGCATTTTTAGTTCGAACAAACTTTTTTATCATTTAACAATACAATATGTAACATGCCATCTATCCAGCGAAACACAACACAAAAACACATGAAAGGGTTGAACTTCAGGTTTGTGTATAGCAGATACTGAATGAATCTGCAAGACTAATCAAAGTAATTGGCAAAAACAAAAAGATCAACCATATCTTTGTGTGCAGCAAACACTGAACGACAATTTTCTGAAATAGCAATCAAAACATTCAGTGTCAGTTTTGACAGAGCAAATTACCTGAAAACTTCATAAAAATAGAAAATTGCAGAAACACTAGCTACACTACTACATGAAGATACTTTGACCTCAGGAACTCGATCAATTAGTTTCATCAGACTAATTTAGAGGTGATCGAACTGTGGAGTTAACCAATGCGGGACCCTTGTTCTATAAAGGGTATAAAACGCCGGCATCCATGAAAATCGTTACCGTAAGTTTGTGAACTCTAGATCAAGTACATCCTTGTGTGAAAATGGAAATTTCTGTTTAAAACAATCAATATATCAACAATTTGACCGTTTTACTGATATTACGAGTCACTTCGGGTGGTGTAACCGTGCTCAAATTCACAATTCCAACCCATCCAAAACCAACTGGCCCGATACAGACTCGCCCCATACCAACTCGCCTGATACCAACTAGCTCGGAACCAATTTGTAATTTTTACGAGTGAATCATCCTGACAAATCATCGACTATCAAAATAACGTCTGACCACAGTCTCCATGTGGTCTGTTAGACGCGATATTCACGATGCAAGATAGGGCCGTACTCTGCTGGCAGTACGGTCCGTAATCAGCGAATAACAATTGTTATGTGTTTATTGTAATGAAGTCGTTTTATTATCGAGACAATGCTTTAAAATTGTAGACGTGCTTTTTGGCTGAACTTGATGGGCTAATCATGATAGGATCATGTTCTGACCACCCCCTCCAAAAATCTAATGGTCCTTGCCTAAGACCCAGACTTCGTTCAAATCGCTGATGTTGTAAAGTCATTTCAGCAAGTTTTTATTACACAGTAGTGTTACTTTTTTATGAAAAAAACCCTGCCCTGTGTTGATGACCATATCCGAACGTAAGCTGTCTTTGCCGATTTGTATGTCAAAACGGCATCTGTGCACATGAGGGAAAATGCCAAGAGGGTTTGACCGGTTAAGAAGGGCTTGACTACGCAGTTTCTGCGTAGTGAAGCTTCATTACGTATTCATGGTGACCCCTGGCCAGCTGTCAATAACTTTGGGGGCTTTTGTCTTTTGGCCTGCTTTGCATATGCGTCGTTGGACACGACCTGCCAATCACCCAGGTAGTCAATTAAACTATTAATTGACTGTTTACCGACCCAATTAACACTATCCAGCAGTATCAGTCATATTTTAATCGCGTGGCCAGGTGGGCACAACGTAGGAACGCGTGTATTTCTATGTGTACGTTTCACTTGTGGTGTTGTTTGTACCATCGTGCGTTTGAAGTCCTTGTTTCACCTACAGCATTACCTTCAAGGTGACAGGCTTACTATTAATGTTCAGTATCATTGCACCGAGTTTTGCCCACGGTGAAAAACACCTGTTTTGCCAACTAATTACTGCCCGTCGCTGCCCGTCCTGAATGTAGCCTATCTATAGCTACAGTATCACATAAATCATTTATCAGTTTTGATATATACTCCTAAATTGTAAGTTTGATCAAAATCGAGACCACATTCAAGGGCTATGCAGACTGTCCATGTACGCACACACAGTGACAAGAAGGCGGCAAACACCTACTCACCAACTACATCGAATCGGCGAAAAGAAGCATAAAAAAGCTAGGCTCATCGCCAAAACAAACGCGCCACGCGCTAACAAAAACCCATACCAAGCGGCCCATTTCAGGCCACCAAATACTCCAAAAAGAGAACTACCAAAAAATACGATAAAATGACATAGAACACAAAGCAGATCTTAAGGAGGTACGCTACCATTCAAAAAAATTTCCGGATATTCATAAAAGTGGTATTTTTCATTTTGCTTAAGTACCCCAGTGGAAAATATGTGAAAAAAAATTGGGTCCCCATGCAAACTTTTCACAAAATTGTGCTAAAAAACAGCAAAAATTCATAAAAATTACCATTTTTAAGAATTCCATATTTTCCAACTAAAATCAAATTAATTTTGCAAATTTCATAAAAACTTGCTATAGAAGTTGACTTATAACATTAACATGATACCTAGGTCACGTATGTTAGCAGAAATCTTTTGTGAATAGCTCCATAAAATGAAAATTTGTAACTAAAAAACACATTTTTATCACCATAACTATTTTCAAAAAAGACACATATTGCAATTTAAAAATATCACTCAATATCGAAATTATCAATACAAAATAAACAATCACAGTAACGTAACAGAAAACATGGCCGTGGAAATAAATCAGCTATTTCCAAAGAAAAGCCGACATCAACATGAAATTCAACAACAACCTATCATCACTCAAACTATGAAACTCCGAAAAATAGTACTAGGCAAAAGCCTTAAAATTCATTCGGACACCAACAAAACCAAAAAGAATAAAACCACCTCAGGATTTCAACAAATAAAGTCGTATAATGTGACTACGCTACATCGTGAGACACAAACATCGCAACACCAATTCAAAGAAAAGTCAAATCGGACTCCATGAACAACAAAAAAACAAAAACTGAAAGCTATCTGAAGCTTCTAAACTCGCACTTCTAGAGATACCCTTTCAAACAAGGAAACAAAACATGTCGCGTGCCAAAAGAATCGCGATAAACCAGCTTGCAAACAATGGACAAATTTTGGGAAATAACCCTTCGACAAGGGTCGGTTTTTCGTTATTGTCAACACAAACGATTACGTACTCGAATGCGAAAGGCAATTACGTAACACTCAGTATTATACACAACAAGCCAGAACAAACAGTAAACAAAGTAAACGAACTATTAATTAAAATGTACGAGAACAAGCACATCAACCAGGATACTTGTAAGTATCTTGATCCAATAAACATAAAATCCGTACCCCGCAGTGGTACTTATTGCCTAAAAATTCACAAACCTCCGCAAAAATCTAAAAGACACACCAGTCAAAGCAAAATTTACCGAAGTAAAGAAATATAGAACAAACAAACCGAACCACCAAACGGACTCACAACGTGACCAAAATTAATATACTTGCCTCGCTAATCGGAAAGCAAGACTACTAAAATGCATTAAATAAATTTCACAAACACAAACTAAGGAAAGAATCTACACTGCGACTGATGAGAAACCACACTCGGGTTTCGAAACGCAAGCGTCAAAGGGCGACTCTATCAACTTTTGTAACAACATAGGTCCGGCTGCGTCTCGCCATAAGCTTTCCCCACACAAACAAAACATTACCGTACACACTAATCCAAACTTCTCTACAAATATCCAAAGCGAAACAAACATTTCATTAACACAAACAATCGGATAAGAATGTAGGAACACATTTTCGAAACGAATCAAACACAAACTCGACACAAAAACATTTAGGATAGTTAGGTGGGGAGCCTGTTTCACATTTTTTACATCTCGCTATACTGTCTATGATTCTAAAAATAAAGTCATCTGCCACTTTTCTGTATACGCGGTTTGGCAAACTCATCTCTTCAATCGAAAGTCGGGCGATTTCATGGTTCTTTGGGGCACTTAAGTGTACGTCGAGCTTAAGGAATGTAGTTACATTCTCGATGTTTTATTCGGAAATTATTTATTTCTTCAAGGGCAAATGCACATAATTTATGCTGTTGGAAATACTGGCCGCTCATAAACAAGACAATAAACTCAATATATGTGCATCTTTACTTATATTGTCAAAGTACCACCGACACCCACAAAAAACCAAATGGTTCAGTCCAGGTATTTGCAACTCTGCCATCCGACTGGTCAACAGGAAATCAACCATAGGTGTCTTTTGGCACGCGTATACGCCAGTCACCTAGGCGACGGTAATCTGCACCACTTATCACCATCGGGATGGTACTCCTCCCCATATACAACTGGCGATCCCACCCTCAAGGCACTGCGTCATTCGACCAAGCATTGTTATTGTAATTTCCTGCATAAAATTAACAGCGAGGTCAATCGGTCAAAATGTCTTGGCATTTTCTGGCATGCATGTGCGGGGTAAAAAGCTGCTTACTCGCGATAACGCCAACTGCATTGCAATGGTTCAACTGTGACACATCACATTCCAAAATGTTATTTAAAGATATGTACAAGTAACACAAAGATCAAAAGCACATCCTTAAAGGGACAAAGTCAGCCGTCTTTCATGAATTTGTTTGATGCAAGTTATTACTTATACTGTTTGACATATTGAAAGATACCGAATAAATGGGTGACCATGCATATATTCGACCCCGGTTTTCAACAAATTAAATGAAACCTTCTCGAAAATGAATAAATGGTCAGGACCATCAATTCATTTTCGCGATGGTTTCATGTATCGTGTCTAAAACCGGGGTCAAATATATGCACGGTCACCCATTCATTCAGTATCTTTCGACATGTCAAACAATATAATTGGTATGAAAAAAGGCCGACTTTGTCCCTTCAATCAGCATGTGAGAACAGCGTCGGCTCAGCGATTCCAAGTTACGCAAAATGTCATTTTTATTCATTCATGCCAATTAAACATTGTATTTGAACAGGCTTTAAAAGCGTTAAAAACGATATTAAGCGGTCCATCTTCTACTCCAAAGACAAAAAGTTGACCACTAAAATATACTTAATTTACTTTTGTATGATTGATACTGACTAGCTTCACCTGGTTAATTAACAATTCTCATCTATTACTCTCTAAATTGATTCCTCCAACGTTATTTGCCATCAGTTAAATACGATAAAATTCATTAACGATATCTTTTGTGTAAAATAATACTTCTCAGATTTAAAAGCAGCCCGTAGATTTCGATATACTATCCTACAGGCGGGAACTTGGCACTCCGCATTTTTATTCTTTAAGTTGTTGTATCAATTGATACTCAAAAAGACAAGCGCTATAGTAACTAACTTTCTGAAAATAAGTTGAATTAGACAGACTAATCTTGCATTCTTAACACCTTGAGTACAATATGCTTTGTCACTATTGACGAATAAGGTCCGCATTATAATTCATTTTCTGACAATACGGTGAGCATTCAACACACATATATTGTACCGACATGATAAAAAACCAGGCATCTCGACAATATACGGCGTGAAGATCAGGAAACTGTTTACAAACTCTACAAAAATAACGGAAAATAAATTAAACATTACAGCCATTGGTGATTTAATTTGAAGAGCGGCTTAATCTGGCCGTAAAATAATAAAATACTGTTGCTGAAGTTCTTTTGCTTGTGATCAACAAGCAGATATTCTGAGATGATCTCGACAATTTAAACGCGAGTGACTTTGTACAGAAAGTCACGCAGAACACAAACTTACATTGCTTGTATTGTATATACAGAGTGTATTTGAAGAATAATATGTGGGTATAGTTGAGGCTTAAGATGTTGTTTCCTAGATTCAAATTTTAATCGGTGTCAATACAGAACAGTTTTCGAAAAAATAATGAGAGAGGCAGGTTTCGTCATTTTCCTCATTAAAAATGTTAATAGATGGCAATTTGTCACTTAAAAAGTACGAAGTAATTTCTTGTGCACAACAACGTTGTCTTTTCTTGGGTGGTTGTTTGTCTATTCATTGTGTTATTCCGAAGAGCAAACTACATTGCAGATTGTGTTGTTGGTTCTACCGTAAACCAAGGACCATTGATTCAATAATATGGATATTCCTCAGTTTTCAGAGTGGCAAACGCTGCGAATCAAAAGGCGCCTTTCGCGGTTTTCAAAAGAACTTTATCCTCTGGATTCTCTCATTTTCGCCGGTGTGTCGTTTTTAAGTCACTTATGTCTTTTATTGCTGCACACACCGACAACTTAAGCAAGGAAATTATATTGTAATACTTTTTTCAGCACATGGGGAAAAGAGAGAGAGAGAGAGAGAGAGAGAGAGAGAGAGAGAGAGAGAGAGAGAGAGAGAGAGAGAGAGAGTGTGTGTGTGTGTGTGTGTGTCGGAGGTGGGGGGGGGAGAATGGAAGAATTTGTCTCTCCCTCGAACGTGATGCAGTTAGACTGCGTAGACTATATTTTTGTTAGTATGTGAACAACGGGTACCGGTGCTTCTGTGTCCAGTATCAGGTCCATAGACAACTGTGATTTCTGAAGGCGGAATTTTAATTTGACAAAAGTAATGGGGAAATGTACAAAATTACCGTCCAGTTGACCCTAGCTTGATCTGAATTCAAAATTTGGAAGACATTGCTCTTATTTCTTAAGGTTGATAAGAGAAGTTTTACATTGGTCGACTTATAAAAGAAGTTTTTCAGTGGTCGAGTTCTATAGAGTATTCTTTTGCCACACTCTAGTGGTGGCGCTCTTTAAAAAGGCCTACTCAAATGGACACTCTACAAGCGCCACTACTGCTTGACATGTGAGTGTAAGCCCTATACCTTGCTGATTGTTGTTGTGCTGTTCTTGTTGATTACGCGGTTTTTACATCTAAAGGAGACAGTTTTCCCCGAGGAAAGAATGTTTTTACTGACATTTACAGATTTTCAGAGTCTTTGTATTCGATATTACAGCGAATTCCTTTTCAAATTAATTCTTTTGAATTCTCAATAGTATTACTTTATTGACCACATCGCTCAAATAATAATTAACTCATAACTACTTTTATTATACATGGAAGTTAATGAAAATATCATTCAATTTCTGTCTCTTAAGTGAAATCAACTGATCACATTTGCAAAAGTTAGCCTTTTGATAACTCTTAAACAACTCTCAAACACCCTGTTTCTCTGAAAGGATTACAGCAGAAATACATTCCTGAAATCACTTTTTTGTAAGTGTCACACACCTTAACACGTCCACATAAAAGAGAGAAGACATTTTACCAGTAGAAATACTTCAAACAATTCAGCACCTTTTGTTGGTCAATGTCCAATTAACACCTTCATGAGTTCTATCACTGGCATGCCTCTATTTACTGTAGACAAATATTCACTCTTTTCCACATCATTTTTTATTCCGACCTCTATTCAAAATTAAGCAGTCTTTAGAGAGTTTCTCTCTGGAATCAATTTCTCTGCTCTCCCATTGGTGGATGTGTGATGTGCCCACCACCACTTTGTCAATCTTTTTGTTAAAAATTGTAAAAGTTACATAGATATCGTGTTTAATAGGTAAATCTGATAATAAATTGGAATCTACAAACTTACTCTATCTTTTCTGTAACGCTGCTGTAACTCTTATTCAGTTAAAGTATTTAAACTATCCATTTATACAGAAAGAAAGTGATACTTATATAAAGAATTCATAATATGTCTGCCGCCTTACACACTGTTTAATCCATAGTAAACCAAAATTTAAGACTTTCTTTTTGAAAATATGGCAAACATAGTAAACCAAACTTCCAGATCAACTATAAAAATATCATTAAAAGTAAGACAAACGTAGAGATAAATGGTATGTTACAAGTAAACCAAACTTGAATACAATCTATGCAAAATGTGCCCTACATAGAATTCCAACTATTTTAGAAAGTGTTACAAAATTCAACTAAACTTGAAGACAATCTCCTTAAAATATGACAAACAGTAAATAAAATGAACATTAAAGACAATCTATGTAAAATATACTTAACAGTAAACATCACTTAGAGACGATCTGTGTAAAAGGGTGGCAAATAGTACACCAACTTGAAAACAATCTGCTATGTTAAATCATAAATAGTAAACTAAAAGCGGACAACAATCTTAACGTTAAACGACACTTTATATTAAATTTTTGCAAATTGCAGTCCAAACCTGAAGGCAATTTATTAAAATGTGGCTAACAGAAAACGTACATCGAAGACAATGTAAAATATGGTTGACAGTAAGCATCACTTGAAGAAAATTTGTGTGAACGGAGGTTAAATAGTACACCAAACTTGAAACTAAACCTGACAACAATCTTAATAATAAACAACACTTCGTATAAAAATGTGGCAATTCAACACTAAGCTGGAAGATCATGTATGTTAAATGAGGCAAACAGAAAACAAATCTTGAAGACAGTCTGTGCAAAAAGGTGGCTGACCAAACTTGACAAAAATCTATTTAAAATGTTGTGGTAAATATGAAACAAAGTTTGAAAAAATCTATGTAAAAAATGACACGTACTAGTAGTATTCCAAACTTGAAGACATAAAGATGTATAATAAGGTTTAAAGGGGGAAATATGTGTAAAGAGGTGTAAAGATGTGTAAAGGGGTGAAAGAGGTGTCAAGGGGTAACAGAGGTATAAAGAGGTGTACAGGGTGACAAGGTGTAAAGAGGTGGCAAACAGTAAAGCGAACTTCAGGTGAAAATGTGCAAAGTAGTAAACTAAACATAGAGAAAGATAGATAGAGTGGCAACGGGTATTGTTTAAGGCGCAAAGCGGTTACGTAACCCATCCATGTTCGCCTCGCCTCAGGTTGCTCTCGCCTCTCTTTTCCGAAGAGTGCCGACCATGCAACCTTCGGTAGTTTTCGGATTTTCGCCAATTCTTAAGCGAAAGTATGTTCGGCAAAGTTTGTGTTGTTGTTGTCGTGTGGTGCTGAGCGGAATTGACGTGCTGGCGAAAACGGGAGTGTTTTGAGCTTCAGGAAAATGAGTTTTACCGTTTTGAAAATTCCTCTCATATTTTTATGAATATATAATGAGTGTGTTTGAACCAAATTTGAAAGTCTTTTATCGATACTGTCTGGTTTTACTCAATGGTTTACGGTCAGTCATACGCTCTTTTACACGTGCGTCAAGGAAGGACATGTTTATGAAACTGCTGTCGTGTTATGTTTTGATTGGCGTGAAGCAGTGTTTCTGGCCTGAGAGCTCACAAAGTAACTATGGTTGCTACGCGACTGGCAGTACGATGCCATCTCGTCGTATTTTTCGCATAATCTCGTGTAATCATCAACCATAAACAAAGCCTCCAAAAGTTTAACACCTTTGGAGCTCATTTTAATATGAAAAGCCAATAGTCTACCGAGACGACCATGGAACAAAAGGCATGCAAGTGTTGCTACTCTGTCTATGTTACTCTGTGACTAAACAAACAATAAACCAAACTTCATGTAAAATGTAGCAACATAGTAAGCAAATTTCACACAATCTATTCAAAACGTGATGAATAGTGAACTAATCTTGAAGTCAGTGGTCTTATTCCGATTAGTTCAAAAGCTGCAATACCTTAATCACACGTTTATGAAACAAACTTTGACACGATCGATAATTCATCAGAGTAACTGTAAACTCCTTTCTGCTATCTGATCAAGTGGGTTGCAACTTTCGTCCCTGGCTAGCAACGGCCCAGTGAAATTCTTATTCATTTTTGAGACTACTTCGCTACTTCTGTTTACTTCCTCTTCTGACAATATTTAGAGTGACAGACGAATATGAAGCAATCGTTTTTTGAATACACAGTGAATCTTGAAAAGTGCTTCGATATACTTTAGATGGAGTGCCACTTTACGTGAAAGATAGGGACTCAGCACAAAATCCGTCAACACTCTTTTATCTGTCACTGACAGTTTAGGGCATCGGCCTGCAATCGTTTATTTATATGAAACACTGCAATGAAGAGACCAAAGAGTAACGATCTCGCAATAGAAAACAAACGCTCCCCACCAAACGTGCCTGTAAAATAAAAATAAAAAACTTTTCACAGGAACACAGTACCATATTTGTGATTTGGTTTTCAAGAATGACGGTTCGAACTGTGAGTTACGAACTACAGACTGCTTAACAGTAACTTCAAGATTCATACAGTATTCTTCGAAATGGATGATTTACGCTTATTTATTTTTCAAGAGAACTTAAGTCATTAAAAAATTCAATCCGAAATGGATTGAAATTTCACTAGGCCGTCACTAGCCATCATCCGAGGACCAAAGTTTTCAAAAGTGTTTAACAAGAAGAATAACAAATAATCTACTCACGGTGTTTTACCGCTTGCAAGGGCACAATTAACAAAAACACCAGGTACAACACAATTGAAATTTTACAATTCAAAAGGAAATATCTAAAACAGAAATTTAGGTTGAGAAAGATTTAAACTTGGCAAACAAAGCCTTTCCACATGAAATGAGATTTTAGTTGTCCTAGAATTAAATGTGTTTTCGAATTATGGAATCCTTGTCGGTCTCCCTTTTACCAATCTGCATAATTTGTATTCAATCCAATATACTTTATAGTACAAGAAATCTTATTTTGGGGAAAAAAGTAAAAACTACATTTGACAGGTTCACTAAAATTTTAACATTTGTTACATATCTCGCTTATAATCCCAAAATCGATATGTAATTGTATCCCTAGCAAATGATATATCGATGTATAGGTCTAATGATAAATATTTTGAATCACTACATAACTCACATTGATGGAGGTAAAACGAATTCATGAATTTGGAAAAAAATCTGAGCCTAATCCACAGAAGCCTAACAAGATGCCAGTTCTTCGATAAATCGTTTTTTTTTCTCACGTAATAAATTGAAGATCTCTGTATTTTGTGTATGTGTACCTTTGTAAAAAGAACTAGGTAAAAATTGAATGAGATGTATAAAAATTGACCTAGTATACACTTTGTTTCAGTCAGCCACATAAAGATTTGATTTTTACCTAAGGTTCGTACATTAATGCCTTGGTGAAACGTCACCTGGAACTAACCCGTTTTTTTTTATCTAATAGTTAACCACTCTATTTACTCTGCTATCTGCTCTCAATGCAACTTTCAATTTCTTCCAGAACAACCTTCTACCTATTCATTTGCAGGCCACTCAAGATAACTTTGCTCAGCAGAATATTACGTAAAATACGAGGCATATCAGCATCAGGAATTCTTTTCAGTGATATCATTACAATGATGTCTCGTTTCTCTTCAAATAGGCAACTCTGTGCCATCCTCATTTCAAAGTAACACCATTCACTCGCAGCAAAATGTGGAGACAGTATCAGCATGGTTTTCTTACTTTGCTCGATACTATCCAGGATGTTTTCAAAATATCATTGCCGGGTAAAAAATCCCGTTCGTGTATGCAAAGTTTGAAATTAGGCGGATCAATATTTTCCAGGTGAGGGATCAATTCATGTATAACCCAATCGCTGTCATGTTGGTTGTAAACAACGAATGCATCATACCGTTTATTTATTAGTTGTTCTTCGTCATTGTGTTGGAGTTGGTATCCGCCCAGTTTCAGTTTAATGTAGAAGTACGCGAAGCGGATGTGCCAGTGAAACCGTTTAACCAGTGTGACAGTGATTATAACTATGACAACGAAACATGTCAAGGGTACTGAAATTACGAATATTAAATTGCATTCGAGCCCAAGTTCTACAATAGCTACCGGAACACAATACTTTTCTTTCGGTAGAAAACACAAGATCACCAATTCATGTAAACCGGCTTGATCGGAAACAACCATGACTTGTCTATCCTTTTCAAGCCAGTCTTTAAATGATTTAATTTTACAAGAGCAGTCGAATGGATTGCCATAAACTCTTAATGACCTCAAGGACGACATAATTGTGAATATTTCAGATGACAGAACTGTTATTAAATTTTCTGATAAATCCAATGTTTCCAATTTAGTTAACTTGTTGGGTACACCATGAATGACTGATAATTTGTTCTTTGCTACAGATAAGTCTTTGAGGTTTTGAAACTCGTTTAAACTTGTGAAGTTTAGTTGTTCAAAATTGTTGTTTCGCAATGTAAGAGATATGAATAATTCCCCAGGTTTGAAATTGATCACTTCACAATTAAGCATTGCACCACCACTTTTTGTGCTAAAGAAATACACATTGTTTATGACTACGCTTCTCAATTTCTTTAATCGAACAGTTTTTTGCATAAAGGAAGAAGCTCCGAGTCGGTACGTCCCTCCATCAATGTACAGACTCTCAAGATTTGGTGTATCATGTACTAGTACGTCAATAGCTGGTAAGGAGTTTAGTGTCAAACTTAGTGAGGTGAGGCTTCGTAGGTTTTTTAATGGGTTGTCAATCTTTTCATAAGAGTCCTGATTTCTAAGTTTATTACCCACAAGCAGAAGACTATTCAAGGTCAGCATTGTACGGAATGCCCTAGCGGGCACCTTTACTAAGTTATTATCAGATAAATCTAAATGTTGCAAATTTGAAAGGAAAATGAAACTCTTGGGATGTATAGAAGTGAACCTGTTACCACTAAGTTTGATAGAAGCAAGGGCTCGATTTTTTCGAAACAGATATTTAGGGATTTGCCCGGAGAATAGGTTTCCGCTGACGTCAATATTTGTAAGATGGTTCAGTTCTGATATTGCAGTGATGAATTTTTCGAAATATTGTAACCAGTTGTTACTCAGTATCAATGTCTCTAAAATCGATATACCACTAAGTGGTACGAAAATATCATCATCAAGCTGACAGCCAGACATGTCTAAAGCTTTAAGGTTTGACAGGCACTTAAACGAATCTATCTGAATTGTACCTAAAAGGTTTCCAGATATATCCAGTTTTTGAACACTGCTTTGGGCGAGGCCTTTAAAAATCGAGTATGTAAGATTATATCGCTCATTTCGATAAAGTACATTACTTACAGTAAGAACTTCAATGGTTACATTCTGAAGACCATTAAGAAAATTCTGGAGCATTTGAATGTCTATTTGATGCCCCCCGAAAATTCTTAAGTGAGACACTCTGGTCAAAAAGAAAAGATTTTGCATTGCTTGGCACTTCATCAAAATTTTGGCATCGATTGTTAGTTCACTTAAATTATTCTTTGACAAGTCAATTATCGAAAGTGAATTACCACAACTGTTCATATTGTCGAAAGACAATGTTTTCAGTAGAGGAAAGTGTGAGAAGCTAACGTTACAATCTTCTCCCATATTCAAATACGCGATAGATATTCTTTCAAATTTTTTAAAAGCTGTCAAGCTTTCGATATCTCTACAATACATTTCGTCGATGTCAAGTTCTAGGTTTCTGAGGTTAATTAAGTCTTTGAGCGCATTAATTAAAGAGCTTCCTGACTTAATACCGTACAAAGAGAGTTTTTCTAAACGTTTTAGGCCTTGAAACAGCGACGATGGTTGGAACGCAGGATGTTTGACCGATAGATCAGACAGAATCAACCTCATCTCAGATAAATTAATCAGATTGGAGAAAGGACTATCTGATGTGTTCGTGAAAGTCTGAATCGACATTTCCAATGCCTGTAGACTTTGAAGGTGTTTGAAGGTGTCCTTAGCGAATGTTACGTGTCCTCGGCCAAGGAAGTTCAACTTCCGTAGCTTGTTCAGTCCCACGAATGTTTCAGAGCCAATATTAATATCTACATCGGTACACATAATCAGCTTCTCCAGTGAGCGAAGATTTTCGAACGAGTTCAGTGTAAGACTCGAAATATAGTTGTAAGAAAGGTCAAGGTGAGTTGTAGTCGATGGCAAAGTTCTCGGCACCATCGTCAACTCTCGATAGCCGCAGTCAACATAAGTGAAGTTGTACACTTGACATCCTGTTGCAGAAGCGATGGAAGAAAAGCTTATTACCATTATTAAAATGCAGACCTGAAAGTTGGTGTCTCTGATTGGAATGGACAGGGTCTTCATGGTGCTAGATCACCTTTCAGCATACAAGGTAGTAACAGTGTTGCAGTGAAGTGAACCAGTGCCAGTCAGATACGGTTATGTATGACGCACAATTTCAAAATCCAAAATCTCTCTGTGAAGGATGATATCTTATCTTTTTTTTACCTTTGGGAACACAAGTGCTTTTTAATTTACGAGGAGCCACTGGGTGGCAGTTACGATACGCACAATAAACCCTTTTGAATTAGTGAATGTTCTAAGGGAAATTATAAATTTCAATCAGGTTTCGAGCGAGATAGTGCTAGTAAGATTTAACAACAAAGCAATATTAAGATGAAGTACAGTGGGCGCAATTTGGAGGTGTAAGAGGAATTCTGTAGTGGAGATCTCATAGGGTAATGGTTGACTCAGAATTTCAAAATTACTGAGAACTGCTCAAAGCCGTTTTGCGTGCAGTCTCTGCAAATGACGAAAACTTGCCTCACTGGCCGCCGTTATTTCACTTTACATGAGCGGCCACTTGGTGACAGTTCAAATGTACCTTAAACATTTTATCCGCTAGGTAAATACGATTTCAGTTTAGTAACGGATGCGTAGGCAGGCTGGCACTCAAGTATTAGTGTGATAGTGCGAAAGGTTTACAGTAATGCAAATTAGTAGCAAGATGACAGCGTAGGCGCCATATATTCAATGTGGCAATCGTATGAAGTCGATGTTATAAATCTTAGATGTTATAGTTTAACTGCGACAATTTTAAGATTAATCAAGCCCTATGATTTGCACTGTGAGAACATGTACAACTCATATAGTTTCACCGTTCGGGGCACTTTCAAACCACTTTCAAAATATATCAAAATTCTTATTTTCATGTTCATTATTAGTCAAATACCAATCACTGTGCATTAAGATCAGCTATGGCGATTGTATTATTTTGAATAAGAAACATTGTATAACAGTATATATGAAGCAAGTTACTGAATTAATCTTAAAGCCTTCATTGTTTTATCCCTCGATTCAGCAAATATGTAGAAAGAATGAAAATTCTTGTAATGAGATATATAAATAAGGACGTTGCATCGTAAATTTGCATGCTTCATGCATGGAGCTCCATGATACACTGAGCAGGTTAAAGGATTTCTTATGCTAAGCACCAATACACACACCTCTTTGCTTATCTTCTTCCACGTTGTGCTCAAAAATTTTGTATTTTTAGTAGGCTGGCCTTAAATACCTTGTAATAAACGAGCAAATTGATTACTTATAACTTAGAATCAACATAAAATGTTAGATTTGTATTTGATCGTACTTTTCGCTCCATGTTTGGCATAATTAACGGTACCTAGACAATTTCTAACGGCCTGACATTACCTTTCCATAATCTGAGTGATTTGTACGGGGCTCATAGAGGACACTATCCTGTTCTCTAAAATAGCAGCAGAACGTTCGATATCATATAGTTCTTGCACTGTAGTAAGTTCGCTCCATTGGCCAGGGACTTATACAAAAAGCAGCTGGTAGCACAAGAAAACAATTTTTATGAAATTCATCGTTCCTGGGAGAGGAACTTTAAAACGTTTGCTGAGAGAAGTAAAACAATGGAAATTATCCGGAGTTTTTAAACAAATTTCAAATCGGCAAAAGCATACTTGGAGAAACTGGGATTTCCTTTATATGCCTTTGTGTTTTTGTTATGCACTATTGAAGGTGTTAAGACTAAGGCCTTCTCAAGGAAATGAAATTGTCGCGCGATATAATGTGAATGGAGACTCGGGGAAAAACTCGCAGACACTGATGTGAAGGGTATTGCTTAGGCTTGTCAACGCAAAAATTTCAACCGTTTTCGCTAAAGGGAGGAAAACCGATTTTTGGAAGGTTCAGCAAAACGCCTGTTGCTTGACTATTATGCAAATAATGACTGTGTACGGGCAGATTTCCCGATATCAGGGCTTTCAAAAAATATGTACTTTATTAGGGTGTTTTTGAATTCTTTAACTAACAAAAATACGAATCTGAAAGTGTCTATTTGGTATGTCGCTACCTTAAGTTTAGTAAATGAAACAAGAACCGTTCGCTGATGGCGTTTTGGATTCCGAAGGGAGCGGTGGCTGCAACATTTAATTTTCTCATTTTTGTTGGTTCTCTTTCTGGCTTCAAGCCCTACTCCCTCAGTGTCTTGAACTTGTCTGTTATTCCAGAGAAATTTCCTACAATTAATTGTAATTGTTTTTATGTTGCAGCAATACAGAGTTAATGAGTTAATGATAGTTTTCCATCATTTATTTCCATCGAATAAATAAATCGTCTTGCTATAAGTAGGAGGTGATTATACATATACTGAAGAAGTATATCATACTAGTGAAGTCTCAAAAGAAGAAATATAGACTCCTTTGTACAATTATAAGAGAATTTGCTTGTTTAAAACAAATGGCTTGTGTTGGTTGTTGTTGTTGTTGTTACGTAAGAAGCAAATGGGTGTTGAGTCCACACATCTTCTGCAGAGATCATAGTACGTGTACAAGATATCATGAACGAGTTTAAACTGAAAACCAAGAGTTTTCTATCAATGACCACTTTGAAAGGCATTGAGCACGTAAGAGACTCACACAAACTTTCCGTTCCTTTGTTGTTGCTTCATTTATATAATTCACAAGTAATACTGGGTTATTTGTCATAAGAAGAGTCATCTTATCAAGAGATTGCAGGCTATGAAAGTGAATAGTTATGGAAATAAGGTCAAAGGTTCTGAATGTAACTTTCTAAAACTAGTGACCTATATGTTTTAGGATAGAAGCTGTAATTTAGGCTTGGAATCTGTCTTGTAAATATAAGAAAAGAGCCTTCCTGTAGTCGGATAGAACCAATTTCACCTGGTACCCGTCTACACTCCCATCTGTCGTTTATCGCTATTCATGTCTTTTTCCTATCGTGTCTGCACTGGAATAAGTTTTGACCATCCATGTAGTTTAACACATTTGTGTTAAATCAAGGACTGTGCGGATTCCTTTACCGTGATGTACTGGCGTTCTTACCCATATTACAGCTCGTATGTCTGTCGTTAAACGTATGCCTACAATGCCTTATTATGATATATCAGTTTTTGTCTCCTCCTATATTTCTTTCCCCATCATGCCACTTAAGTTCGTTAGTTTGCTCTCTGCATTTTACGTTACTTAAGTAGTGTAATACTTTTTTATTGTTTTTAGCTCGTTTCACACGTTTATGTGTAGATAGATCATAAATTATAGGTTTGTTATTCGACATGCGCCGTTTGACCTTTGGATAATAAATATATAAATAAATAAATAATAGAAACAGAAGACAAAGATTTATAGACCTATTTATCTTTCAAACCATAAAAAAGAGAGAAATGTTCGTACATAGTTATACAGTGAATAAATGCCCACCATAGAAACGTTCATCAAATCGCCGTTAACTGATTTTCTTGTTTTAAGCAGTCAGAAATAAACAGTTTTGTCTCAAATTCCCCATCTTTTTGGAGATGCCATCGTATATTCAGCATCTCACGACTAAATTCGGGATCTCCCGCTGTTCTCTTTTCCTTTTCTATTTTTCACTAGCATGTGATCAAAAACAAAATTCGAATTTCCAGCAAATAGATATTAATATTAAGATAGATATCCACATTTGATTTTCAACTTAAATCCTATTCTGGCCATCGCCACGTTTGCCAGCTTACGTTGTACCGATCTTCTACCTCGTATGTTGATTGTTTATTCACCGCAAAAGCTATATCAGTTCTCTTTGAGGCCATGATGTCTGCGACGACCGTGCATATATGTTCAAAATACCATATCGACGTCTGCAGCTCTATCGTTATCAATGTTAACATATTTACTTGCTTAATGGTTGTAAAAAATTGTTGTAATTTATGATTTGTGGTTCCAGAATATAAGTGAAGCCTGAACTTTTGAACTTCCGCTTGATTTTACAGCAGACTATGAGCAGCAATTACGAGGGGCTCGGTCTACTCTTCGATGTTGCCGGACCTCCCTTCACTTACACCCGCCTCATTTCGACAATATCCGTCAGCTAAGCGCTACAGCCATAAAGTGGAAGCAAACGCTAAAGGCAAGACGCTCTCAGTGGATTTTCTTTTAATTAATCACTAACGAGGCGGACATCGCGTGTAACTCGTGCAATTGTGTGTTTTTCCAGTTTACGTAGGGATTTATTGCTTATGAAATGTGATTATTATGATTTCAGGAGACATACTTCTCCTGTGCAAATGTAAACAACAAGCAGAAAGGTAACAAGATACTACATCATATGAAGATCACATCTACGCAGGGTCCTTCTATCCACTTTGCTCATAACTCGCTACACTCTGTCGATGTACACTTATAAAAACTCTGTATTTCCTAATTTGCAATATCACATTTTTCTTGACGATGTACCCTGTAACAGGCAAAGTTGGTCGAGAAATGACAAATGGTGCCATAACTGGGCGGTAGGATATTAAGATACAGTGATAAAGTTATTACACACTTACCTGCAGAAAAAAAAACGTAAACTGAGTAACTTTGTGGCCAGTTGCTGTCTGGTGTTACCCAATCAGAAATTAGTACTATTTTTGGTGTGTTAGAAGTTGTTCAGAAACTATCCCATGTTCACCGGAAACTGTAACGTGCTCATAAGGAAGTTTCTCCTGCTCACAAGATGATTATATTTATTTGCTTCACAAAATGTCCCTAACGGATTTCATACAAATGAAATCGAACGTCATTAAAATAATTTTCATGATCTCTGACTTCTAAGGTTTTTGCCAGATAGCGTGCAGTCCGAGACTTCAGATTAGCATGTGGCTATTGGACGGAACTCTGAAAGTGGAGAATAAGAAATCACAATTCCCATGGAATAGGTTTGGTCTTGTAATTTCAATTAATGTCCGTTTTAATAACCTTTATGACGATGGGTCTTTCGATTGCATTGTACCTAACTTAACTTCTATTTTAAATATTCGTTCACATTTTGTAAAAAAAAAGAGTTGCTGGACTTTTTTATTATCTGTCCATGCGAAAAAAAACCATGTTCGCACTCTTTTAATACGTACAAATTTCATTTATTATATTTAATTTGAGGAAATGGCAGTAAAATCGAATGTCGCACACAATCGAAACCCACTTCATCAAATAACACGACAGTCTTAAAGGATGTGTGTGGAACAGAATGGTTATAATTTTAACTGACAAATTATCCAATTTGTCGAGCAATATTGCTTTAGCTCAACGAAACCTTGCACAATTTGGATAAAACTTTACGCTGAACACCTGCGTACGCTGAAGTAAGGTTGCATTTTATTTTTAGTTGACCTTTTTGTCGTATCGGTTGTGTACCATTTTGTTACAGTGTGAAACCTTCCCGATTCAAATATACAGTGTTCTCAAAACATAGCTCGATTAAGGGAGGTAGCGTTCAATGTTACAAATCCCCGGAGGTAGGAGCTTGAAAAATATTAAAAGTTGACGTTTCTCACAATCTGAGTTTTTAGTACCATTAAACTAGCGGTTTTTCTACTGTTCATCATGGCGGCGACTATATTATCTGATCTGCACGAAACAAATATACACCAAATGAGGTTTCCCTGGGATAAATGATGATAAGCGAAAATCGAAAATGATTAAAAGGATCCCCCCCCATTCTTATTATTTGCATTGTTGCAACAATTGCTACTGAAAGAGACAAGAGCTGTAACTAAAATGTATGTCGTTTTTAAGTGACTAACACCTGTTATTGCACACATCGATAAATTAGACAATGACATTATATCGCCGTCCTTGTTAAAAAAAATTTTGTCTCAGCACAAGGAAACAGAGAGAGAGGGAGAGACAAACAGACAGACAGACAGACAGACAGACAGATGGACAGAGAAACAGAGAGAGAAAGTGAAAAAATGTCTATCCCTCGAACGTGGTGCAGTGAGAGTTAGTTGACTACATTTTTGTCTGTATGTAAACAAAAGGTGCTTCTGTGATCAGTTTCAGGTCCGTGGACGGCTGTGATTTCTAAAGGCGGAATTTAAATTTGACAAACGTAACGGGAAAATGTTCAAATTACCATTTAGTTGACCGTGTCTTGATTTGAATTCCAAATTTGGAAGAAATTTGTCTTACTTTCTTGATGTTGACAGAGAAATTCTTCAGTGACCGAGTTCAACCACAGAATTCTTTTGCCACGCTCATAAACCCTAGGGTGTTTGCCACACACCGGTGATGGCGCTCTTTAAAATGGCCTACTCAAGTGGTCACTCAGCAAGCGCCACCACCATCAAAATACAGCAAGACCGTTCAAGGATGACAAAAGTGCAAAATGTGCACAGAGGTTCGCATATATGTGTACATCTAGATAAGAGCAAAAGTAGTTTTCAATGTTTGTGAATGAATTGACACAAACATCCCAAATTATGACTAAAAAATAAAATTGATGGAATTATTATGAAGTCATCCAACCAAAATGGAAACCAAAAATTACAAAATGGCCAATTATGAATTTTATAAATTATGAATGCTTAGTACAATAACCCGTTTACGTGACAAAATGATAGTTTAACGTAATGTTCAATTTGTATTGATGATCCATGAACTCAAAAAAGAAAAGATGTAACAAAACTTAGTCAATAAGCTCAACACAAGTAACAAACTATTATGAAGTTATTGATCATATAACATTGGCCCCTTTCTGATAAATTTAATCAATACAAAGGAAATAAGGCAACTTCACACATCGGTCTACATTTGTTAGTGATATGGCATAGTGAGTTAATAAAGTTATTATTCACTACACGTAGATAAAAAATGAAATCTGAGTAACCTTGTGGCCAGTTGCTGTCAGGTGTTACCGAATCAGAGTTCAGGCGTCTTTAGTTTAGTTGTGTTAGAAGTGTTCAGAAACTTGCCGTGTTCAAGGGAATTTCTTTCATGCTCATAAAGAAGTTTCTCGTGCTAACAAGATAATTATTTTTGTTTGCTTCACAAAATGTCCTTAACGGGCTTTCAGACAACTGAAATCGAACATCATTGACCTATCCACAATACACTTGCTCAGTATATGTACACATCATGGCAGAAGGTGACCCCGGCTTATACACAAATACATTCAACACGCTATGGAGATGAACAGACCTATCCACAATACAAATATATGCATGGTATTGATGATGACCCAGGCCATTCCTCAATACACGTATATGTATGAACTATGGAAGATCACTCAGGCCTATTCTCAATGCAAATACATGTTCACGCTAATGAGATGACCCTGGCCTATCCACAATACAAATATAATGCACGATACGGATGACCCAGGCATATCCACAATACACGTACATGAAATGGAAGATAGTTGAGGCCTATCTAGAATACTATATGTATACATTATGGAAAATGGCCCAGGTATATCATTAACAGAAATAGTCAGAGTACCTGTATTTGTATTCTGGATAGGCCTGGGACATCTTTAATAGTTTATATAATAGACCTGGGTCATCTTCGATAGTTTGTAAATATATTTGTATTCCGGATAGGCCTGGGTCATCCTTAATAGTTTGTACATGGTATTCTGGATAGGCCTGGGTAATCTTCAATACTGTGTACCTGTATTTGTATTGACGATAGGCCTCGGTCATCTTATTTGCATAGGTCATAACGTTTGCGTTAAGATAGGCCCAGGACGTCGTCAAGTTGAAGGTTTACCGCGCTGCACCACTTGTAGTCACTCTGCAAGCGCCACCTCTGCTTGACGTTTGGCTGTAAACCGTGCTTGGCTGATTATTATTGTGCTGTCCTAGGTGATTAGGAGATTTGTACATCCACGGGTGGCAGTTTGCCCCAGGCAACAGTGATTTTACCGGTATTTACAGATTTTTAGAGTTGTTTTATTCTAATTCAACAGTGAATTCCTCTTCAAAGTGAGTCTTTGGAATTCTTATGAAAAGTACTTTATTGAACACATTGTTACAATAATAACAAACTCATAACTCTTTTTATCATACATGAAAGCTAACGAAAATGTAATCTTACATATTTTCTCTCTCTTAAGTGAAATACACTGATTACAATTGCAAAATTTAGCCAATTGATAACTCTAAGACAATACTAAATACTCCTTTCTCTGTGAAACTTCATTGAAAATACCTTCCTGCAACCACTTTGTAAGTATCACACACCTTGCAGCGTTAACATACAAGGGAGAAGACATTTTACCGGTAGAAATGTTTCAATAACTTAGACACCCTTTGATTGGTCACTTTCCAGTGAAAGCTCAGAATTCCATCACTTATATGAACCTTGTTGTCAGGTGTCTATCATTTTCTAGATCATTTATGATTCAATCTATATTTCAAATTAAAAGGCGTATCAGTAAATTCGTTGCTCTACTCTCGCGTTGATGGAAGCGTGAAGTGCTCGTTACCACTTCTCAATCTTTTGCTGAAATGTTTAACAATTACATAGATGTCGTGTCTGGTAAATCTAATAATAAATTGGACTCTACAAACTTATTACATCTTTCTGGAATTCTCGAAATGTCAGCCAGAACTCCTATTCAGTAAAAATATTTAAACAGAAAAGTGACATTTCACATGTAAAATTCCATAATATATATAATATATGTCTGGTGCCTTACAGAGTTTTAATTCATAGTAAACTAAAATTTAAAACCCCTTATCGTAAAACTGTAAAAACATAGCAAAAAGTAAATCAAACGTTAGGAAAATCAATATTAAAATGAAGCAAATAAATCAAACTTGAAGGCAATGTATGTAAAATGTACAAAACAGTAAACGAAATTTAATATGTAAAATGTGGTGAACGGTAAACGAAACTTTTTGTGAAACTGTAACAAATATAAATCCATACTTGACGACAGTCTCCGTAAAAGTGGCAAACAGTAATCGTTATACGACTAAATGATAGCTGGTAAACTAAACTTTAAAATAATGTATTTAAAATAATGTGAACTGTAAACGAAACTAGTACACAGTCTGTGTATAATGTGGCATAAAGTAAACCAAATTTGTAAACAGTCTATTAAAATATGGTGACCGCTAAACGAAACTTGAAGACAATCTGTGTATTATGTGGCAAAAAGTAAACGAAACTTTTAAACAGTCACTTTAAACGCTACTAACAATAAACGACATTTTATATAAAAAAATGCATCAATTGGCAAATAAAACTTGAGGTAATTATACAAATGTAGCTAACAGAAAAGGAAACTTGAAGACAATCTTTGTTAAAACAGTTAGCAAATAGTAACCCAAACGTAAACACCGTCTATGTAAAATGTTACAAGCACAAGAGTAAACTAAACGTGAATACAATCTACGTCAAATGGGCAAATAGCAAACCAAACGTGACACGATGTATGTAGAATGTGACAAACAGAAAACGAAATCTGTGTATCAAGGTGGCAAATAGTAAGCTGAACTTTAAAACTATCTATTTATAAATGAGACCAGCACTAGTAGAAAAACCAAACTTGAAGACATCTATGTAAACAGAAAGCGAACAGTAAACCCGACTTCATATTAAAATGCTGCGAAATAGTAAACTTCCTGAGTCTTTCTAAAAAAAACCCATTTCATAGGAAGTCTATTTAAACGGTGGCATACATTCAGAGATTTCAAGACGTCCAATGCAATGATCAATATGTGGCAAAAAGTAAAGCCACTTGGAAAACAATCTATTTAAAATGTTTTAAACAGTAAACGATATTCTATATATAAACATGTAGCAAACAGCAAATTAAATTTGAAGGCAAGTTGTGTAAAATATGACAAGCACAAATAATAACTAAAATTGAACACAATCTATGTAAAATGAGAAGTAAACCAAGCTTGAATACAATCTATGTAAAATGAGTAGTAAATCAAATTTGAACACAATCTTTGTAAAATTAGCTAAATATGACTACAATCTTTCTAAAAATGTGACAAGCACAATACTAAACTAAACGTGAACATAATCTATGTAATGTGATATCAAATCAATTCAAATGTGGCAAATACCAAACAAACGTGAAGAATATGTATGGAAAATGTGGAAAACAGAAAACGAAATTTGGAGTCAATCTAAGTGTTAAGTCGGCAAATAGCAAACCAAACAATTTTTCTAATTGTACTAAATTAAACGTCTTTCCAATTTTTTAAATTTTAGATCCTTTGACGAAAAACCCAATTGGTCTCCTTTGTACCAATCTATATAATGTGTCACCAATCTATTATCGTTTACAGTACTCGTAATCCAATATGCAAACTACATTTGAAAGGTTTCAATGAGGTCAATATTTTCAAAACGTATCGTTTATGTAAGGTGTATGAATAGACCGACATTTCTTACAAAAGTATTAAGTAAAAATCATTGTAGCCAGGTGACTTCCTAATTTCAATACCCTCAACGGCATATATACATTCTGCTTCAGTCAATGGTCTGTTACATTGATGTTCATCTATGCTTCGTACATTAACACATATAACTCCGTTGATAATTTTTTTATTATTTAGACGTTGGCCACTCTATTTACTCTGCTATCTGATCTCAATGCGACTTTCAACTTTTCCCAGAACAGTCTCCTACCCATTTCATTTGCAGGCCACTCAAGGTAACTTTTGGTCAGCAGAATATTACGTAAAACACGAGGCATATAATCATCAGGAATTCTTTTCAGTGATATCATTACAATGATATCTCGTTTCTCTTCAAATAGACAACTTTGTGCCATCCTCATTTCAAAGTAACACCATTCACTCGCAGCAAAATGTGGAGACAGTATCAACATGGTTTTCTTGCTTTGCTCGATACTGTCAAGAATGTTGTCAAAAATATCATTGCCGGGTAAAAAATCCCGTTCGTGTATGCAGAGTTTGAAATTAGGCGGATCAATGTTCTCAAGATGAGGAACCAATTCATGTATGACCCAATCGCTGTCATGTTGATTGTAAACAACGAATGCGTCATACTTTTTATTTATTGGCTGTTCTTCGTCGTTCTTTTGGAGTTGGTATCCACCCAGTTTGAGTTTGATGAAGAAGTATGCGAAGTGCACGTGCCAGTGATACCGTTTCACCAAAATAGCGGTGATAAAAACTACGACAAAGAAACATGCCAACGGAACCGAAACTATGAATACTAAATTGCATTCTAGCCCGAGTTCAACCGCATCTACCTGAACACCAAATTTCGCTTTAGGTTCAGAACACAAGCTACCCCGAGAGCCTACCACGCTCGGCTGATTGTAATCGTCACTACTCCAATTGTAATAGGGGAAAACTCTGACTTGTCTATCCTTTTTCAGCCACTCTCTAAATGGTTTCAATTTACAGGAGCATTCAAAAGGATTACCGTCGACTGTTAACGACGTCAACGACGGCAGAAGTGTGAGTATTTCAGATGACAGAACTGTGATAGAATTTTCTGATAAAAATAATGTTTCCAATTTAGTTAACTTGTCGGGTACACCATGAATGATTGATATTTTGTTATTTGCTACTGACAATACTTTGAGGCTTCTAAAGTCGTTCAAACTCGTGAAGTTAAGTTGGTCAAAATTATTGTTTGGCAGAAGAAGAACTCTGAGAAATTGCCGCGGTTGTAAATTTATAACTTCGGTATTCAGTATTACTCCAACATCGGACGCTACGAAGAATGCCACATTTTTTATTATTAAACCTTCCAAATGTTCAAGTCGTAGCTCATTTGGAAATAGATGTTGAGTGACCTGATGTCCATATATTTGCAGAGTTTCAAGATATGGTGTATCGGGTAAATTGACAGTGGCCATCGTCGTAAACGTCAGTGTGATGAGGCTGCTGAGGTTCTGTGAATGTCGATCTGATAATTGACCCCACAATTTGTTACCCGATAACAAAAGGGTGTTTAAAGTGTGCAATGTACGGAATGCCCCATCGGGCACCTTTGCTAAGTTATTATCAGATAAATCTAAAGTTTGCAAATTTGAAAGGAAAATAAAACTCTGGGGATGTATAGAGGTGAACTTGTTACGACTGAGGTTGATAAAAGCAAGGGCTCGATTTTTTCGAAACAGGTGTTTAGGGATTTGCCCGTAAAATAGGTTGTCGCTGACGTCAATATTTATCAGGTTTTTCAGTTCTGATAGTGTAGAGACAAGTTTTCCGAAATTTTGTAATCTGTTGGTTTGCAGTGTCAATGTTGTTAAAATCGACAGACCACTGAGTGAGACGAAAGAATCATCGTCAAGGGAACAGTCGTCCATACTCAGAGCTTGAAGTTTGGGCAGCCACATGAGTGAATTTTTAGAGATCGCACCGATAGGGTTTCCAGATATATCCAGTTCTTGCAGATCGCTAAAAGCAAGGCCTTTGAAAGTCATCTCTGTGAGATTAAATTGGTCATTTTGATCAAATACATAACTCATTGTAAGGATATCAATGGTTACTTTCTCTAGACCAAACAGAAATTTATCGAGCATCTGTAGGTCTATCCCCCATGGCCCGGATATTTAGATGTTGTACGTTGCTAATCAACAGTATAGGAAACGTCTTTGCTTTCCAATCAGAGAATTTTATATCAATGTGTAAGTTCCTCAAATTGTTCCTTGACAAATCAAGTTTCAGAATTGAATTACCATATATAATCACAGCTCTTAATGAGACATATTCCAATGAAGGAAAGTTCGAGAAGCTAACATTACAATCTTCTTTTACATGAAACTCTTCAATTGTTATAATTTGGAGTTTTTTAAAGGCTCCAAGTTTTCAATATCTTCACACTTAAAACGATCTATCTGAAAATGGACCTTTGTAAGATGTACTAAATATTTGTACGATTCACTCGAAACGTTTGCCAATGTTGAACCCTGGACAGAGAGTCCTTGTAAATTTCGTAGGCCTTGGAACAGCGACGCTGGTAGTAGGGTAAGATGGTCACCTAAAATAGGAGAAGGCGTACGTATCCTCAATGCGGATAAATTGGTCAGATTTGAAAAAGGGCTCTCTAGCATGTTCGTGAAAGTTCTTATCGGAATGTCCAGTACTTGCAGACTGGGCAGATGTTTAAATGGATCCTTACCGAATGATATGTAACTGTAGTAAGGAAATTCCAACTTCCGTAGCTTGTTCAGTCCCGCGAATGTATCAGAATCAATGATGAGATCGTTGAAAAGGCACATTATCAGCTCTTCCAGTAAGCGTAGATTTTCGAAGGAGTTAGACGTAAGGCTGAAAATGTTGTTATATGAGAGGTCAAGGTGAGTTGTTGACGATGGCAAATTCTTGGGTACTGTCGTCAAATCTCGGTACCCACAGTCAACTCGAGTGGAGTTGTAAACTTTACATCTTGCTTGCGACGCGATTGAAGAAAAGCTCATGACCATAATTAAAACGCAAACCTGAAAGTCCGTATCTCTGATTGGAATGGATAGGGTCTTCATGATTCTTTTCAGGTCTTATACAGCATATAAATGGTTAAGAGCGTTGTAATGGTCGATAATAACACTGCCTACATTCACTTCTGGACGCAAAGTCTGCTGTCAGAGTGGGCAAGCATCCTAGCCTGACCTTTGACCGTTATAGAAATACTTTAAATTGTGCTGCGTACGCATGACTCCAGTGATACGTTGTGTTGAATCTTCAAAAAGGAAACAGCTTCGAGGTGTCAAAGTTTACTTTCATTTGTAGATATAGTGGTGACTATTATTGTGATAAGAGTGTAAACTCGTTTTGATGAACTTTGAATGGCATGTGGTGCTACAGGGTCAGAAGAAATGGGAAATTTGCACAATTTTTAATTCCTTCCTTTGTGACGTAAAAAGTCAATGTCTGTCAGACAAAAAAGGTCTTACAATTTACACGAATAAGCATTACGATTAAGTGAATATACTTTCATTTTCTTTGCGAAGTGCACAGTCGCTATTTTGTAGCACTTGTTGGAGCACTTTCAAAATGTCACAAAATCACCGAGGTGTCAAATACTAATTGTTTATTCTGATCATTTCAATAACTATGTTGAATTTGTTATTGAGGGATAAATCTAGATGTTGGGTTGGACCTAACCCTAATAATTTCCTTAGATGCTAGAAGCGGTTTAAAACGAATCATAATGACATTGAACGCTGAGATAAAATGGATGTATTCACATTGTAATGAAACAAGAACACAGTTTTTAGTGAATTGCATATAGATTGAACCTTTAATCAATATATATTTGTGCGTCTTGATGTACGGTCAACTTCCCTAACCCATTCAACAGCAGGATTTGAATTCACCCTGATATAACGTTTCTACTATTGAGTTGAATACATGCAGAGGGCAATAGTGCAGCCTTTTGACACTCTTTGACAATCTTTGTATATACAGCCATATTTTATATGACGGCATGAATTGAAATGTCAAGAACGATAGTGTACGTTGTAATGTTATTAAGTAAGTAGAAGGCAGGTAAATATACACTTTGGAGTAGAATGTGGCATTATTGCATCAATGCTGTACCAGTCGGGCTGTGTCAATAACAGCGATGCTTCCCCCTTTCCTTATTTATTCATGATGTCTCTCTCATTTTTCAGTTGCGTAAGGAATTATCGTTTATTTTCAAAGATGTTCAGCGACAGGCTCGAGATGTAGGTGAAGTCAAGGTGTTTTGCCGATGATGGCAAATCCCTTATATCAATTCTCGGTAGAAAGAAAAGCTCACAATAATTATCAAAGTAGAGATCTGAAAGTCGATGCCACTATTATGAAAAAGTGATCTGAAAGTGAGTCTCGTACAACAGAAAAACCGATCAGATAGCAAGTGTCCCTATAATTAAAATGAATAGGGTCTTCCTGATTCTTTTCAGATCCTATTCTGCGCACACCAGTGTAGGAGTGTCGTAGTGGTTGATCATTTAAACTGCTCACATTCACTTGTAGAGGCAAAGTCTGCTATTGGCGTGGCTCTGACTGACCCTTGGCAGTTACAGGGAACACACATGTAGACGGCGCCGGAGGTTTACAACAGATGAGTAGGAATTCGTTCCTGTTTGAGATATGTGGAATCATAGACAGTAGTTCCCCTCAACTGTCTATAGTAATACCTTCAAATGGGAAATAGTACAGCCAGATGTAAAAGTGTAGGTTATGTTGCCATAGTTCTGTTTTGTAACGTTAACGATGTTGCAAGTGGGTCTGAATGAATTATTACTTCAGAAAAAAATTTAAAAGTAATCCATGGTGTTATGGCATAAACAGTAATTGTGTTTCAGACAAAGTAGTTCTTACAAACAGAACATTCACGATATCTATATATTCCTTAATATATTTCCTAATATTTGTCTTCGTTCAGCGAAGGAAAATACGAGTAAAGTCATTGCGTCACCAGCGTTTTCGAGCTGAAAAGAAAAATATTAGACAATAATATACTTATCACATGCACAATCCTAGAATTCGTAATTATTTTCAAAATGAAAGAGTTTGAACTACTTTCTGAGTAATATCAAATCGCTGCGAGCAAGTTGTTAATCTTTTCGAGTTATCAGTCGCGTGAGCGGGCGATGGCGCTGACATACTACAAGGCAAATGCTGTACAATTGCTAGGTCTATAGATTTAAGGGGGAGCTGCAAGTAATCAAGACAGTTTTAAAGCAACATTTGTCATCTAAGATGACAAGAAAACCCCTCATACTATATATTTTCAAAAAGGAGAGAATCTAAGGTTTAGTATGGTAGCAATAGATTATTTGACGGATGAAGGGGCGTATATTTTGGGTAAAACCCCTCAATTTGGTATCTATGATAGATATTAATTCAGTAAAAAACTGGATACTATTTTCTGAAATGTAATATTTCACTTGAAAGCAGAGTATATGCAGAAAAAAAACGACTACTTTATTTAGCATTATCTATCCTCATTCTAAAATGGCAGGGAATGAAAGACTGATACTCAAAAAGAGTGATTAAAATCAAGATAAGCAAAATTAAAATGCTTCTTCTTCAAAATGTAAGAACTTTATTGCCAATCAAAATAATAATTTTGTTAAATAGTATATAATAAACAAATGTGAAAATTTCAGAAAACGTGACCCAGCTGGAGGTGAGTTAAATTCTTTCGAAATCTTGACATTGGGAGAAAAGAGAAGCCAGGAAATCGGTTAATTTGCATAAACTTGCATAAATTTACACTTCTTTCCCTCCCAACTTAATACTGCTCTGCAAGCTAGAAGGTAAAGCCAACCGATATTTTAATCTTGGGTTCACAATTACTTAAAATAAATGAACCTTTGCAAAAACTTGGTCCTACTAAAATGTTTTTAGGGACACCGAACTAAGAAAATTTGGGGATTTTCAGAGGTTGAGCATTTGGCAATGACTAGTACATGTCTTCAATTAGAAAACACTCCCTGTATATACAGCCATATTTATATTAATGTCACGAATTTAATTGTCAATTGCAATAATTCACATTAAATGTACATGCAGCGTTTACATGTCATGATACGTTTGTAGTAGAGTGTGGCATCCTGAAGGATTTGGCCAAGGGGTTTTGTCTGTGGCTTCTCCGATAGGTGACTGGGTGCCTTACGTTGTGAGTTTGATCCCGATTGAAAATTTACCGAATTTTTACCCTGGGTTAATACCTCTGCGGGTGGACAGAATTTCCCCCGATAAATATTGTGTGCGTACGAGTGTGAGTGCTTCGTTAACACAGCATGTGAAGGGGTCGTAGTCAGAAAAATTGTACCAACTTAGCTCGTTTATTGAACCACTCTTCTTTGAGGTGGGGCTTTGGCCGAGCAGTTTTGTTTGTGACTTCTCCGCTGAGTGACTGGGTGCCGTACGTTGTGAGTTTGAACCCGATTGTAAATTTACCGTAACGTTTATTGAATTCAGTGTCGTACCATTCGGTCGGGTAACAGCGAGAGATGCTTCCCTTTGTCAGCTTGTTTAATTATTATGCCACTCACGTTTTCAGTTGTGTTAGGAATTTCTTTTCATCTGTCGATAAATTGTCCAAGGTTTGTTCAAGAACAGAGAGGGTTTAAAACTTTCGCCTTCCACAATGTTGAGAAACTCTTTAGGTACTGTTTATCTGCTTTTCACGTTTAGGTTGATCGTAATGGGATTTGTCCCAGTGAAATGTCCCGGTGTTAGTTTCAGCCTTGTCTATCTTTACCTTTGTACCGATGTTTGAATGCAGATCTACACTTCCCCTTTACTCTTCTATTTAAAGTAATAGTTGTTCGGTATTGATGCCTTTATGAATCAGGCAGAAGGAAATTTCCTTTGAACAACGCTGATATCAGCTGCAGGGAGGTGGTGAACGATTTGTTGTAGACTTTGTTTAGAGTTTATTTCTATCTCTCACCGAGGTTGTTTCCTAGATGTTCTCTATGTCATTGAATGGTATCGATGCATGGAAGGTATGAATGTGTTTTTGCTTAAAGAAACCTGTCAGTTTAAAGCATATTATTTTAACTGCTCATTGATGTCTAAACCTATTCAAGTCCCGGTTTGGGATTCTTTGGGGAACTTGTATTAGTAATCTTTCGAATGCAATCTGAATAGGGATGCTAAACATTCTTTAAATCTTGTACAATAAGGTGCGGCAATTTTTCCCACCTGCCGTTTATTTCAGTCTACCATAGAACCAGTCCTTTTGGGTTCCATTGCATCATGGGTTCTTTTGCCCGAATATTAAATTCTCCAGTGAACGAGAGTAGTATATACACTACGGTCCCGGGTAGCAATCTCCTAAAGCATTAAATTTCTGTTTCAAGCCACTCATCATCGTTTCACTTTCCATCTCCCCTGCAAGGGATGGGGGAATTGAGGGAGGGAACCAAACCCCTCCCGGAGTAAAATATTAGCCGCCTCTGATGACAATATTTTGTTGTCTGCCAGTGCTTTGACAGCCTGTCGGCCGAAACTAAGTTCCGTTTCGTAACAATGTTTCTAATTTGAATATGCAAGAAAATGTACAGTACAGATTTATATTACTGATATTATCTCCTACTGCGTCAAGGTAGTTATTGCAATATTCGGTTTCAAAATGTCGAAATCCTGTCAATGTCCTTTGCCACTGTATTGTATTACATTGTCGACTCGAGTCGGCTATCCGTGCAGCGCGCTTTTAGCAAGGCAAAGATGTGTTATACTTAGGTGTGCCGACCGCGATTATCCAGGGTGTTTCGATGATGAAATGTTGGGGTTTTTTTTACAGTCAAATGTACTCTAAATATTTAGACAGTTTTCCTGTAGAAAGAGTTAATCTGTGTGAGACCAGAATTGAGTCACAGACCATCGATGCATTGATTATAAATGGGTAAGAATGCCGAGGCGCTCCCGATAGTTTTCCCTGCGGCTATACTAGTAACCTATGCGAATTCTGGTTGAATCAGCAACTTCCTTTCCTTTGTTTTTGCCGAGTCAGTAAGACTCGGCTTTCTCTCACGGGGCATGAACGATCACCGACGCCAATGGTACTGTGGCGTACAGCAGCGTCAGCGAAGGCTCGTACTCCCTAGCTTAGTTGACAATGGCCCCGTTGCCGAACGTTCGTTGTTCGGAAGCTGAGTTTAGATGGGCCACCGGAATTCTTTAACCTTTTTGAGGACATGTTTTTGTATCGATATCTAGCGATCCGCGCGCAAATGCCACGTCAAATATCGACCGTTGTCATTAAAATTGTGTTTTAAAAATGTTACCAAGTGGGAGTGCCACTTTAAATTGCGTGTACAATACTGTACGGTCAATGTTGCATGGGAAAGTTTGTAAATCTCATAATTGTCATTACGTCACAAGTATTTTCGAGCTGAACAAAGACACATATTAGACAATAATATACTTATCATATGTACAATCCAAGAATTCGGTAATTTTTTTTCAAAATGAAAGAAGTTTACTTAAACAATACCGAGTTTTGACTTTAGAAATACTTTCGGAATACTATCAAAACACTGCGAGTAAGTTGTCAATCATTTCACATTTTCGGTCTCGTGAGCGGGCGATGGCGCTGACGTACGTGTGAAAGCAAATGGTGTGCAATTGCTAGGTCTATAGATTTTAGGGAGAGCTTCTTGTAATCAACACAGTTTTTTTCAAAGCAATATGTGTCATCAAAGATGACAAGGAAACCTTCACATATTATATATATTTTCCAAAAAGAAGAGAATCTAACGTTTAGTATGCTAGCGATAGTTTGGAAAGAAGGGGTATATATTTGGGGGAGAAAATGTCAATTTTGGTGTACAGTCAAAACTTTATGATATTTTCTGAAATTTAATATTTCACTTTAAAGAAGAGTATAAGTAAAAAAAATTGTTATATATTGCATTATCTATCCTCAATCTAAAATGGCAGATATTGAAAGACTGACTAAAAAGAGGATCAAAATTATGATAAGCAAAATTAAAATGCGTCTTGTTCAGAATCTAAGACATTTATTGCCAAACAACATGATCGTTTTGTTTATAGTATTTAAAGAATATAATGTGAAAATTTCATAAATTTGACCCTGCAAGAGTGGAGTTAAATTCTTTTATATCTTGAAATAAGAAGAAATACAGAAGCCAGGAATCGGCTGATTAGCATAAATTTATACTTCTTTCTAACCTAAATTACAACTGCTTCACAAGATAAAAGGTAAACCAAACCAATATTTTTAATCTTTGGTTCATAAATAAATTAAAATGAATAAATTTTAGAAAAAAAGTTATTTTGTCCAAATACGCTGTGTTACGAACAGCGCCACCTTAACACGTGACTTCCGCTTAATTATACACGATTCCATAGGCATAGGCCTAGAAATTTGCCTCAGACAAAGTTACGCTATTTTGCATTTTGAACAATAGTTTTCCTCTTCATCTAGCCTCATGGATATCTTCTTACATGTATCAGTTTACTGTCAAAACCGGCAGAATTGGACGGCACCAGCAGAATTGGACGCAGAACAAAGAAAAATTGCTGATCTTTCGAGTTTGAGCATTTGGAAATTACTAGTATTCAGTTTATAAACACTCCTTGTATACATATAGCCATATTTCTTTGATGACATGAATTGAAATGTCAACAGTGATAATTCACATTAAATGTACATGTAGCGTATACATGTAATCATACGTTTTGTAATATAGTGTGGCATCCTGAAGGATTTGGCCAAGCGGTTTTGTCACTCTATGACTTATCCGCAAGTAGATGACTGGGTGCCGTACGTTGTTAGTATTAACCCGATTAAAAACACCATATTTTATACCCTTGGTTGATAGCTCTGCTGGTTGGCATTTTTTGTCCCTGAGGCTGTCTTTAGCCCAGTTTAAGCGATGTATTCAGTGCTTCGATAAAGTTTTGTGCGATGTGTGATAATGAACTTACGAGTGTGAGTGCTTCCTGAACTCTACAGCATTCGGAGGTGTCGCGGTAAGAAAAATTGTAATAACTTAGCTCGGTTGTTGAATCACTCATTTTTGAGAGTGGGGATTTGACCGAGCAGTTTCGTCTTTGGCTTCCCCGCTAGGTGACTAGGTGCCGTACTTTGTTAGTTCGAACCAGATTGAAGCTTCGCCGTATTGTTTATTTCATTCATTGTCGTACCATTCGGTTGGGGTCACAAACAGCAATGCTTCCCCTTTCGTCAGCCGGTTTACTAGTAATTATTATGCCACTCACGTTTTAAAGTTGTGTTAGGGATTTCTGTTCATCTGTCGGTAAATTGTCCCAAGATTTGTTAAAGTACAGAGAGGGTTTAAAACTTTTGCTTTCCACAACGTTGAGGAAACTCTTTACTAAAAAAAGATACCGTTGATCTGCTTTTCACGTTTAGGTTGATCGTAATGGGATTTGTCCCAGTGAAATGTCCTGGTGTTAGTTTCAGTCTGGTCTGTCTTTCCCTTTATACCGATGTTTGCATATATACTTCTGTTTTACTCTTCGACTTAAAGCAATACTTGTTTGGTATGAATATGTTAATAATAAGCAAAAGCAATTTTCCTTCTGGTACTTTAACAGAAAAGAAGCCGATGAACATTACAGTTGTTTTAATTTCATTACAAACTAATTCGCAATTCTATTATGACAATGCCTTTTTTTCCTTTCAAGTGTCGTCATTTTTTATCGTAAGCGAAAGATGACTGAGAAAAATTAATGTCATGGCCAAAAAGTCACAAGGCTGCCTGTAGGACTAAGTCAGTTTCTTGAAATCGAATGGTTTGAGTAGATATAAAAGTAGGCCTGTAACTGACAAATATGAATCATGACCTTTCTGTTCCGTTCAAATAATACAAGTAACAAAATACAACAGCACGTACCTTGGGCGTTTACCAGTCCAATGCCTTCTGACATCTTCCCCTGGACATTCTCTGGAGCTCCCTCATAGGCCAATCCACGAGCACTGTCGTCAGTACGTTCGAACGTTTACAGTAATGCGATCAAGTATCCGTTGTTGTTCTTGTGTTGTTAGTTAACAATGAAACATTCATTCATTCATTCATTCATTCATTCATTCATTCATTCATTCATTCATTCATTCACTCATTCATTCATTCATTCATTCATTCATTCATTCATATTTATACTGGGTACATCCCTCAGTCACAAATGTAATGGACCAGTATAAATAAAATACATTAACTAAAGAAAGTTAATAGGGAATAAAGGCAAAAACATAACAAGATAGAACAAGTAAAATCACATGGCAGACCAAAAAATGATACATGTACAATAAAATCAGCACTATCAATAAACTACACAAAATCACATAGGAAGATGTTTCTTAAGCATTTGTTTTAGTTTCACTTTGTTTTTATTTCGGAATATTTTTTAAAATCAAACATAATTTTTTTATTTGTATTTTTTATATTGATTAAACAAACTAAACATTTAGTACTCATTTAATCGGAAGCATCCCGGTCACCACCAAATAATTCTCCTTACAAGGTAACGGCGCCGAGAAACGCCTGTTTAATAGTCTTTCGTCTGTCTACCCGCCTTGAGGCACGTAAAAGCAATCGGTCGCATTTCAATCGATTTTAGGGACTGGTCAGTTTCGTCGGCCTGAGGGGACCGGTGGATTATTTTTGCCGACGTCAAAAAGTGGCTGATCCCCATTCCAAATTTTGAAAACAGGGTGACCCCCCCCCCCCTGCACGCGACAACTGTAAAAGAAAAGGTTGACATTAAATACATATATATATTATATATATATATATATATATATATATATATATATATATATATATATATATATATATATATATATATATTTATACATATTTTATATTTTACATACATTCCGTGAATTTAATGAAATTGTTGACATGTCAGTTGTAAGATAGGAATTTCAAAGTGTCAATCTTGAAGTTTGAATACAGTACATTTTGAATGAGTTGTGAATGTATTTCACATTTTCTATGCTTAACCAGATGTCCTGAACAGAAATGGATGTCAATCATTAATATCAAAGAGGAAAAAGCAGTAAATCAAAAATTTTGATGGGTGTTAAGACTTGCCAGCCATCCAATTAAATCTCCTGAGGAGCCATAGAGAGGCATTTTAGCCAATCTGATGTGTGCAGTGTCTGAGATGACCTTTTCTTGTAACATTGAAACCATAAAAGCACAGCTAATAATGACAAAAACTGCCTTTTAACTGTTATTTTGGTCATAAAAAAGCATCATTCTACAGAAAACCTGAGACACAAAGGAAAACAGTTGCATCAATGACAACGAAAGATATCTTGTCATTTTTCTATCTCTAAAATAAGTCACTTTATCAAATATATATCGTGAAATATCTGTGCATGTTGCTTAAAATCTCATACTGAATTCCCATACAGAGAACAGAAAAGTATCAGGAATTTGTCATGCTTTTCATATGAAATGCAGATTTCATAACGGTACACTTTCACTTAGCAAACATCAAGATATCTCTGGCATATATCTCTGATTTATTAAAGTATGGCGCCCGAAGGGCGCGGAGAAAAATATGAAACATCTTGATAACTCTGATATATATTTCTTGTATATTAAAGTCATGCACGGAGGGCGTGCTGAAAAATGTCTGATATATTAAAGCAATGCGCTCGAAGAGCACGCTGAAAAATATTAAACATACAGATATCTCTGATATATGTATGCCTGATATGTTAAAGTTGGGACGTGCTGAAAATATGTCTGATTATTAAAGTTCAAAATGCAACTGAATGATGAAATTTGTGGCTGACACGATGCATTTTAGGCAATGATGAGCCTGTGTCGAAATTCAAAAACACACTGACCCCCCCCCCCTATTGGGCATTTCAAAAACATGGTGACCCCCCTATCACCAAAGTCAAAAAACAGGGTGACCCCCCCATGAATCCACCGTTCCCCCCCCAGGCCGAAGAGACTGACCAGTCCCTTAGCATCTTTTTTTTCGTGATTCGTCAGTATAATCAGCGTAAGAAACCCAGGACATACCCAAACTTTGTGTACCGCCAGTTTACCTTCCATATTTTACACATGGGAGCTCGTGCAAAAGCAATATCAGCCAGGTATTCTGTCTGCTGGCAGCATATCATATCGATATCTCTATAACGTTTGGATGAAATTCTCATATCACATTTGCAGTACACATTTGCATTTCTAATCTACCTTCTAGAGCCAATTCCAATAATATCAATTTTCACATATTCATATATCACATATTTCACATATTAATGCACATATAGCGCTAGTTTAGTAGGAGGAAAAATTGTTGATAGTTTACCCTATAGACTTCCATGTATAGTAAAATGACAATTTAGCTTTGTCTGGGGTGATGTCCAGGCCTATGCTGACTTTTAAACCGTGCAGCATACTCATGTAACTAGTTGGTTAATTTGGGGCCACACATTTGAAGAAGGTCGTATTTCACACGATGGACCTGCCTTGATATCTCCCAGCCCACTCCTCGTAATAATTGCGAGCTCCAGTGGAAACATAAATTACTATTACATATTTTGCAAAGTAATGCTTTCGACTCAGCATAAAGAATTACAACCATAGTCCAACAAACGCTGGAATTAGTGTTCTGTTGAACGTAAATTGGTGAGGCAGAGTCAAATACTTCTAGTCTTTGACATCAGCAAACAAAAAATGCTTTGGTCAAACGTATGTGTATTCATTCTGTGTCTTGTTTCAGGACCGTCCAAAATAATGCCAAGATGCGATATATTACCATAATTGGGATCGAGGCTTGAATTGAATTCAATATTTGGAAGAAAATGTTCTTTCTTGCTTTTATAAAGTGCATAACGTGCTCTACCCGTCACGAGAAGTTTGGTATTCCACAAACAACTTTCCCCATAGAGCCCTATGGCCGTATAACTTTTCGCCGAGGCTGCTGGATAATTATGGAGCTTATGCGCACATGGCTTACGACCTGACTTGACCCCGCAATATCCAGCGAATTTCAAAATCAATAAGTAAACAATGGCTGGCGACGGCAAATCATTTTGCGTTGTCCCATTGATAGAGGCAATAGAGAACAAATGGAAAGCCTCAACAAAAAGACTGCAGCAGTCGGATAACTACTTCCCAGCAGAGGTAAATCGAATTGTGCAGCGTGAAACAGTTTTCAGAGGTAATGTTGTGGTCGTATGCTGACGATTTGCCGTACGCCCACGTACGTACTGCCATGGGGGGGGGGGGGCAGGCATAGCCGTGTCAGCATGGAGATATGCTTCCTCAGAGGGTCTATCACCGCTCACCTCCTCCATTTTCTAGGTCAAACAAGCCAATCCTATTTGTCAAAAGACGGAAAATAGGCTATGCATAACATCCCGTGCCATACATTTCAGTCGCGTTCCCGACTTGCTTGTGGGTGGAAAAGTTAGATGATGTATTCAGGTCACTGGGAAAATTAGCGGTTTCCACATGAAAAATCTCATTCATCTTCTCCAGGTCCTCTAAAAAGGACAGATGAAGTGCCCAGAAAACTTCGGAAAATCACAAATGTTTGAGAGCGCTTTTCAAAAATATGTAGTTTACGAAAGAAATGACAGAATTCCACCGGGTTTTCATTGTTTACAAGGTTGTCTTTCTGTCTTGTGATTTGCGCATGTGCAGAATGTTTTCAGCCAGTTGTTTATTCAGAATCGAGCGTGATTCCGAGACAAGAAAAACCTGTCTGCATGAGCCGATCGCGGCGCTCCACAAAAAATGACGTCATTGCTCATTAACCTCCCCCTATAGAAAGTTATACGGCTATAGGAAGGTTGTTTGAGAATTTCCCGAGGGTATTTCAACTGTTTGTAATACTTTAACAAATGGTGGCGCATGTGGCGCTATTTAAAATGCTGCATTAGTAGAGTACAGCATTCTAAGAGCGCCACCGATACGTGAAGTAGGGTTGCATGTTAATATATACTGAGGCACGATATCTTTCTTGGCTGGTTATTTTTGTGACGAAACGATTCTTCTGCAACACCAATCGTACTGTTATTTACAGATTTTCAGGGTATTTTTGTGAATTCTAAATGAATCATGCTCATATTTAAAAGAGACAATATGAGCAAGATTCAAGTGTAAACATTCATGTATATATGTATATGTATATATTGACTACATAGCCACAATAATTACATAATGTGACAACTGTTTATTATTTGCGAATACTGATGAGACATATAGTTGTTAATATCTCGTTCTTAAAATGGAATTCACAGATTACATTTCAAAATATTGCCCTGCCGGTAATTCTAAGATTTTACAAATAATTTTTGGTGAAAATCCAGATAATTTTAATAGAGTAAAACACTTTGTAACGTTCACATGAACGATGGTCGACTATTCCAGTAGAAAAGGTTGAAGTCGTTAGACTGGTTAGGCATCATTTGAAAGGTTGACTCCAGATGAAATCATTTAAATTTGTGTTGAGTATCAGGGGAACATTTTGGAAAGTATCCACATAGTTTAGTTTCAACATTTAATTTAAGATTACAATCTTATTTAAATATTCAAAACTATTTTGATTTGAACCCAAACTAAAGAACCAATTCAATATATATTTTTGTTGTAGTACTACCTCGTACATCTTAAAGACAAAATATTTTAAGTATCCATTTCAACGAAAACAAAATGTTATATACTTAGAATTGCGCACAAGATGTCTGTGACCTTTTTACAATGTTTCAACACATAGTAAATCAAACTGCAATGATTTTTTGTGAAATGTAGCAACTAGTAAACTATACAAACTTCAAGACATTCTTTATATAGGTGAAAAATAGTAAACGAAACTTCAAGAAAATCTACGTAAAATGGTCGCACATGATAAGCTGCAGTTTATGTGAAACAAAGGCGAATAGCAAACCATAAGTCTGTAAGACATCTAAACATTAAAAGAGGCGGAAATAGTAGAGCAGACTATAGGCAAGCTATGTAAGAAGGCGGGAAATAGTAAACCAAATTTTAGGACTGTCTACGTAAAATGGTGACAAGTTCTAAACCAAACTGCAATACAGTTTTATGTAAAAGAAACCAGACTGTAAGACATTCTACAGGTAAATTGATGCGATAAGGTAAACCACGCTTCAGTACAATCTGTGAACAAAATGGCAAATTGTAAAACAAAACTTCAGTACAGTCTACGAACAGAGGAGGCAAACAGGAAACAATTCATAAAGAGAATTTCCAGATAATTTAAAGGTGGGTTACTATGGACAAAATTTGGCAAAACAATAACAACTCTGAAGAAAGTGATAATAATTAATTGAGTTATTATTTATTCTTGAAACCTCATAATTGTTCATAAATGTCGATCGACGTTTCTTATAAGCTTACTATACGAGGGGAAAGGAGTACATAGATATGAAAACCCAAATGAACTCTAAATCAACAAAACGATTGTCCATTTTGTATTCTTCACAAGTGAATTGTGTTGTCTTCTATATTTAATCTTGGTTTCCGTTTGAATTTTCACACCGTGAATTGTGGTCTACATACACTCTGAATTTCCTAACAGGTTAAGTCTACTTTTAAAACTACTATATGTGAATTGTGTGGCTCTTAGTTTACCGACCGAACTAGCTTCACTGTAATGTCTTTATTAATTTTAACCTAATTTCAAATATTGTTGACATATATCCACTATCTCTTCTACTTTACCTACAGTCTCCAATTTTGCACGATTAATAGTGCTGTCTACCATCTGCTCAATTTTCTCTTCCTCTTTCTAAGCCTTGCTTTTTTGTAAGTTAGCCTGAGACACAACATACATATTTATACCATTATTCTACATGGTACTAAAAATTCCGCTTAAAAAGATTAAACTTCGTTCAAAAGTACTCATTTAAACGTAAAATTGTAATACATCTCGTGTAATATCGCAGAACCTACATATAAAAGTCCATGCAAAGTAAATTATATATCAATGTTTAGATATATGGTAGATATTTGCCAAAAAATCTCATGACTTGACTTACTTGTCTTGCTATCATTTGTCCAATAAGATTGTGATTTACTAATGGTGGTAACACGCACTTGAATCTGTTAGCTACAATCTGAGCCAAAATAGTATAATCTTACACAAAACCGCTACGAGATGCCAGTTCTACAGAGAGCCTGATTCATATGCTTATGTAATGAAGTTGAGGCCTCTTCTCTTGTGAAATGTCAAGTGTACCTCGATTGTAGCGTCACGTCACATTAACGTCAATGAGAGGTGTGGACCAAACATTTATCATAATATCTGCAAAAAAAAAAACTAGACCAGGTGACTCTGTCACTTGACACCTTCAGAGTATCTATATACTCTGTTTCAGTCATTTGTCAGTCACATAGCTAGTTTGATATCCATCTAAAGTGTGTTCATTCAAACCAATAAGAGAGGTCTCCCAACTTTTTATCTAGAGGTTAGCTACTCTGTTCACTCTGCTGTCTGATCTCAGTTCCCCTTTCAACTTTTCCCAGAACAACTTCCTACCTATTTCATTCTCAGGCCACTTAAGATAGCTTTTAGTCAGCAGAATATTACGTAAGCTAGGCATACTAGCGTCGGGAATTTTTTTTAGTGATATCATAACAATTATATCTCGTTTCTCTTCAAATAGACAACTTTGCGCCATCCTCATCTCAAAGTAACACCATTCACTCGCAGCAAAATGTGGAGATAGTATCAACATGGTTTTCCTGCTTTGCTCGATGCTGTCAAGAATGTTGTCAAAAATATCCTTGCCGGGTAAAAAATCCCGTTCGTGTATGCAGAGTTTGAAATTAGGCGGATCAATATGCTCAAGATGAGGAACCAATTCATGTACGACCCAATCCCTGTCATGTGGTTGTAAACAACGAATGCGTCATACTGTTTACTGATTGGTTGTTCTTCGTCATTGCGTTGGAATTGGTATTGCCCACTTTCAGTTTTATGAGGAAGTATGCAAAATGCACATGCCAGTGAAACCGTTTCACCAAAATGGCTGTGATTACAACTACAGCAACGAAACATGCTAACGGTAATGAAACTATGAAGACTAAATTACATTCAAATCCGAGTTCAACCGAATTGACTGGTACACCATATCTCTCTGCAGGTAAAGAACACCTGTTAGGCAGTCTTTCATCGCAAGTGAACAATACCGTGACTTGTGTATCTTTTTTCAGCCAATCTCTAAATGGTTTCATTTTACAAGAGCAGTCAGTGGGATTTTCGAAGAGTACTAACAACCACAACGAAGACAGAGGTTTGAGTATTTCCGGTGACAGAACCATGATAAAATTTCCTGACAAATCCAATTTTTCTAATTTAGTTAACTTGTCGGGCACGCCATGAATGATTGATATTTGGTTACTTACCACTGACAACTTACGGGGCTTCTAAGCTCGTTCAGACTTGTGAAGTTAAGTTGGCTAAAATTGTTGCCGTACAGTTCAAGAGTTCTGAGAAATTGCCGAGGATGTAAATTTATCGCTTCGGTATTAAGTATAAATCCAACTATGTCTGTCATGGTCGAAGTTCACATATCGTATGATTAAATTTCTCAAATGTTCAAGTCTGAGGTTTTCTGGGAAGATTTTGCCGGCTATAGTACCCCCATGACTAGGTACAGTTAAACTCTCAAGATGTGGTGTATGCGCTAAATTGATAGCTGAAAAGTCAGCTGTCTCCAACGTTAACGTGAGTGTGGTAAGGCCGCTGAGGTTTTGTAATATGTGATTATTTGGAACAGCTGGTTGATGTAACAATGTGTTACCTAATAACTCAAGACTTTTTAAATTTGCATTGTATGAAATGTTCCATCAGGCACCACTTGTAAGTTGTTATCAGATAAATCTAGGTGTTTCAAATTTGAAAGAAAGATAAAACTTTTTGGATGTATAGAGTTAAACTTGTTGCCACTGAGATCAACAGAAACAAGGGCTCGATTGTTCTTAAACACGTGTTGAGGTATCTGCCAGAAAACAGATTTGTGCTGACATCAATATTTCTCAGGTTTATCACTTCTGATAGCGCAGAGACAAATTTTCCGAAATTTTGTAATCTGTTGCTTTGAAGTGTCAATGTTGTTAAAATTGACAGGCGACCGAGTGATACGAAAGAATCATCATCGAGGTAACAGAAATACATGGGAAAAGTTTTTAGTTTTGAAATAAAATTTGTAGCGATTGTACCCAGAAGGTTATCAGATATATCCAGGTTCTTGCAGATTGCTGTTAGCAAGGCCCTCAAAAGTCATTTCTGTAAGATTGTATCGGTCGTTTCGATCAAGTATTGAACTTACTGTAAGGACATCAATTGTTACATTTTGTAGACTAGTGAGAAAATCCTGGAATGTCTGCTTGCCTATTACTGTTTTCTTGATAATTTTCAGCTTTGACACAATGCTGATCCTCAACGAGGGAATTTTCTTGGCTTGCCACAGTAAGAATTGCGAATCGAGATTTAGTTGTTTCAAATAATTCTTCGACAGGTCAAGCTTTGGAAACTTGCTACCATTTGTACGTACAGTGTAGAATGTGACTTCTCGGAGCTGTGAAAAGTGTGCACAAGTTGATATTGCAGTCTTCTTCTACATCCAACTGGGTAATCGATAATTTCAAGTTTTTTAGGCTTCAAATTTTCTATATCCTCACAATTCATACGGTTTACATCAAAATCCACTTTTTAAGATTTATCAAATATTTGTATGATTCGCTCGAAATGTTAGCAAACGTCGACCGGCAACTCGGAGTTCTTCTAAATTGCCCACGCTTTGAAAGAGCAACGGTGGTAGCAAGATGAGATGTTCATCAGATTGAATAGGCGTGTTAATGCTCAACTGGACTAGATTTACCATATTTGGGAAAGGACTATCTGAGGTGTTCATGAAAGTCTTGATGCAAATGTTCAGTTCTTTTAGATTGGGCAGGTGTTTAAATGTATCCTTACCGAATGTTACGCACCCTTCACCAAGAAGGTTCAACTTTCGTAACTTGTTCAATCCAACAAATGCAGCAGAATGAATATCTAGATCGTGATCAAACCTCACAGTCAGCTCCTGCAGCGAGTGAAGATTTCTTAAGGACTCCTGCGTAAGGCCTTTGATGTAGTATAAGGAGAGGTCAAAGTGAGTTGTTGATGATGGCAAATCTCCTGGGTACTGTCGTCAATTTTCGGTAGCCACAGTCAACACGGGTGGAGTAGTAAACTTTACATCCCGCTTCCGAAGCAAAGACAGAAAAGTTCAATGCCATCATTAAAATGCAGACCTTAAAGTTGGTTTCTCTGATTAAATTGATAGTGTCTTCATGATTATTTTCAAACCGTTTATAGCATATACGGGGCTGACAGTGTTGTAGGGGTTGATAGTCACAAATGCCCGCAAACGCTTGTGAGCACAAAGTCTACTCTTAACGTGATTTGATACACATGTCCCTTGGTCGTCGGAGGGAATAGAAATATAAATCAGGCCGCAGTTTTTAGTGGAGTTTCATACCGGATGCGAAAGACAGCGTTCTTTCGTGACATATGTTGAAAGGTCATTCAGAAATAGCACCAGGAAGCGAAGTGTCAAACTGCAGATTAATGTCAGATTTAAATGGTGACCATTTGGTGGGGGTTTGTCTCGGATAATCAGTTTGCCTTCAAAAAGAAGCCCGGCACTGACATGTACAGCTTCCTTTTAAAAGAAACTATACACTGCTATGACGGTTCAGAATTTGTTTGTCTCGATAATGTTGGAGATGTATATGACAGAGTAAATCACATTACCTTATGAAAAGACATCCTGTCCGTTTGCTCTGCTTTTGGCTTTCGTTCAAAAACTTTTTGTGTTTGCATTTTTGTATGCTGTTTCTTCCTCTTTAAGTAACAAAGGAGGTTCGGCAAGCAGGAATCATGTCACATTGCCACTCCTCCTTTTAAATATATGTAGGTGATCTACATGAAACTTTGTCTAGCTATGGTATTGACTGTTAAGTGGGGGGATGTGGTTATGAATAATGTGTCATATGCAGATGACATCTATCTGTTTAGGCCATCTGTCAAAGATATGGGAGAAGTTGTACTTGTTTGTGAGCAATATGCTGCATAAACCATGATGTGTCATACAATGTAACGGGATGTGTGTGTTTAAATCTATTGATAAAACTTTATAATACAACTGCCTGGAGTCATGGTCAGTGGTCACATAATGAAATCTATAAATAAACTTATTTACTTGGGGCATGTCTTTACATATGACCTAACAGATGATGGTGACATTATTAACCATAAAAGATCATTGTGTTGTTCCTCTGCTTTAGTGATAATTAATTAGCTGCGGTCAACTATGTCCATAGTGTACAATTATTGTGCCATTAATGTATCTGACACTAGTGTGTACATGTTTGTAAAAATAATGCACTCCGCACTTAGTCAGGGCTTTGTAAGTTTCATCTTAACTGTTAAAACACTTTCTCAGTTTTGAGGAGAAAGGCTGTTTGTAGCTTCTTCAATATGGCTCACGCGCTGTGGTATCGTGTCATTACAAGCATTATGCGCATCTGGCGTGCACGTTTTCTGGGTTACAATATCACTTGCGATCTCTGACGTTTTGTTGAGGCGGTTTTGACGTTTAAATATGTCTGTAATACATCTTTAAAAGCCACTATTGTTTTGCTAATTTGTCTGTATTCTTGTTTTTGGTGACTGTCTTTCTTTATTTTATTTTTCATTGTATATCGATGATTTTTAGGTAGTATGAAATAAAGTAATTAAAAACACTACTATTTGCGTTGGTGACTTGGAATGACACGTGGTGCACCTAGATCGGAAACAACTGGAAGTTGTCTTTGCCATTTTGAACATAAAAGCGTGTTTCTTGTACCAAAAGCGGAATCAACAAATTCTTGTGAAAAATGTATTGATAATAATTACATATTTTCAGAAAACCTTGTGAAATGTCGTTCAGAGTAAGTATTCTTTCAACAGCTTTGATTATAACATTTTACTCCTAGATTCTTTTACTTTGGCGTTTTGATAGTTTGACATAATGACAGTAATGTTGGTTTCTCCCATATAACGAGCTAATTAATATTGCAACAATAGTGTGCCATGTAAAATCACGACAAATATCATTCACGTGTGTATTGCAGCATTTTGAGCAGGCAAACTCGGGACTTTGCGATTCTCCCACCATTGAATAATTAGTCCGTTGTGATAATGCAACAATCCACTCTCACTCAACAAACTCCTCACGAATAAGCTAACTATTACTTCTTAGGGAAACGTTAAGTTACTATGTCCATAGACAGGCCGGAAATTCTTCTTGTGCTTCCGTCAAAATCAATAAACCCTGACCAACTAAGAAGACTTATCACCTTTTTTGGAAGACCATAACAAATAACGACCCTCGTCCCCAAGTTGTGCCATCACGAAAGTAAATTTTGATTTGGCGGTATTAAGTCCTTATGTTAAATTCACAGAAACTGTAAGCTTAAACATTCTTTTCAGAGTATTTGTTCGGTATATCAACTACAGTTTCTTGTTTTTCCGACAGCATTTGGAATACAAGTACCAAGTCTTTTCTTAAATTGTCAATGCAGCGTGTCATTGTATATCTTGCATTCAACGTTGTCGTAGTATATAAAAATTGAATCCAATTTCGGATCTGATCAGAATTAACAATGTAGGACCCACATACACGGTAAATTATGTTGCAATGATGACAACCTGAGTGCTTGTTATATATAGGAAGTAGACCTAGAAACTGTTGCCGACTCATTAAAGAAAAAACAAATATTGCTGTCAAACGTTACGACATACGATCACGTTGCAATGAACAGTATATGGTTTGGCATCACAGTCATCAAAGAACAGAAATTAAATGTATTTTGCATTCATGTTCTTTTGTTTTATTACTGGAATACGTTTTATGCTTGTGATTCTAGAATAACGGCCAGAAATCAAATGCACTGCTATCCAATAGCACAAATTGAGCTTTCTTTAACTTAATCAAACACCAGATCCTTAACATATATCTCCCTGGTTATAATATGTTATTTCTAGTGTTTGAAATCCTAATGCCTTAACTTTTTTCAATTTGGAATTCAACAGATGGGACTCAGGTTGTACATTTGGGTCCATCGTAGATTCATCTTGACCGTCTGGAAGAGGGATTTTCCAGCCACATTTGCATATTGAAGTTCGCTTGGAAATGAGATGACCAATTGTTAGTCTACGGAAAGTCTTGGTTTTCACTGATAACCTTTTTATTCCCACCCGCAATTATTTAAGTTGCCAAACCAGGACCCAGCGCAGGTTCTGTATTTTTAAGTATAGCCCAACCTGCACAATGCAGCAAGCTACGTGAGATGAGATTGCTTGTAGTTTACCCTTGACAAACACACGGTTTCCATATCTTCCCTCCCTTCTATGGCAGTGTTGTTGCGATCTTACCGTAGAACAATGTTTTCAATATCCAACATTGATAACGGTTCAAATTTCCAATCTACACTAATTGTAGATAAGCGTGTGTTGACTCATTGACGGAACTAGACTCAGTAGATTGAGCTGCGATGCACTGTGTTGTAGTCGAACGTTGACAATTTCATGAGTGCACACATACTTGTAAAGTCGTTGGAGGATGGGTAAACGGTTCTTGTACATCTCCACTTTTGCCATTAGTTTTCGGAATATCATAGAAAGCTCTTTTTAAGGTTTGCTTTTAGTTGTTGACCTAAAATTCGTCTTCTTCGAAACTTTCCTTTTGACAGCTCTTGGAGTTTGTATAACAATTCCGATAATGGTTTCATTTAGATCAGCCTAAATAATATTTAAATTTACTCATCCACTTTGGTTAAAGAATTCCTTTGTCTATAATTGCAAAGCATTCAAATTTTTGTGTTGGTTAACGGGATTTCATTTACTGTAGTAAAACAGTGCCTAAACCAAAAGTGATCTACGTGAAAAGTGGCACATATTCAGAGAGTTGAAGAGGTTAATCACTGATTTAAAGGGACAAAGTCTGCCAGTTTTTCAAGAATTTTGTTTGATGCAAGATACTACTTATATTGTTTGGCATGTTGAAAGATACTAAATAAAAGGGGTGACCATGCATATATTCGACCAAGGTTTTAGACACGGTACATGAAACCATCGCGATAATGAATTAATGGTCATGACCATTAATTCATTTTCACCATGGTTTCATTAATTTGTCTAAAACCGGGTTCGAATATACGTATGGTCACCCATTCATTCAGTATCTTTCAAGATGTCAAACAATTATAAGTAGTATCTCGTATCAAACAAAATTCATGAAAAATGGCCGACTTTGTCCCTCTAACATGGTGATCTAACTTTGAAGCATGTCATAACTGATGACACTTATATATCATTGAAACTCGTCGTGCTGTCTAAGACAATAGTACACTGGTTTTAATGTTGACTTTTTTAAAAATCAGAAAATAGGAAATTACATGTTCGGGGATCATTTCAAATTAAAAGCAAGGCAAAGAACATTTGAAAGACGTTTGACAACAAATGTGCAAAAATTAATAGCAAAAGGATATAAGAATCATACCCTTTCTATGGACATTATGACTATCTACCCGCTGATCCCGACCCTTCTTCTGTACATATCTTCCGACACAATAACTGAGCAGTCACATATCGTGAAGTTATTTCCATGATTTTCCATTTAATTTTAAGTTCGTGTTCATTCATTAATTGAGGGGGTCATTGGTCTGCGTCTGTCTTCAGTTTATTGCTGCACCACTTCCTGAATGTTAATGCAAGATTTGGGGGGGGGGGGGGGGGGGCTAATGGATATCGTCGGACAAAATGGACGTAGGCGAACAGAGTTTCGTCAATATCCCTCCGTCAGCTAGCCCGTATCCCTCGAACTCGCTGCTTCTCGTCCGGCGTAGAATCAAGAAAGACGAAAAGTATGGAGAATCATTTAGTAGTGTGAAATTAATTAAGGTTAATTTGCATATTTAATGAACTTTGTGAACTTAGTGAACTTAATGTACTCTGTGATATACCTCTGAAATTATGGAACCAACTTTGGTGAAACTAGCTACAGATATTGATCTGATAAATATCTTCTCGTCGCATGAAGCACTGTGCGGTGTAAAGTTAATTAAGGGTTCATTTGCATTTTTAATGAACTTTGTAATTAGTGATAAACTATGAAATTACAGCATGAAGCGTACTGCTATGTATTGAACCAGTTGTTAACCACGTAAGCACGTTCAGTTCACATCTGGTTGTATTAACAATTACTTCTGCTTTCTTTATCGTCCGACAGATGATTAGTTCAATAAATCTTAGTCGTCTAGCATCTATCACTTTACGTATACAAGCTGGAAACAAGAAAAAAGCACTTATGTATCATAACTTGCAGATATAACTGGCAAAAATTACATGATTGGAAAACAAGTTGAAAACTTGAAAAATGCAAACAATATTTTATTTTTCGTATAGATGAAAGCCTGTCCTTACTTAATGTTTAAATGTGTTAGCACAGTCCCGTGTGCGACACAAACGGCAGACTACAGCCTAAAACTTGCCTAAACATGCCTTGGGTACTGGGTTCAAACTTCTGTAGCCTCCTGACCGACCCATCCGTGTGTTCTAGAATATTTAATGATCTTAAAATGATAGTGGTGCCCTCTGCAAGCTATATTGGCACTATAAGTTATGTGAATTACATATCACTTGTTTTTATATGGAGGATTATAGTGTGCTCCATAATTAGTCCCCACGGACACCGTCCAGGGGGACTTATAGGTTTAGACATGTTCGTGCGTGCGTCCGTGCGTCCGTTCGTTTACGCAGATATCTCAGAGATACCAGGAACAATTTAATTCTAACTTGGTACAAGGATTACTTCATATGTCATACATATGCACGTCGATTTGTTTTGTGATACAATCCAATATGGCCGCCGTGCGGCCATTTTGTTACGATTTTTTCATGTACGTAGCGATAACTCAGGCATGTCTCAACCCATTTTATTCAAAGTTGGTACAGGGACATTGACCTATATCATACATATGCACGTCAATTTGTTTCATGATATGATCCAATATGGCCGCATGGTGGCCATTTTGTTACAATTTTTTCATGTACTGAGCCATAACTCAGGCATGTCTCAACCAATTTTATTCAAAGTTGGTACAGGGACATTGACCTATGTCATGCATATCCACATTGATTTGTTTTGTGATACAATCCAATATGGCCGCCATGTGGCCATTTTGATATGATTTTTTCATGTACAGAGCCATAACTCAGGCACATGTTATTCAAAGTTGGCACAAGGACATTGATGTATATCATACATATGCATGTCAATTTGTTTTACGATATGATCCAGTATAGCCGCATGGCGGCCATTTTGGTACAATTTTTCCATGTACAGAGCCATAACTCAGTCATTGTCTTAACTGATTTTTTTCAAACTTTCAATGGTACAAGCACATTGACCTATGTCATGCATATCCACATTGATTTGTTTTGTGATATGATCCGATATGGTCGCCATGCGGCCATTTTGTTACGATTTTTTTCATGTACGGAGCCATAGCTCAGGCACATCTCAACCGATTTTATTCAAAGTTCGTACAAGGACATTGACCTATATCATACACATGCATGTCAATTTGTTTCACGATATGATCAAATATGGCCACATGGCGGCCATTTTGTTACAATTCTTTTATGTCCTCAGCCATAACTCAGACAAGTATCATCAGATTTTATTCAAAGTTGGTACAAGGACATTGAAATATGTCATAAATATGCATGTCAATTGGTTTCACAATCTGATGCAATATGGCTGCCTTGTGGCCATTTTGTTATGATTTTGTCATGTCCTGAGCCATAATTTGGATATGTATCAACTGATTTTTTTCAAAGTTGGTACAAGGACATTGACCTATCATGTCATAAATATGCATGTCTTTTGGTTTCAAAGTCCAATGCAATATAATGGCTGCCTGGTGGCCATTTTGTTACGATTTTTTCATGTACAGAGCTATAACTCAGACATATTTCCACCAGTATCATTCAAAGTTAGCACAAGAACATTGACCTATGTTCATTTGTGACTCTGATTTCTATTCCAAATTAAAAGACGTATTAGTAAGTGTGCCCTTCTAAATTTCTTGCTCTGTTCTTGCGTTGATGGACTTGCGAAGCGCTCCCACTTTATCAATCTTTTGCTGAATTCTTTTAACAAATACAAATATATATCGTGTTGGGTAAATTCTGATTGGGTTGGATATACAAACCTATTGATCTTTTTGAATTCTCGAAATGTCAGCTATAACTCCCATTCAGTAAAAATATTCAAATTGTCAATTTATACAGAAAAGTAATATTTTATATGTAGAATTCAACAATATGTATGTCTGGCGCCTTAAAGGGTTCAAATCGTAGTAAACAAACATTGGAGACCTTCTTTCGAGAAATTGTGCAAATCGTTAACCCAACTGCAATATACCATCTGTCAAAATATAGCAAGAAGTAGATCGAACATGTGGAAAATAAATCAATACAAAGTAAGGCAAGTAAACCAAACTTATAGGCAGTGTATGTAAAATGTGGTGAACGGTAAGCAAAACTTGTAACAAACATAAATCCAAATTGAAGACTGTCTCCGTAAAAAGTAGCAAACAGTAAATGAACCTTAAAAGACAATCATTAAAAAAGATAAATAGGAAAACAAACTTGAAAATGATCTATTTAAAATATGGTGAAATGTAAATAGAACTTCAAGACAATCTACGTATTATGCGAAAAAAGTAATCCAAACTTGAAAACAACGTTTACAATATGGTGAACTGTAAAACTTGAAGACAATCTGTGTATTATTTGATAAAAGTTAAATTAAACTTGAAAACTATCTTTTTAAAATATGGTGACCACTAAACAAAACTTGGAGATAATCTGTGTATTACGTTGCAAAAAGTAAACCAAACTTGAAAACTATGTATTTAAAATATGCTGACCACTAACGGAACTTGGATATAATCTGTATATTATGTTGAAAAAGTAAACCAAACTTGAACACTATGTATTTAAAATATGGTGATCATTAAACGAAACTTGAAGACAATCTATGTATTACGTTGCAAAAAGTAAACCAAACTTGAAAATTATCTATTTAAAATATGGTGACCACTAACGAATCTTGGATATAATCTGTGTATTATGTTGAAAAAGTAAACCAAACTTGAAAACTATGTATTTAAAATATGTAACCGCTAACTAACTTGGAGATAATCTGTGTATTATGTTGAAAAAGGAAACCAAACTTGAAAACTATGTATTTAAAATATGGTGATTATTAAACGAAACTTGAAGACAATCTGTGTATTACGTTGTAAAAAGCAAACCAAACTTGAAAATTATCTATTTAAAATATGGTGACCACTAACGAATCTTGGATATAATCTGTGTATTATGTTGAAAAAGTGAACAAAACTTGAAAATTATCTATTTAAAAATATGGTGACCACTAACGAAACTTGGAGATAATCTGTGTATATGTTGAAAAAGTGAACCAAACTTGAAAACTATGTATTTAAAATATGGTCGCCGCTAAACGAAACTTTGCGATAATCTGTGTATTATATGGACAAAGGTTAACCAAACTTTTAAAAATCTCTTCAAAACATCATGAACACTAATGCGAAAATAGCAAACCAAACTTAACGACAATTTATACAAATGTGGCTAACAGAAAATGAAACTTGAGGACAATCTGCATAAACAGTTGGCAAATACAAACGTGAACACCGTCGATGTGAAATGTTACAAGCACAAGAGTAATCAATACTTGAACACAATCTACGTCAAATGGGACAAAAGGCCAATCAATGTAAAGTCAATCTGTGTATCAAGATAGTAAACTAAACTTTAAGACATTTGTTTATATATGTGATCAGACTTGGAAGACATCTATGTAAACAGAAGGCGAACAGTAAACAAAATTTAATATGAAAGTGTTGCAAAATAGTAATCTCTCACTGACAAAACCATTTCAAAAGAAAGTCTGTTTATAAAAGGTGGCATATTTTCAGAAATTTTAAGAAGTTCAATGCAATGATCAATATGTGACAAACAGCCACTTTGAAAACTATTCATTTAAAATATTATAAACAGAAACGAAATTCTCAACTTGAAGGCAATCTACGCAAATGTGACAAACACAAATAGTAACTAGAATTGAACTCAATCTTTGCAAAATGAGTAGTAAACCAAATTTGAACATAATTCATGTAAGATGAGTAGTAAACAAACAAAACTACAATAATACAATCTATCTAAATGTGGCAAATAGTAAATCAAACTTGAAGACAATGTTTGTTTAAGTTACAAGGTGGCAAATAGTAAACCAAACATGGCCACAATCCATGTAAAAATGTGACAAGCACAGTAAAGTAAACTTGAATACAATCTATGTAATATGACATCAAATAAATTCAAATGTGGCAAATACCAAAAAAACTTGAAGAAAATGTATATAAAATGGCAAACACAAAACGAAACTTGAAGTCAATCAGTGTCTCAAGGTGGCAAATAGTAAACCTAAAAACAATCTTTCTAACTGAGCGAAATTAAAGGTGTTTCCAATTTTTTAAATTTTAGTTCCTTTGATGACAAATACGATCGGTACCAATCTATATAATGTCACCAATCCACTATTCTTGGTATTACAGGAAGTCCTGTCATATAGACTACATTCGAAAGGCTTCGCTGAAGTTCAATATTTTCGAAAAATCTCGTAAATACTCCAAACATGAATACGTAAAAGAATCCCGCGTAAATGATATATCGATTTATAGCTCAAACGATAAACATTTGGTTGCTAATAAAACACAACTCAATCATAGGACGAAAATCTCAGCTAGCCAAAATCTTATTTTCTGATCACAAAACCCTTAAATGCCAGTTCTTTAGTAATCAGACGTATTTTTCTTATGTGAAATTTGAAGTGTACCACTTTTGAAAATATTAAGTTGACCAATAAATGTGAGATGCATAAATCGACTGACATTTCTTACAAAAGCATTAAGTGAAATCATTGTAGCCGGGTGACTTCCTCATTTGAATAAGCGAACGGCATCTAATAATAAAACATTTTACTTCATTCAATGGTCTGTCAAATTGATGTTCATCTAAGCTTCGTACATTAACACCGTTCAGAAAGGTCTTTGTAGATAATTTATTATTATTATTAGAGGTTAGCCACTCTATTTACCCTACTGTCTGATCGCAATTCGAATTTCAACTTTTCCCAGAACAGCCTCCTACCAATTTCATTTTCAGGCCACTCAAGGTAACTTTGGTCAGTAAAATATTGCGTAAAATACGAGGCATATCAGCATCAGGGATTCTTTTCAGTGATATCATTACAATGATGTCTCGTTTCTCTTCAAATAGACAACTCTGTGCCATCCTCATTTCAAAGTAACACCATTCACTCGCAGCAAAATGAGGAGAAGTATCAGCATGGTTTTCTTACTTTGCTCGATACTGTCCAGAATGTTTCAAAAATATCATTGCCGGGTAAAAAATCCCTCTCGTGTATGCAGAGTTTGAAAGTTGGCGGATCAATATTCTCCAGATGAGGAACCAGTTCATGTATGACCCAATCGCTGTCGTGTTGGTTGTAAACAACGAATGCGTCATAGTGTTTGTTCATTGGCTGTTCTTCGTCGTTATTTTGGAGTTGGTATCCACCCAGTTTGAGCTTGATGAGGAAGTATGCGAAGTGCAAGTGCCAGTGGAACCGTTTCACCAAAATTGCGGTAGTAAGAACTGCGACAAAGACACACACCAACGGAACCGAAACTATGAATGCTAAATTGCATTCAAGCCCGAGCTCAACCGCATCTACCTGAACACCATATTTCGCTTTAGGTACAGAACACATGTTACCCCTAGAGCCAAACACGTTCGGCTGAGTAAAATCGAAATAGGAATAAACCCTGGCTTGTCTATCCTTTTTTAGCCACTCTTGAAATGGCTTCAGTTTACAGGAGCATTCAAAGGATTATAATTCACTTTTAGCAACCCAGCGACGGCAGATGTGAGAGTATTTCCGATGACAGAATTGTGATAGAATTTCCTGATAAAAATAATGTTTCCAATTTAGTTAACTTGTCGGGTACACCATGAATGATTGATATTTTGTTATATGATGCTGACAGTGCTTGGAGGTTTCTAAATTCGTTCAAACTCGTGAAGTTGAGTTGGTCAAAATTGCACAATTGCACAAAAAGAACATTGAGATTTTGCCGCGGTTGTAAATTTATAACTTCGGCATTCAGTATTACTCCAACATGGGACGTTACGGAGAATATCACATTTTTTACTATTAAACCTCCCAAATGTTCAAGTCGTAGCTCATTTGGAAATAGATGTTGAGTGACCTGATGTCCATATATTTGCAGAGTTTCAAGATATGGTGTGTCCGCTAAATTGACTTTTGAAAAGCCTGGAGCCACTAACGTTAACCTAAGTGTGATGAGGCTGCTAAGGTTTTGTAATGAATGTGGATATGTTTCTTGATCAATCAATTGGTTACCTGATAAGAAAAGGGTGTTTAAAGTTTGCAATGTACGGAATGCCTGATCGGGCACCTTTGCAAAGTTGTTATCAGATAAATCTAAAGTTTGCAAATTTGAAAGGAAAATAAAACTCTGGGGATGAATAGAGTGAACATATTACGGCTGAGGTTGATAAAAACAAGGGCTCGATTTTTCGAAATAGGTGTTTAGGGATTTGTCCGGTGAAAAGGTTTTCGCTGACGTCAATATTTATCAGGTTTTTCAGTTCTGATAGTGTAGAGACAAGTTTTCCGAAATTTTGTAATCTGTTGGCTTGCAGTGTCAATGTTGTTAAAATCGACAGACCACTGAGTGAGACGAAAGAATCATCGTCAAGGGAACAGTCGTCCATACTCAGAGCTTGAAGTTTGGGCAGCCACATGAACGAATCTTTAGCGATCGCACCAAGAAGGTTTCCAGATATATCCAATTCTTGCAGATCGCTATAAGCAAGGCCTTTGAAAGTCATTTCTGTGAGATTGTGTCGGTCATTTAGATCCAGTATAGATTTCATTGTGAGAACATCAATGGTTACTTTCTGTAAACCAAACAGAAATTTATGGAGCGTCTGTAGGTCCCTCCCCCATCTCCCGGAGACTTTTAGTTGTGATACGTCGCTAATGATCAACATAGGAAACGTCTTGGCTTTCCACTCTGAGAATCTTACATCAATGTCTAGGTTGCTTAAACTGTTCCTTGACAAGTCAAGTTTTAGAAATGCGTTACCATATATATGCACATCTTTAAATGAGACTTCTTCCAGTAGAGGAAAGTGTGAGAAGCTAATATTACAATCTTCTCTCACATCAAACCCGAAAATCGATATTATTTCGAGGTTTTTTAAAGGCTTCAAGTTTTCAATATCCCTACACTTCATACCGGCTATCCGAAAATTGACTTTTTTAAGATTTACTAAATATTTGTACGATTCACTCGAAATGTTTGCCAACGTCAAACCCTCGACAGAGAGTTCTTGTAAATTTCCTAAGCCTTGGAACAGCGACGCTGGTAGTAGGGTTGGATGTTCACCCAATACAGAAGGTGTACCTATCGTCAATTTGGATAAATTGATCAGATGTGAAAAAGGACCATATAGCGTGTCAGTGAAGCTATTTATCGAAATGTCCAGTACTTGTACACTGGGCAGGTGCCTAAATGTATCCTTACCCAATGTTGTGTATTGGTTGTGAAATTCCAACTTCCGTAGCTTATTTAGTCCGAAGAATGTATCTTAATCAGTATTGATTTCGTTGTGAGACCATATTTTCAGCTCTTCCAGCGAGTGTAGATTTTCAAAAGAATTAGGCGCAAAACTTGAAATGTCGATGTATGAGAGGTCAAGGTGAGTTGTTGATGATTGCAAATTCCTGGGTACTTTCGTCAAACCTTTGTAGGCGCAGTCAACACGAGTGGAGTTGTATACTTTACATCGTGCTTCCGAAGCAATGGAAGAAAAGCTCATGACCATTATTAAAATGCAGACCTGAAAGTCCGTATCTCTGATTGCAATGGATAGAGTCTTCATGATTCTTTTCCGATCTATACAGTATAGAAATGCGTAATAGTGTCGGAGTGGTCACTAATATCATCTGCCTACATCCACTTCTCGTCGCAGTCTGCTGTTAGCGCGGGCAAGCATCCTAGCCTGACCCTTGACCATTATAGAAATAAAACTTTAAATTAGATTGCATATGCATGCATGGCTTACATACGCATGGCTCAAGTGATACAGTGTGTTGAAACTACACAAAGAAGATAATATAAAGGTGTCAAACCTTCCTTTCACTTTTATATGTAGCGGCGACCATGATCGTGATAAGAATAAACATTTGTTTTGTTGAACTTCAAATATCATGTAGAGCAATTGGGTAGGAAGGAGTTAGAAGATTGCGTACCTTCAATTTCTTCCTTTACGACATGAATAGCCATTACCAGTGTCTGTCAGACAAACGAGGCCTTTAATGTGCACAAACAGAACATCACGATGTATAAGTGAATGTAGTTTCATTATTCCGAAGGGAATAGTTGCTATTTCATAGAACTTATGTCACTATGTTCAAAACATAGCAAAATCATCGAGATGTCAAATGATAATTGCGTATTCTGATTATTACAGTGACTATGTGGAATGTGTTATTGAGGGATTATTTTAGACTTTAGGCCAAACCAAACCTAAGGGACTGGTCAGTTTCTTCGGCCGGGGGGGGGGGGGGAGCGGGGGATTACTTTTTGCCGACGTCAAAAAGTGGCTGACCCCCCATTCTAAATTTGAAAACAGGGTGACCCCCCCCTATTCCGAATTTCGAAAACAGGGTGACCCCGGGGCACGACATAGGTAAAACAAAAGGTCGACATATATTATATAATATATATATATATATATATATATATATATATATATATATATATATATATATATATATATATATATATATATATATATATATATATATATATATATATATGTATATGTATGTACTATATTTTACATATATTTATATTTTAAATAGTCATTCTATGTTTTAATGAAATTGTTGACATGTCAGTTGTAAGATAGGAATTTCAAAGTGTCAATCTTAAAGTTTGAATACAGTACATTTTGAATGAGCTGTATTTTGAATGAGCTGTGAATGTATGTCACACTTTTATGCTTAACCAGATGTCCTGGACTGTTGTACAGAAATGGATGTCGATCATTAATATCAAAGAGGAAAAAGCAGTGAATCAAAAACTTTGATGGGTGTTAAGACTTGCTAACAATCCAATTAAATCTCCTGAGGAGCCATGGAGAGCTTTTTTAGCCAAATCTGAAGTGTACAGTGTCTGAGAGGACCTTTTCTTGTAACATTGAAACCATAAAAGCACAGCTAATAATGACAAAAACTGCCTTTTTTAACTGTTATTTTGTTCATAAAAAGCATCTTTCTACAGAAAACCTGTGAAACAAAGGAAATAATTGCATCAATGAGAAGGAAAGATATCTTGTCATTTTTCTATCTCTAAAATAAGTCACTGTATCAAATATATATTGTGAAATATTTGTGCATGTTGCTTTCTCATACTGAATTATCATAGAGAGAACAGAAAAGTATCAGGAATTTGTCATCCTTTTCATATGAAATGCAGATTTTATAATGGTACACTTTCACTCAGCAAACATCAAGATATCTCTGCTTTATTAAAGTATGGCGCCCGAAGGGCGCGCCGAAAAATATGAAACATCCTGATATCTCTGATATATATGCCTTGTATATCAAAGTCATACACCTGAAGAGCATGCTGAAAAATATCTGATATATTAAAGTAATGAACTTGAAGAGCACGCTGAAAAATATTGAACATACAGATATCTCTGATGTGCTTGATATGTTAAAGTTTGGTGCGCCGAAAAATACAACTGAATGATTAAATTTGTGGCTGACACTAGCAGTTTAGGCAAGGATGAGCCTGTGTCAAAATTCAAAAACACACTGACCTCCCCCCCCCTTTTGGGCATTTCAAAAACATGGTGAACCCCCTATCACCAAAGTCAAAAACAGGGTGACCCCCCATGAATCCACCGCCCCCCCCCAGGCTGAAGAAACTGACCAGTCCCTAATTATTTTTCCTTTGATTTTTCTGGCAAAGGAACAGATGCCGCGAGTGGTTTAATACGAATCAGATATGGCACTGAATGTGGAGTAAATTTATATAACCTGAGAAAAATGAATGTATTTACATTGTAATGAAACAACAGCACATTTGCTGATGAATTGCACGTACATTAAGCTTCTGAAACTTTACTCAATACTTTTGCTCTGTGTCTGGTTTTCAGGTAAATTTCCTTAACTCATCAATCACCATAGCTTCAATGTAATCCTAATGTAACGTTTTCTGCTGTTGAGCTGAATACGTACAGAGGAAGATAGGGCAAAAGGTTAGGTATTCGGAAATAACTAGTTTTCGGATTTTTAGTGCTCCGTGACCATGTACATAAAGTATACTTACATTCGTGACACCAATTTATTTTTCAACAATGATAATTGCATGCACAGGTAAAGTTCCAAGCAAGTGGTAGGCAGGTATATATGCATTTTGAGGTAGAGTGTGGCATCCTGAAGTTGTTTATTGCATCGTCCGCTGCTGTACCAGTTGGTCGGGTCAATAACAACTATGCTTCCCCATTTCGGACTTAATGTCTCGCACTTTGTCTCAGTCGTTTAAAGTATTTTCGTTTATTTGCAACAATGGTCAGCGACACGATCGGGATGTTGGTGTAGTCAAGGTGTTTTGCAGATGATGGCAAACCCTGACGTCAATTCACGGAAGGTTTCATGATTCTTTTCAGATTGCATTCATTGAACACCATTGTTGTAGTGTCGTATTGGATGACAAGTTAATTTGCCCACATTGATTTGTGGAAGTAAATTCTGCTCATGGCAAGGTCAGGCCTGACCTTTGACAGTTATAGCGAATACAAAGTTGAATAGTGCAGGAGGTTTACACAAGAAGAGTAGGAACGCATTTCTTTGAGATGCGTGAAACCATATGGACAGTTGTCACCCTCTACTGTCTTTTGTATTTTACTTGCAAAGGAACATATGCCACGAGCGGTTTTATACGAATCATAAATGACATTGAAGTACTGAGTATATTTATATAAGCGGAGAAGAAATGAATGTAATCACATTGTTAAGGAAAAAAGAGTACAGTTGCTGATGAAATGATATATAGATTCAACTTTTTGAAATTTATTCAATACGTTTGCTCTGTGTCTAGATTTACGGTCAACTTCCTTGACCCATCCATCACCATACTTTGAATGTAACCCCAATATAAAGTTTTCTACTGTTGAGCTGAATACGTACAGAGGAAGATAGGGCGAAAGGTTAGGTATTTGGAAATTACTAGTTTTCAGATTTTTAGTGCTCCACTTACATACAGTATAGTTATATTGATGACATGAATTCAATTTTCAACAATGATAATGCACATTGCATGCACAGGTAATGTTCCACGCGAGCGGTTGCACAGGTATATATGCATTTTGAGGTAGAATGTGGCATCCTGAAGTTGTTATTACATCCGCCCCTGTACCAGTCGGTCGGTGTCAATAACAAATATGCTTCCCCATTTCGGACTTAATGTCTCGCACATTTGTCAGTTGCGTTTAGGATTTTCGTTATGCGAAAATGGACAGCGTCGCGCTCGACATGTTGGTGTAGTCAAGGTATTTTGCTGATGATGGCAAATCCCTGACGTCAAATCTCGGAAGGCGCAGTCAATATAATTTCTGGGCATTTTCAAACTTTACATTTTGCTTCGAAGAAATGAAAGAAAAGACAAAGACAATTCTTATGATAGGGATCTGAATGTATGTGCCTCTATTATTAAAAAGTGATTCAAAAGTTAGTTTTGTGAATCCAAAATAATGATCAGAAGTAGGTATCCCGAATTTAAATGGATGGGATTTTCATGATTTTTTGGGTTCTTATTCAGAGCACACCGCTGTAGCAGTGTCGTAGTGGATTACAAGTTAAACTGTCCTCATTTATTTTGTAGAGGCCAGTCTGCTAACGGATGTCGGTCACTTTAAAAGATGTTCAGGCTCGAGATGGAGATAAAGTCAAGGTGTTTTGCTTGTGACGGCTAATCCCTGATGCCAGTTCTCGATAGGTGCAGTCAATATGAGTGCAGTTTCACACTTTACGTTTTGCTTCCAGAGAAACAACAGAAAAGCTTACGTTATTTATTAAAATACAGATCTGAAAGTCAGTGCCTCTATTTTAAAGAGTGATCTAAACGTTATTGTTTTGTGAACTAAAAATAGAGATCAGAGAGAAGGTATCCCGAATTGAAAGGGATAAGGTTTCATGATTCTTTTCAGATTCCATCAGTGCACACCATTGTAGCAGAGTCGTATTGGATGACAAGTTAATTTCCAACCTTTATTTGTAGAAATAAGGTTTGCTTATGGCAAGGCCGGCCGGACCTTTGACATTTTTAGGGAGTACAAAGTTTAATGGTGCGGGAGGTTTACATAAGATGAGGAGAAACGCATTTCTTGGAGATGCTTGAAACCTATACAATGCAGGATTCGGGGCACAATTTTTTTTTCGCCGAGGTCTCCGCCTCGTATCGATCGGTATCGGGGGTAGCGGAAACCAATTTCAAGATTATTTAAAATAATCTTGAAATAAGATTTCTAGCCGTAATGATGTATTAGTACGCTGGTACAAGTTTTAACGATTGTATTACATAATAGAAAAGCCGGACTTTTTTCTCTATCTTACACTTGACATTATTGACAGCCGGAACTTTTTTATAAATGAGCACCTACTTTCAAAGTGTCTATAAAACCTGTAAAATGAAATTTGCAGCATTTGTAATCAAATAAATTGGTGTCGGTTACGACGCATAAATTAAAGGGATGCTTTTGGTTGACCGGAGATTCAAATTAGTACAAGTAAGAAATCTTAAATCGTTTTTTTATTTTTCCTAAACGATCGCAACTTTGCCCAAAATTTTTAAAATAATATAATTACATTTACAGATTTATTGAGCATTATGAGGTAGCGGACATTTTTCCCCATCCAGAATATGCTCAAAATCGGTAGCCCATAGAACACAAGGTAGCGGAGGGTAGCGACGGGTAGCGGACAAGTTTCAGACTTTATTTTCTCTAAAAGATTGTTTGGAGGAGTCAAAATCGGTAGCCCATAGGAGACAAGGTAGCGGAGGGTAGTGGACATTTTTCCCCATCCAGAATATGCTCAAAATCGGTAGCCCATAGAACACAAGGTAGCGGAGGGTAGCGGACATTTTTTCCCATTCAGAATATGCTCAAAATCGGTAGCCCATAGAACACAAGGTAGCGGAGGGTAGCGACGGGTAGCGGACAAGTTTGAGACTTTATTTTCTCTAAAAGATTGTTTGGAGGAGTCAAAATCGGTAGCCCATAGGAGACAAGGTAGCGGAGGGTAGCGGACATTTTTTCCCATCCAGAATATGCTCAAAATCGGTAGCCCATAGGAGACAAGGTAGCGGAGGGTAGCGGACATTTTTTCCCATCCAGAATATGCTCAAAATCGGTAGCCCATAGAACACAAGGTAGCGGAGGGTAGCGACGGGTAGCGGACAAGTTTCAGACTTTATTTTCTCTAAAAGATTGTTTGGAGGAGTCAAATCGGTAGCCCACAAGACACAGGTAGTGGAGGGTAGCCGACGTGTAGCCGACATTTTGTCCGTGCAAATTTTGTGTGAAACAGTAGCCCTAAGAATCCAAGGTAGTCTAGGATAGAGTAAGGGTAGAGCGCATTTGGCCAACATATTTTCCATCATGAATGTGACTATAAGCGGTATCCTTTACAACACATGGTGCGGGCGGAGAGCCGACTCCTATAGAATTTATTACGCATGTATTACATTTCAGAGCTGTTTTAAATAAAAGTGTGACACCAACGTAAACTTACAGAATTTTTCTTTACAGTGTCCACTTTGTGGCTAAAGATTGAAAAGATAAGCTAAATGTGAATGGGTGGTTTGTATTGTCATTTATTAATTTTTTTAAAAAACAATATAGCAGATCGTCTATTTATCTAAGCAATAATGTACCCCTCCCAGCTTATAATGGACGAAAGCAAAATTTGCACAACAAGGCGGAGCCGAGTACATGATGGAGCGCAAAGTTTGCTTGATGAGTCAATTGTGGGAGGACGGGGATATATTAATGCTGTTTTTTTATAGTTTTTGAGATGTCACTGACTTTGAAGATGTACAAAACATCTTTGATAGCAATGATGGATGATTGAATACATTATCAGTATATATCTGAGGGTATGAGGTCACAAAATTCACAAAGCTATAATAATATTACACCTCAACTACAGTACTGATCTCGTGATTGGATGCAACTCCGCAATGTGACATTCCAAAAAACTGTGATATAACGTGGTTTGAATTGCTATTGCCCTCTTGCCGGCAAGCCGTCCGAACGCCATTGGTAGCGCACATACGCACAGTACAAATACTGTATTTTGTGATGATTTCAAATTTTCGGTGCAATAAAGTTAACAACACATGCCCTCAGGCTGGTGCTCTTGACCAAAATATGATTATACTCTTGGTGATCCGGAGCGATCCATGCAAGAGATCTACGCCTATTCCCGGTCATCCCTTGGTCGTGTCAAACTCTGTAGGTATATGTACAGTGAACAACCAAATTATGAGATTTTATGTTGTACAACGTATTGGCGTACAAGACTGGCATATATCAATGAAACTCAAAATGAATGTTGTATTTTATAATTCGGCCACGAAAATATCTGTCAGGGTGAAACCTTTAATTGAGTTTATTATAATTATGAACGTTCACTGTGCGCAATGCACCACGGAACCTTATAAGAACTTTCAGGCCGATCTGGGACTAGTATACCTAAGGGAGCCGTCATTATTTACGGCCTGGGGATCGTAAGCATGTGAGGGAGTAACTCAAAAATTGAAAACTTCAAGGGGGTTGCTCAAAATGTGGAGAGGAAGAAGGGGGTTACTCAATTTTTTAAGCAAAATAAATTGAAACACCTCTCAAATTGCACCATGGTTGCACCCATCAATTTCTCAAAATTTTCGATGCGAGAGGGGGACACCCCTCCCGTACTCTCCCCTTAGGGCGTTCTAACAGTTTTACTAGTTAAAAACAAATTAAAAAACACCTTTGAGGCTTTCAGATTGCACCAGGCTGCACCATTGAACAAATCAATTTCTCAAAATTTTCCACGCAAGATCGTGAATATCCCCTCTGACACTTCCCCCTCAGCCTCGCACATGTTATTCCCCTTTTACTTTCAAACTCTGCCCAGTCATATATCCTAGTGAAAACCCAGTCATGATACCAATCCAAATTAAACAGTACTATGTGGTTAGATACTGGTTATAGCGTGAGCTTTAATATCTATATTTTGTTGTCACTTTGAATTTCATTTAGTTTGTTTCACCTTTTTCAACCGTCATTAGATAACCATAATAATAAAGCAGGGTACATCAGGATTTGAAAGGTCTTTACTATTGCTGTATTTTTGTAAATTTTACAAATACGCGTATCGGTATTTAAATTTTCTAAGGGAGGGAGGGGGTCAGTCAAAATTTCTTAGATAGAGAGGGGGGGTTACTCAATTCATCATGGTTGGCAGGGGGGTTACCCGAAATTTTGGAGTTTCCGATAAAATTCCTCCAACCCACCCCACCCCACCCCGCCAGACCGTAAATAATGACGGCTACCTAACAGTCGCATGGTCGAGTTACACGAGGCACCTCGGTAGGCAACGCGACGAGCAACGCGGTAGGCAATTCGAGTTGCCCGTGGAGTTGCCTCGTTTGTATGATATCGTCGCGTCGTCCGATGAGGTCAGGCGACGCCGCGTGGAAAACCGACACGTTGGTTTTTCAGGCGACAATTCCAAGTCAATTATCATCATCATCATCCTCATCATCATCATCATCGTCATCATCTTCATCATTATTTTATTGCATTATTTAATATTCAAGAAATATAATACAATTCAAATTCCGCAGAATACATTGACAATAAGAAGCTACGAATATAGTCTTGTGCTAGTCGAGCCTAGCCTGTTAACTTATATGTACATTGTATTGAAACATGTATTGATGTATATACATGTAATTTTGTGAAGAGGAGATGGTAACTGTGACAGTAAAAAATCCCTGGCCACAAAGTTAGATGATTACAGCTAGAATTCGTTTTTACCTCCGTACTTAAGCACATTAACATAGAACAAGACATTCTCATAAAAGATGGCTTTTTTTATTATTATTATTCTTTATTTCAGGCCATAAACCCATACAGTAAAATGTACAAAAAATACAACATTACATCTAAGAAATAAAGCTAGAAAAAACTTAATAAAGAATACTCTTACAATGTTTCCAGAAACTGGACTGAAAATAAGAGTCGGAATTAACACAGCTGCGAATAACAGGGTTTTCGCTTTTCCACAACCGTTCACAAAATGCAAACAACAATTTACGGTGAAGCGAGGTAAAATTCAGAATATTTCTGCTAACAAAGTTTAAACTTATACTTGTATCACGCTTCAGATTAAATATCAATCTCAATGCATTATTGTAGGCTACTTTCAGTGAAGACATTTGTTTGACACTGTAGTTACACCAAACATTAAGACAATAAACGCTATATAAAAAACTCTTGTAAAGAGTACACTTCACTTTATGTGAGCAATTGCCAAAATTACGTAAAATAAAATTAGCTCTAGCATAAAAACACCGCAGCTGCCGTTGCACATCAGCATCATCTGTACCTGAAGAAGACATAATATAGCCAAGATACTTTTTTGTACACACAAACTTAAGAGGTTTACCATACAGTAGTACACAGGGTATTCTCATACTGTGAGCTTTCCAGGACTTTGGGAAAATTGTCATACATTCTGTCTTTGCAGTATGAAAGATAATGTCGTGCTGATTCCCATAATGTTCACAAACGTTACTTAGTTTCTGTAATGCTTTAACCGACGGACAAATCAAGACTAAATCATCGGCATAGAACAATGGTTAACAATGGTATTTGCCAGGTGACAACCCACACCGGCTGACTTAAGCTTACTACTTAAACCATCTACATACATGGCAAACAGCTTGGGCGAAAGGATACTACCTTGACGAACACCGTGAACTTTTGTGAACTTACACCTAGAAGTTTAATTTTTAACAAAATTCAACAATATGTTCTATATTTTTGCACCTGTGTAAGATATTGAAGATTGACCTGCAGATGTATACATGTGCGGCATACGCATTTAATAGTGTGCAAAATTGCGTAATGGCTGTATGCATGCGTAATTTCACTTCCGCACTCGATGGATGGAATAAAAACTGACTACAAAATACGATGAGCCGTTCAATAAATCTACACTACCAATTCGGATTGTACGATGTACATGTAACATTATTTTAATGTAAACAAGTTCGACGAACCAACTGGGCTGTGTTTCAAACATGCTGAAACGTAACAGCGAAGGGTATACATGCGGCCGTCAAAACACATCGGGCAACCCAAAGGTTAGAGGTATTGCAGCTAATTCAGGCACTAGCAGTGTCCGAAATTTAAACATTTATATTTATACATCAAAACGTAACTATGGATATTCAGTCTTGCACTGCTCTTGGTAGCCTGGGTGTGGTTGTGGATGGAATTTTTTTGGTAACCGGTGCATTATCATCACGGCTCACGGCTTCACTTTGGCGCTGATCCCCTGTTGTTGTATCGGCGACAAGAGGACAATACGTCGTGGATTCCGACATGGGTTCAATTTCACTGCGCTTCTCCGTGTTCTTCATGTTTGGTTGCCCAGAAGTGTCTTTCGATTGATCCTCTGAATCATTTTTTCACGGACTCTTTGATCAAATTTGGGGACAGCGAGATGCGATCATCATGAACGGTTGGCATTTAATTTGTTGCAACATTTCTGTCAGTCACTCACTTTGCGTCATAAGTTTCAGAAACTATCGCTCGCCTGAAAATTATCAACGTATACTTAGTTCATAGACACAGTTGATATGAGAACGTGCCTTTTAACTACGATGCCAATGTTTCAGACAATGTCCAGAGAATCCGAAATTTTCCACACAAATGAGTGATTGACAGAAACGTTGCAACAAATTTAATGACAAGCGGGCACTAATATCCTCTGGTTCTCACAGGAGCTCAGTCACGGGGAGTGCTTTCGGAAACATTTTACTGTTTTCCTATGCGAATAGAAAACGCATAACAATGAAAGAAATGCGTAGAGAGAGAGTCAATTCCAATGCGTGTAAACGCGAACACTCTTGATAATATGAAAATAATATGATAAGTAGTAAGGAACATTTTGATGGAGCAAATCAAACATAAAAGTTTTAGCAACTTGCAGAGCTTATGAACATCCTGAATACGTAGATTTTAGAACAAAGGTGAAGATTGCTCTCTAATATTATACTGCGCATACACATTTTCTATGCGATGTGAATTGGATTTAGATACTATGAAAATGTATTCCCCCATACTTCTAAGCCATATGTTACATGGGTTGAATAATGATATATAGTGCAAAATGAGAATACTTTGTGGTACAGCGTGTCTTAATTTAAATAATATTCCGGCCTTCTTTCTTATCATCGCAGGGGGACAGCTGCCCCGACCCCTCTTGAATTTCGGTAAACCGGCAAATTTTTCGAATACACAGAGATGCTTATAAAACACTTATATTTTCCGGGGCGATTCCCAGCACGCGTGCTTTGGATTGATGAATTTATACTAATATCTCCAGTGTCGCTGTACCTACACTGACTCGTCGCTGCAATTTCTATTGTTTCTATGGTTTATTGTACGCTTGGTTAACTGAGTAAAGTGTTTCACCTAAATAAAGTATGTTGTCATTTACACGTTAGTCACTTCGTGTCACGTGTTCATAACAACTTTGGCAAACCCAAAATGTCCAAGTTACTTTGTAATTATTTAAAAAATCAATCTGTGCATGTTACTATGTCATTATTTGGTGATTTACTGACTGATAGGCCAGGACGGGATTTAATCGATATAGCTGTCGGACATTTCTGTCAAAACTATAAATGGTACCCCTCCCGGACAATAATTTAATCGGCTTCATATCAGACATTATTTGTGCAGTTTCTTTTCCTTCACTATGGCCCGGGACGGACGGGGGGGGGGGGGGGGGCAGTATTGAATTAATAATAATTGTCAGAAAATCATAATTAACACTTTATTTGTATATTACCGGCATTAAAATCGAGACGGTAGGGGTCATTAATTTAGGGCAAGGCCACTATTTTTCATGCAAAAGATTGGGGAAGGTCTAACTATTTTCCACGCAACCAGAGTTGTGCCTCGTGTAACACGGTGCAAACGTTATACATCAAAGATCTGTCCCCATTCTTATGCCATTCGAATAAACCTCGAGTATAACCAAAACCCTTTGTAATATGCCAAGGTGGATCTGTAAGCCGCGAATGAGATCTGCAGACTGGTCAAGCCAAATATACTGACGTCTTCGAAGTCACCATGACCGAGAGGACAGACTGACAAAAATGAGATTGCGACTGTGACTGACGAAATCACTGCTACAGTGATATAACGGATCACGTTATTACACAGGCATAAAAAAAATCACCACAGATGACGCCCCGACGAAACAAATTGTAGTCCACGATTAAGGACGAGAAACACTAAGCGTTGAATTACTTTAAGACGCAGTTCTAAACTTAAAGATCATGCCACGATAAAAAAGCGAGCTGTAACACATGAAAAGAAGAGACAAGTACATGGGCAATGAGGTATTTCAGTGTTTCAGGGTCGCTGAGAGAACCGGCCCCCTTTCACACTAAGAATCTCTGATAAATAATTATCTAGAAACGCATATGAACCATTTAATATTCGAAAGCTTAGATATTAACCAAACCAACTGCGCTTATGTTGTATCAAGTGCTTACTCAAGTATCATGTTACGGAAAATTTAAATAACCTTTAAAAATCCTTTGTGACAATGCAACAATATTCCCGGTAAAAAATTGTACACCAAATATCAAAACTATCAGACAAGTATTTTTTAGGAAACATTTTTTGACCAAAAATGACAAAAAGTGCCCCAAAACTCTAAAATTTAGATTACGATATAATTTGAATATCTCACATTTTGTCCATCCCTTTGAACCTGTATACCAAATACAAGAGCTGTCAGACAAGTGATTTTGGTGAAAAAAAATGTTTTACCAAAATTGACAAAATTTACCTTAAAGGGACATTAGCTGTAACTTTTTACTAATTTTTCACTACTCTGTTTCAATGTATCAACTACAGAATTTTACTATAATCCGATCATCATGACCAATACTCGGTGTCCTGGTTGCCAACACGGCTTGTATATGTGAAATGACCATTGCTATTGTTGATAAATGTATTGTAGTCCGGATCTAGCTGAATACAAAATTTAAACAATAACAATGCAGATATCGATTATACTCATATAGGGTATATTTATGAGCTAAATATTAGGAATTTCCCCATGGTTTAGGGATTCAAACCAGAAACTGCAGATGATACACAGAACAAACAAAATTTAAAAAATGACCAAAGTTACAGCTAATGAGTCGTTAAAGTCTAATGTGGTGTTCCGTATACTTTCATATATGTATATATACAAGAACGTATATCGAGTATATTTTACCCAGTGAAAGTACGATGAGGTAGGTAGAATACTACTACAAACCACAATTCGCAGGATTTCCCTTTTTCTACCTCATTTGCATATATTTGATACTGACAAGTACATGTCAACAAATTCACATCTCCACCCTCGCGTGCACCTGTACACCAAGTAATAAGATGGTAGGTGCTGTGGTTTTGGAGTTTTTGATGTAGATGGACACACATCCGCACGTACTATAATACATACATACATACATACATACATACATACATACATACATACATACATACATACATACATACATACATACATACTCCCCACCCAGGAGTGATGGGTACCTGGTAGGACAGTGGTTGTATTGTGTGTGTTTAGCTCTGCTGCGCTTATTTGCTGCACATGTGAGCTGTAGTTTGCTCCCCAGGGAGTTGAGTGGTATCATATAAGGTCCAGTGACCAGGGGTAATAATAATTGTAAAGCGCCTTGAGCACATGCACTTGTGGATATGCGCGCTATATAAGAACCCAATATTATACATACATACATACATACATACATACATACATACATACATACATACATACATACATACATACATACATACATACATACATACATACATACTTATAGAGTCTGACATACAGACGCTACCAACTCACCATATAAGCTCTCTTAGGTATATATATACATACCGAAATGTGAGCTAAAAACTTCAAAAAGATCTACATTCTGTCAACATTGTTTGAGCCAGTCACAAAATTAAAGTTACAATTACTAGGTGGAGTAAGTGAGAGTATGTTCTGAGTGAAAAGAGAGACTAGTCGTATACTGAGAGTAATATAGTTCAAAGTAAGACCTTGCAAGAAAAGTTGTATTTAACTAAGGACTAAAGGAAAAAAGAGATACTTCAAGAGGATTTACACTCTGCAATTGATTGAAGAAAGCATACTCTGAGATAAGTCATACAAGTAGAATTTTTTCAAACAAGCTCGCTCTTGTGCTGACAAATAAAGGGCAAGCACTGCTGATATTTCAGGGGAAATTTCCTACGTTCACAAAGTATCATGTTGAGTGCAGCATCTATTGCTTGCACAATAAGAACCAGTGCTAAATTCAACCATCCCCTCTAAAGTGAATTCAGTATTAATTGTGATTGTTGGCCATGATTTTCAGTAATTTTGTTCAGTGTTTCAAGTTTGGATTTCTATTTCCTACTGCACTATGAAAAACCTATTCTTTAGTATCTCAACACAGCGACCATATTAGTAATAACCTTTTTTATTGTTGTCAAATTCAAGTCCATATTTCAATTCAATTTGTAGTGATACCAGTGCTGATTGTACACACTGTGTCGTGAAGACAAATTCTCCGGATTTCATTATCTTGAGGGAATTGAAAAAGACACAGTGACTGTATTTGTTACAAGGAATAAAATGCTAAAAAATAGTCCAAAGTTCATGATATCAGGGTTTTTTATTTAAGAAATTACACGTACAGATGAACAAGTTGTTAAATACATTTGGTTTACTTGAAAAAAATCCAAAACTAACAGAATTAACCATGCTGTTCACACGATTTGCTGAATGAGGAAAAACAGACACTTACAATTGATGAATCAAAGTGAGACTTATGTGGTCATATGTTCAATGGGCATGCATTTGAAAGATATGGTGTGGTGCACATCTTGAAAGGTATGACTGTGATCTGAAAAGTCATGCACATGACATCTTGTTGAGCAAATCCTGAAATATGGCATATTGTGCTTCACAAACCATACTTAGTACTTAAATACTATTAGTATACGGTGAATATTTTAATTTGGGTAATTATTGATTTTGGCGGAAAAAAGATAATCCATTAAAGATACAAATGGACAGTTACATAGCAAGCTAAGCACTCAAAACTGTACGTATAGTGCTATTTACTACAGTATGATGAGAGTACATGTGAAATGCAAGGTTACCTCGATGTTGGAGACACCTTTGACAAGTGGATAGGGTAATGAACTCACTATCTGAGGATGGTGAGTTCGAGACCCGGTTCAAGAGCGGGTAGGTCCAGAGTAAATGACTCACTGTTGGAGAACGGTGAGTTCAAGACATTGTTGTAATGCACACATTGTTGTGCTCATCCTGTAATTGGGCTAACGCCCGTTGGATGATAGACTGATAAAAAAAGGTGAAACAATTCTGGACATATAGCCCAAAGAACGGATATTCAAATGACAAAATAATCAACAAGCACCGCTAATGAGACAAGTGTTAATGCATCTTTATGTCACAGCAGACCATATATGAACTGATCACATGTTTCATTACATATTGCAGTTTTGCGTAAATTTAATCTTTTGCCACATGTTTGCAACTTCATTGAAAGTTTTTCATGATCAACATCATGGATAATATTCACCACATATTAATTCTAAAGGTCATTAAGTATACAAATGTATAATTAGCTGAAATAAATATACTGTCTTGGACTTCTCTCATTGTATCATCACTTTATATGGCAAGTGTAATTGCCTTTGGTCAAGTCCTTTATGTTCCGTATGCCAAACTGTGAAAGCTCATTAGATATGCAAATTAGATGACATAAAAATGCGAAATGACTTTCAATATTGTTTTAACCGGGTATTATCAATGTACATAGCATGTTTCACCTACTTTGATCAAGTAATCCTGGTAACTATCCATAATTAGGAAAGTTCATTAAGTGTGCAAATTAGGAATTGGTTGAAGTAAAATTGCTAAACGACTTTTAATATTATTTTATCATAGTATCTTCAATGTACATAGCAAGTTTCATCAACTTTGGTTGAGTCAATAAAGATATAGATCCTTAATTAGGAAAGTTCATTAAAGATACAAATTAGGTATTGCCTGAAGTAAAAATGCTTAATGACTTTGAATATTGTTGAATCATAGTGTTTTCAGCGTATGTAGTAAGTTTCATCAACTTTGGTCAAGTCAATCAAGATATATATCCCTAATTAGACAAGCGACCTAGTGGCCGATATAGCTCCGCTGTATTTATGTAGAGAATAACTATTTTTGACACATGTTGATGAAGAAGGTGGAAATCTTTGATAGCTCATTTCAGTGGCCAGAAAAAAAGTGGATAAAATAGCTGCTAAAATACACAATTGAAAATTAATCATACTTTGAATATATCACATCAGATCATCCCTAGGAACATAACAACCAAAGCTATCTGATATGAGTAGTTTTTTGAGAATAAAATTTTCTGACCAAAAATGGCAACAATTGCCCCCAAAAATAAAAATTGCAGATTTCATCATAATTTCAACAAATATCATTGAGTTCATCTATAGGAACCTGTATACCAAATTTCACAGCTATCAGATGAGTAGTTTTGGAAATACACATTTTTTGACCAAAAATGGCAAAAATTGCCCCAAAAATACAAAATTACAGATTTCATCAGAAATTCAATACGTATTACTTAGTTCATCTATAGAAACCTGTATACCAAATTTCAAAACTATCAGACCAGTACTTTTTGAGAAATACATTTTTTGACCAAAAATGGCAAAAATAGCGTCAATGACACCGTAGCTCCCATCCTGGACTATTTAGTGTTTGTTCTCTGGTCAGATATTTGAACATGTGTGAAAGGGATAAAGTGCATGAAGTGAAAATACTTAAATGTAATGTACTGGAGACAGTGAAATATGTTTAATGTATTTATTCAGAATATAAAATGGAAAAAATACAGAATTAGATATATCGAATACTGTGATACAACCATTAACTCAACAAGTCATTTACAATGACATAGTCCCCACTTGTAATAGGAGTATTAGTCTTGATGGGGCAGGAAAATGTGGTCATTAAGAAGTATCACTGGAGTGTATATGTTGAGATCTATGGGAACATAGGTCTATGTCGTTGTTCCCAATTTGAAACACATGAGGCATGTCTACATTATGGTTCTAAATCGGGAAAAGAGATCAGACCTCTAGCAGTATGTATTTCTTGGCCAGCCAAGAAATACATATGCGCATTATAAATGAGGTACAAGATGTGACATCTTAAGGTCTAATATCCTATCCAAATTGGAGGGTATAGAACTTGTGGTTACTGAGATATGCATATATATGTATAATCAAGGTCAAAGGTCATCGAGGTCACATGACATTTTGGAAAAAAAATTATATTGCTAATTAATCCCTATATGCCAAAAAATCAGATCTCTGGCTCTATTCGCTTGCCCAGAATTAGATGTGTACATAATTAATGAGGTAAAGCGCGTATTGTCATAAGGTCTCCCATCCTACTAAATACAAAGGACATAGCACTTGTGGTTACTTATTTATTGACATAAACATATATTTTAGGTAAAAGGTCATCGAGGTCACATGACATTTGGTCAAAAAAATTTCTCTCCTATAGTTATCCCTATATACCAAAAATCAGACATCCAGCTCTATTGGCTTGCTCAGAATGAGATATGTGCATAATTATTGAGGTACAGTATGAGGTGTCATAAGGTCTCCCATCATACCAAATATGAAGGGTGTAGCACTTGTGGTTACTGAGTTATGGACAAATATGTATATTTGAGGTCAAAGGTCACCGAGGTCACATGACATTTTGTCAAAAAAATTGTATTGCTAAGTTATCCCTATATACCAAAAATCAGACCTCTAGCTCTATTGGCTCACTCAAAATTAGATATGTGCATAATTAATGAGGTACAATATGTGGCGTCATAAGGTGTCCCATCATACCATACATGAAGGCTGTAGCACTTGTGGTTACTGAGTTATGGACAAATATGTATATTTCAGGTCAAAGGTTACCAAGGTCACGTGACATTTTGTCAAAATATCCGAGATATCTGCATGAACGGATGGACTCACGGATGGACGAACAGACGGACATGACCCAATCTATAAGCCCACTGGACTTCATCCGTGGGGACTAAAAACTGTGTCACTGCATCCTTTTTGCAATATGAATACGATGAGAAACTAAATTTTTATTTTTCTTGGCCTTATACATGGGAGTCTATGGAGATCTGCCTTATACATGGGAGTCTATGGACGTGTAAACTAAAATATGCAAATTTCACCACGATTTGCCCAAAGTTGGGAAGGTCACTCCTATGCATTTCCATACCAAGTTTCAAATCAATCGGACTTGTGGTTTCAGAGAAGAAGATTTTTTGACCAAAAATGGGAGAAAATTACAAAAAAATTCATGACAAATAGCAAGTCCAGGATACTGACCCAAGATGTGCACAATCATTTCATGTCAGCCCAAAGTACATACATGCTAATTTTTCATGTAATCTGCTCAGTGGTTATTGAGTTTTTTCAATTTTGACTGTTTTTACATTTTTTCACTTAATTTGCATATTTTGGCAATGACAACTTCATTTGAACAAAATCTCATCTACAGCCCATCATCCATGTACACACCAAATATCAAGATGAAATGTACAGCGGTTTTGGAGTTTTTGATGTTGACGGACAGACATACAGACATACAGACAAACATACATACAGACATTTCCCTAGCCTATAAGAATAGCTTCCATTGCCATATATACATGTGGAGGCATCATGGGCCAGTGGCTAGAGCAGTGGACTCACGATCAAAGGATGGTGAGTTCGAGCCCCGGCATGGCTGTGGTGTTGTGTCCTTGAGCAAGGCACTTTATTCCTCATTGTTTCTCCCCACCCAGGAGTGATGGGTACCTGGTAGGACAGAGGTTGTTATGTGTGCATTTAGCTCTGCTGCGCTTATTGGCTGCACATGTGAGCTGTTGTCTGCTCCCCAGGGAGTTGAGTGGTATCATATTAGGTCCAGTGACCAGGGGTAATAATAATTGTAAAGCGCCTTGATCACATCTACTTGTGGATATGTGCGCTATATAAGAACCAATATTATTATTATATATTATGTGGCTATGGGAGCTAAAAATTGCTTTAAAAATGCAAATTTTCATATTTCTGCAGAATTTGAACAAATCTGAAATAGATCATCTCAAGGGACATATGTACCAAATATCAAAGCTATCTGACTGGTAGTTTTGTAGAAGGAGATTTTTAAAGATTTTTTTACCAAAAATGACAAATATTGCCTTAAAAATACAAATATGCATATTTCACCAGGATTTGAAGAAATCTGACTGAAGTCACCCTAAGTAAACTGTATATCAAATTTCAAAGCAATCGGACAGGTGGTTTCAGAGAAGAAGATTTTTTTACCAAAAACACCAAAAAATGCCCAAAAAATACAAATATGCAAATTTCACCACGATTTGAAGAAACTTAAGTGAGGTCACCCAAAATAAACTGCATATAAAATTTCAAAGCAATAGGACTCCCGGTTTCAGAGGAGGAGGCAATTGTTGACGGACGACGACGGACAATGACGGAAAATCAACCTATTTGACAAGCTCAGCGTGACTGACAGCGGAGCTAAAAAGTTGATTAAATATGCAATTAGGAATTGCCATGAAGTAAAAATGCTTGATAACTTTCAATAATGTTATATAGTATCTTCTATATACATTGCAAGTTTTGTTAACTTTTGTAGAGTCAATCCATATAACTATATATACCTAATTAGGACAATTCATTAAATATGCTAATTGGCTGTAATCTTTCATGTAACCCCTTACTATCTTTCACAGCTGATATATCCTTGTGTGATCAACATTTGTAGCAAATCTAATCAAATTGTGTACAGTCATTCTCAATGTATATCAGTTATTTTAATCATTAATTATGCAAATTAGCAAAAAGTATGTAAGCCAAACCCACCAAAAACTAATCAGTCTTGCCATTTTCTAACTAAATCTATGTACCAGATTTGATTCTAATCTAATGAGCCGTTTTTGAGATATACAGCCAACAGATGGATAAATAGACACACAGACATCGCTGCGACATAAGCTCATGTATTAACACATGAGCTAAAATGATGCATTTAAATTTGACTATCCTTAGGCTGGGTTCACATATAACGGTTAGTGGGGGCTGGAGGAATCGCGGTTGAAATTTTATTTTTTCTGATCCACCCCCCAAAAAAAAAATTTCGTAGAGCCACATATTTATTAGGTATGCACTCAAAGAAAAAAAACCATGTATTTGGCAGTTCTGCTCAAAGATGTACAACACTGCTTGTTATTAGCAATTTGTAGAGCCATATTCCTAAGGCAAGTTCTCTAATATTTAACCACATCAGTGGACTTTTTTGATTTATCAGTCCAAGTCAACTTTAGCTAAATCCAACTCTGGCAATGCCAATGGCACCTGCTGAAGAACATACAAAATGGCAATCATGAGAGCATGCAACTTGTGAATTTCTGCATACATTATATGCTTAAACGTTTTACGAAATTGACAATACTGTAGGTAAAAATATTCTATCAAATAAACATTTAAATCTCTGAAACATTTGGTGTAACAATGGTAAATTTGGTAAAATCAAACCAATTAGTCACATTTTTCATTTAAATTAGTCTTTACTGAACAAAGTTTTACTTTAATTTGTGTTTATTATTTTACTATGAGAATGTGAAAATTTAGAAAATTTAGCATGGTAACCCCCATCGTTTTTCTTTAATATTTGATTATAGCTCAAACTCCCTGATAACTTTCAAGTCTCCTACTCTTCCATGTGCTGCTTTCTGGCCTGATCTTATGTACAAGTATGTTTTCCCTGCCATGAGCGTCACATGACCCAAACTCTCCTTCAGCTATTTCATAGTCAGAGCTATCTCTGTCGATCACTGCTGGTATGCAGTGACAGTAACACTGTCCATAGGCAGCAGCAGCAGGGCAGGAGCAGTATTAACTTTGATAATTCTGACAATAATTTTGTTCAGTTTATACAACTGCATTCTTGCTCTTTTTCCTACAGCATATTGCAATTCGAACTGTCCAGTATTCAGCTTGCGAACACAGTCTGTGAATATGTATCCTGCATTTGTATCACAGACAAATGACTTTACTCTGGAGTCTATAATTCAATTACCACCAAATATTCACATATGCAGGCTTTTGATGACAAACTGAATATTGTGTGTTTCAGCATGCTGTAGGGAGACAGCAAGAACTGTATTTGATATATTACATAGAAATATTGAAAAAATTATCAACAGGTGCTAACAGGTGCAGCAGTGCTCCGATACTAATTGGCCTACTTGTTTGTTTTTTATGAAAATACATACATGTACAGTGTAAATCTTTTCAAGACAAAAATAGTGAAATGCGACAAAATGCTTCCAGATCTTGTTTAATTATTGCTAACATTAGAACAATTGGATGACATTAAAATGTTATTCAATTTTCATTGAATTACCCACCAAACCTTGGAATTGTAAAAAAGGGAAGCAAAATATTTTCATATCCCCCTTCAGGCAGAGCAAAATTTTCAAGTCCCCCCTCTACTACCCTAAAAATATTCGACTCCCCCTCATTTTTGTGAACGCAGCCATACACTGCAATGGAAAATGTGCAAATACCATCTTTCTATGCAACTGATTTACTTGTAATAACGACAGGAGTCTAGATGTTTGTCAGTGATGTCAACATAGTTTGCTTAACTCACATAGATAACTAAGCTGTATATATGGTGTATTTGTAGACATCTGTCTCTCATTAGCAAACAATCAAGCAAATTATTTTTAAACAACAAAATAAAAACCTTATTTGCACCTACAGGGTATAATTTCAATGAAAAGTATTTCATTATTGAAATAAGAATGTGACGGACATAAGAAGATTTACAGGAAGATTAGTAGAGGTATAATTGCTCACTCATGATAATTTTGATATTTATAGTGTGGTGAGAGTCAACTGCACCTGCTTGCCACTAATTATGCTGAAGTGCTTTCAGCTTTCTAAAAGTCTGGATAGCCTGAACTGAAATTCACTTTTTCACAGTAACAATGTTGACAATATACATACAGGCTGTGTTTAATAGATGAATACAGACATTTTGACATACTTTGCCAACAGAGTAGGTGATAAACAGAACAAAATTTCCAGAAAAAAAGAAATCTTGGAGCTGCATACTCTCGAATATCATTTGGCTTGAAACAGGTTTCTAATATTTTGTCACTCAAAATCCCTTTGGCTCAAAGTTGGTAGTCAGCGAAGATATTTTGACCAAAAACAGGAAAAACTGACCCAAAATAAAAATATGCAAAATCACTGCAATTTGACAAACCTGACATGTCACCCCCAGCAACCTGCACATCAAATTTCAAACTTGTGCAACAAACTCTTTTAGAGATTTTTTGACCAAAAATGGGAATTGTCCCAGTTGTTCTAACAAACTTGTTACCTCTAGCAAACCACATACCAAATTTCAGACCAATAGGACAAACGATTTCAGAGTCGAAGATTTTTTGACAAAAAACCAACAAAATTGCTGGAAAATACAAATATCCAAAATTTGAACTTCAGTTATCCTTAAGAACCTGCAACTGAACTAGCAGTTCCTGAAAAGAAGATGAATGTTGATGGAACACAGAGGATGGAGGACTGAGGACAATCCACTTATCTGAATAAAGCTCTGTGTCATTGACAGCAGGCTAAAATCTCACTTATGAAGCAGTCTGTAAGAAGTGTTGTGCTGTAGGAGCAAAATTAGTGTGAAAGGAAGATATTGTATAGCACTGATTCTCGATTCTCACTACATGAAAGATGAAACACACATGCAAAGAAAATATCTGATAAAAGGCATTTTTCATCAAAAGTCACAATACTCAACATCGTCAAACTCTAAGGTGATGTTGAACTTGTTCACCCGTAATGCAACTAACATTATGACACCCCCTGAAAAAGAACTCAAGAAAGATGATACAGTTCAAATTGGTAAATAGGTGCTTTAATTGAAATATATAGAGACCTCTTGCATGTGATAAAAAGAAATATGTTTGAATGAAATCTTATTTGAAATTCACAATGTTTGTGCTTGCAATTCAGTGAGAAGACACAAAATCACTAACAAAGTATTGCTGTTTTTCTGTATTGCCCTTTGCATGATAATAAATTAAACAGATAGCAGGCCATCACATTGACATTTCAGATCTTATCACATTTGAAGAAAATTACTGGACATATGTGGGTCATGGTGCACTTTCCTCAGTTCACACCTGCCAAAGTAATATTTCCAGACATAAAAATAATAATGGCTGGCAAATTTTGATAATATCAGAAAGAAAGTAACATTGCATATGCTCAAATACATTGTCCTTGTGTCTAGGGATTAAAAAGCTATTCAAAATTGTCAGAATTACATCATCCTATCAATTTTACTCCTTTGTACATGTATGTATCATAATACATGAAGATGCAATCAACATGGGGGTTGGACTAATCATACCAGTGTGATAATTAATATGATCCTGCATTTGCATTGCCTAGGAGTAGTCTATGTGAAATTGTAGTCTCCTGTAAATGTTTGCTTTCCTAATGCTATGGCTCAGCTTTTAACATGCCATTTCAGTTATTTCCAGTCCCTGTTGTAAAAACTTTTCCCTGCACTAGGTATTTTTCAGCTTCAGACTTTGTTACTGTGACAAAAAGTGCCTGTCAATGGCTTCTTCCTCAGCCTCAGTCGGTGGTACTTTTCATCCATGAATGTAGCATGCTTCCTTCCTATGGAAAGGTAAGAAATGAGAAATTGAACAATTTAAAAATTAGAGACATGAGGACACTGAACTTTGATCATTGTTTTAAACTCTTTATTATATGCTCAGAATGTCAGTTTGTTTAATCCTCTTTCTCCCATGTGGTATTTATTTCTATGGTTTGTCTATGGAGCCTGATAGAAAGATGATTATATGGATTCAAGATACTGCAATGCATCAAAATTATTGTTGTTCAATGATAGCCTACACTTGAGTATTAGCCTCTCACATTGTCTAATATTCTATCTACCCCATGATAATTCCTTCCTAAGCCCTCCGAAGTAAATCCATGGCATGACTCTTACAAAGGAACAGTTTTAAAGATTCCATTCAAAGCAAACAATCACACAGATATACCTTGTTAAAGTGAAGCAATCTGCGGTACTGTCTCAGATTTTGAAGCACTGGGGTTGAATGGAGGGAGATCACTTGCTTAACTGACATAGTTTCTATGGAATTTAACTTGAATAATGCAATACAGTATAGATAAAAACTACATTTAGCATCCACTACATCCTAACTGAAAGGCCACTTTGAGACTGGTTTGATTAGCTGTAATACATAAACTACACATTTGTATAGACATCACAAAAACACACATCATTAGACAGTCTAATTTAAGTTTAAAACAGTACAGTACACCTGTTACTTTTCTGATTTAAAAAAAAATATTTTGTTTTTGTACCAACTTAACTATCTTTTCTTCTCCCTTGAAATGTCAAGTTTTCACCTAATCAAAGTGCACTGTGAATTTTGGTGTGGACTAAAATTAATTTGCTAACAATCACAATTTAATATATGATATATGCTGTCTTCACAAGTTGAACACTGGACATGCAACGTGCTTTTCGCAACAGAAGAAGACAGTGCAGTTGGTACAATTGAGAATAAAATTAATAATAAAATCATCAAAACTTACAGCTACTGTTCTATGGGAACAGAGTGTCTGAGAGTTGTTCTGAATAGATAGGTTGCAATCAACTAGGATTGTATAGTTTGTTTTGAAAAATGGTCAATATAAAAATGGTTTCACTGAATTTCCCTGGATACCACAGAATCTGGTTTTGATGATATGAATATATGCAACCTACATGTATTTATACACATATCTAATGGAACTCGGATGTGACAGGATCAGACTCAGAGATGGTGGAGATCTTTTCACAAAAGCAGTTTATACCTCACTTAAAAGGGAAGAAAGGACAGGATAAAGGTCAAGAAGAGGTATTACTGCAGAAAACTTGGGAAGGAGAATAAAATTCCAGAGTTTAATATCATCATTACTTCAACGTCAGTGCCACATCCAAGCTGCCATGAGTGAGAGGAACAAAGAAACCCTATCGATGATCATTCATCCCTCACGTACAGTACTGTAGATTTCCCATAATTTATTGCGATTTGTATCCTCGGAAATACTTGAGTGAAGTCTACTATATCTCCCATGTGTAGACAAATTCACAGACTATCTATCAAAATTTTGAAAACGTACTTTTATGCACACCATTCTTCTCAATTCTCATTTTAAATAATTTGGAAAATTATGCATAATTGAGAGAGGAGATAGCATTTTTGTGAATTTGCCAGAGATTGTCCTCAGCCATACAGCATTTACGGGAAGGCTCCATTAACTTACGAATACCCTACTTCCCTAGAGGATCAATTTCACAGACCTGCCTTTCCTACAATGGCACTACAATAGCACCAGCTGGATTAGATAAACATAACAATGGAACATTCACACCTTGGGGATTAAAAGTCTTCTGTTTGTCACCCGAGTTGCTCAGGCAAGGACTCGGGTTTCAGGTACCATGCAAGTTAATGCAGTCGTCCCCTAATGGAATAATGTGATGGAAAGTAGGGAGACTAGTTGCACCTGTTTTATGAAACAAAAGGATATTGATTTTTTGCAATGGAAATGACAAAGAAGTTGCATGCTAAGATTTCTGAGACAATGACTCCTTCAGTTTGTCATAACTTGCTGCCTAAAAAGTATGGCATTTGTAGTACCCGCAGAATGTGACTTTTATGGTTGTTTAGTGGTTATTTTCAAAATTTCACTGAAATATCTAAACGTACTTTTACTAGATATAATTTAAAAATAGCGTCAATGACACTGTAGCTCCCATCCTGGACTATTTAGTGTTTGTTCTCTGGTCAGATATTTGAACATGTGTGAAAGGGATAAAGTGCATGAAGTGAACATACTTAAATGAAATGTACTGGAGACAGTGAAATATGTTTAATGTAATTATTCAGAATATAAAATGGAAAAATACAGAATTAGATATATCGAATACTGTGATACAACCATTAACTCAACAAGTCATTTACAATGACATAGTCCCCACTTGTAATAGGAGTATTAGTCTTGATGGGGCAGGAAAATGTGGTCATTAAGAAGTATCACTGGAGTGTATATGTTGAGATCTATGGGCACATAGGTCTATGTCGTTGTTCCCAATTTGAAACACATGAGGCATTCTAAGTTATGGTTCTAAATCGGAAAAAAGATCAGACCTCTAGCAGTATTGGCCAGCCAAGAAATACATATGCGCATTATAAATGAGGTACAAGATGTGACATCTTAAGGTTTAATATCCTATCAAAATTGGAGGGTATAGAACTTGTGGTTAGTGAAATATGCATATATATGTATAATCAAGGTCAAAGGTCATCGAGGTCACATGACATTTTGAAAAAAAAAATTATATTGCTAATTAATCCCTATATGCCAAAAAATCAGATCTCTAGCTCTATTCGCTTGCCCAGAATTAGATGTGTACATAATTAATGAGGTAAAGCGTGTGTTGTCATAAGGTCTCCCATCCTACTAAATACAAAGGACATAGCACTTGTGGTTACTTATTTATTGACATAAACATATATTTTAGGTAAAAGGTCATCGAGGTCACATGACATTTGGTCAAAAAATTTCTCTCCTATAGTTATCCCTATATACCAAAAATCAGACATCCACCTCTATTGGCTCGCTCAGAATGAGATATGCGCATAATTATTGAGGTACAGTATGTGGCGTCATAAGGTGTCCCATCATACCATATATGAAGGCTGTAGCACTTGCGGTTACTGAGTTATGGACAAAATATGTATATTTGAGGATCAAAGGTCACCGAGGTCACATGATATTTTGTCAAAAAAATTGTATTGCTAAGTTATCCCTATATACCAAAAATCAGACCTCTAGCTCTATTGGCTCGCTCAAAATTAGATATGCGCATAATTAATGAGGTACAATATGTGGCGTCATAAGGTGTCCCATCATACCATACATGAAGGCTGTAGCACTTGTGGTTACTGAGTTATGGACAAATATGTATATTTGAGGTCAAAGGTCACCGAGGTCACATGACATTTTGTCAAAAAAATTGTTTTGCTAAGTTATCCCTATATACCAAAATCAGACCTCTAGCTCTATTGGCTTGCTCAAATTAGATATGCGCATAATTAATGAGGTACAATATGTGGCGTCATAAGGTGTCCCATCATACCATACATGAAGGCTGTAGCACTTGTGGTTACTGAGTTATGGACAAATATGTATATTTGAGGTCAAAGGTCACCGATGTCACGTGATATTTTGTCAAAAAAATTGTATTGCTAAGTTATCCCTATATACCAAAAATCAGACCTCTAGCTCTATTGGCTCGCTCAAAATTAGAAATGTGCATAATTAATGAGGTACAATATGTGGCGTCATAAGGTGTCCCATCATACCATACATGAAGGCTGTAGCACTTGTGGTTACTGAGTTATGGACAATATTATATTTGAGGTCAAAGGTCACCGAGGTCACGTGACATTTTGTCAAAAAAATTGTATTGCTAAGTTATCCCTATATATACCAAAAATCAGACCTCTAGCTCTATTGGCTTGCTCAAAATTAGATATGCGCATAATTAATGAGGTACAATATGTGGCGTCATAAGCTGTCCCATCATACCATGTATGAAGGGTGGTAGCACATGTGGTTACTGAGTTATGGACAAATATGTATATTTGAGGTCAAAGGTCATCAAGGTCACATGACATTTTGTCAAAATATCCGAGATATATGCGTGAACGGATGGACTCACGGATGGACGAACAGACGGACATGACCCAATCTATAAGCTCACTGGACTTCATCCGTGGGACTAAAAATTGTGTCACTGCATCCTTTTTGCAATATGAATACGATGAGAAACTAAATTTTTTATTTTTCAGTGGCCTTATACATGGGAGTCTATGGAGATCTGCCTTATACATGGGAGTCTATGGACGTGTAAACTAAAAATATGCAAATTTCACCACGATTTGCCCAAATTTGGAAAGGTCACTCCTATGCACTTCCATACCAAGTTTCAAATCAATCGGACTTGTGGTTTCAGAGCAGGAGATTTTTTGACCAAAAATGGGAGAAAATTACAAAAAATTCATGAAAAATAGCAAGTCCAAGATACTGACCCAAGATGTGCACAATCATTTCATGTCAGCCCAAAGTACTTACATGCTAATTTTTCATGTAATCTGCTGGTGGTTTTTTCAATTTTGACTGTTTTTACATTTTTTCACTTAATTTGCATATTTTTGGCAATGACAACTTCATTTGAACAAAATCTCTTCTACAGCCCATCATCCATATACACACCAAATATCAAGATGAAATGTACAGGTTTTGAGTTTTTGATGTTGACGGACACATACAGACTACAGACATACTACATACAGACATTTCCCTAGCCTATAAGAATAGCTTCCATTGCCATATATACATATGGCTATGGGAGCTAAAAATATTCTGATGCTGCACACTAGTGCTTACATGCAGAACTGAAAAAGTTTTTAGAAAAGTTACCTTCAAGGATACAAATCAAAGAGTATTGTGGGTAATTTATTGTACTGTGTCCCTCTAGTGTGAATAAATGAGGTCTATATCTAGAAACATACTGACTGGCTGTAGGCCCTAATGACTGAAAGTTACTAAATAATTTCCCCTTAACTTAAGAATTAAGGAAATTATTTAATTTCAGGTAACTCACAAATTAACAGGCAAACACATGTACATGTACTGTGTTGTCCTTTCAACCACTCAGTACACTGGCAAGGCGTCAGTATATCATTAACAATTCACTGACCAGTTTTGGCTTCTCTTTCTCATTTTCAGAAGAACATGGTGCTTTCTTTTCCTTTGCATCTTTTCCCTTGAAGCTAAGCAAAAACAAAGAATACATCATGTATAAATCATTCTCCGAGTACAAACACCGAGTCGGACATTGAAGTCCGAGTACTCGGACTTGTGTACACCGAGTTCACTGCTAACTCGGACTTGTATAGGCCTACACCGAGTTCACTGCTAACTCGGACTTGTATACACCAAGTTCACTGCTAACTCGGACTTGTATACACCGAGTTCACTTAAACTCGGACTTGTGTACACCGAGTGCATTGCCTACTCGGACTTTAGCTGCAATAATTGTAGCCCTTGGTTGGTGGGGATTGGGCTTCTGTCGTGCGGCTCGCGCCTTGCCCCAACCAGGGCTACAATTTCTCCCTATACCTGCTAGTGTAAAAGCTGCAGTGCGGATCTACACTGCATGGTCAAGGCACACACGGGGCCGCATTATTAGAGATCTCGCCTTACCGTGTGCAAATTTCACTATAATCCTGCTCCCGGATAATGTTAGAGCCCTTGTAACTCCTATCGATGGTCAACTTTACTCCTTGCAGCTGAAAAATGACAGTTTAATGACTCAGGCGCGAAGTCAATTCGAACTGGACCGCCGTCGTTGATCTCTGTACCCAGCCGACTTGTATCATTACATTTTAGGGGTGGCCGACAGGTGTGAGGGAGCTGAATGAGCATGCTTACGGGTAGCCCTTCACTGCCTCCGGAGCCAAAGCCGGACACTCTTGCCATACTCGTAGGACTAGTTTATGGGATTGAAAGGGGTGGGTAATTTTCATGACAATATATAACTCTTGGTGAATAAAGAGAGATACTTTTGCCGAAGTTCAACTACGCATTTTAATTGGTTCAATAAATCCTGTGCTCTATCTTCCCAACTTTCTCAAATATGTTACGTACTAGTTCAATAAATCCTACACGGGAACGGGTCATTTGAAGCAGTTAGAACTTTGTGTCCATGCACATTGTTCAGAGGCGTGTGCCTAAGTTAAACTCCATAACTAGTTCAACTTTCACAACTAAGTTCAACCATCCATCTCCATGGTACAACTACATTTACAAGATGCCGCTGTTTTCAATGTGGAAAGAGTGGTTCCAAGCAAAATCTGTTCGACTAAAAAGGTCACAATGTGTGAAGTGGGGTGCCAAAACGGCATTCTTGTCCATGACGGCGTGACTTTGAACATTTTTTTTTAAAATCGGATATTTTCCATCTAGTATCAAAGTTTGACATATCGACGATTTCGGGATTACTGTGAAATCGCCGATCGACACTGGACTCAGCACTCTGCGTCTGTGAAATCGCCTATACTTACAGAATATTTATCGGCAATTTCCGGACTCTAGACGATACTACAATGACTAGCCTTGTGCCACGGCACGCCGGGTCTGTGAAATCGCCGATATTTATTTATAGTTACTTATAGTGCAGCTTTGCCAAATACTTTGCTATTTGTATACAACACGTAGGTATTTTACTGTTTTTGTATGGTCGTAGCATTTCTTAACTCATTACACAAACGCGGATTACATTCCAGGTTAATTTTCTCACAGGACATTTATGTAGTCTCGCTTCGAACCATAGTGAACTTTACAGTGTGCATGATGAACTCAGTATGGAAATAGCCTAATATAGGAACGACTTCCTCCAATCTGATTAAATCAGAAGTAGAGTACGGCGACGTCTTCTCATGCGTACGCGGTATTCTCTCGCTGTCGCGTAGTGAGAGGCGACAGCGACTCGGAGAGAATACCGCGTACGCATAGAAGACGTCGCCGTACTCTACACCTGATTTTAATCAGATGGACTTCCTCCATCCGTTTGCTCATGACTACTTCAATAATGCAGTGTTTATCAATTTAAAATTTCGGCATTTTCTTGTCTGTCAACATACATCTTAATGATGAAGTAGGCCGGGTTGTATGAGGATTTCTTACATCATTTTCACATCTGTGCTTTTTCATGGATACATCTTTCTTTTTGTAACAAATTCCTTGTAATCAGCATGTTTTACATACATGCTTTGATATTGACCTCAGCAGTTTTTGAATAAATCTGATAAAATTTGAAGCACCGAAGTAGTAGTAGTCACAGTAGTAGTAGTATCTATTTAAAGCTTCCCATTTTTACACAAAGTTGAGAATGTTCCAGACTAATTAAACTCATGTCATGATGAGTGTGGGGGAAATGACATACATAACATGATCAAAAACAGAAGTGGACCAAAAATGGACTCCTGAGATACACCGCACCAATCGACAAAACATGAGCGTGTACACCTAAATAGCTAACATTGACTTCTTCCTGTAAGGTCTGATCGAAACCACTTCATGTACACAGAAAGTTCGCTCAGCAAAATGTTATGATCAACGATGAAAAAAATCTTTAAGTATATCTAAAAACAATTATCTTCATCTATATTCTGTAAAAGTATAGACCCTGGTCAGTTAACTTGACTAAAGCAATGTGACAAGAGTGATGTTGTCTGATGATTGTGAGTTGTGACAAAAAAGATTAAATGCATAAAACTGTAAAAACTAATATAAACATGTTTTTCTAGTATTTTAGATAGAACTGGTAGAAGGGAGATAGGCCTATAGTTGTTAACATCACTTTTAGAGCCTCCCTTATGAATCGGAACTATTTCAGCACATTTGAAACAGTCGGAAAATGTACCACTATAAGCTTCAAGATTAAAAAGAGTCGCGAATATTTGTCAGACATTTCACCACTTTACAGCTCTGGCCAAGCGCTAGTCTGGCTCGAACTTCGCTACTAGATGATACTAGAGTTTGTTAATTAGGCGGGTAAATATCCGATATATATCGAAGATTTTATAGCCTTAGAGATCTATATCGTATAGTACAGTAGCCGTAAATATCGATTGGATATTTATAATTATATTGCGGTGTCCTCTTGTTGTCAGGGCATCTGTATAAAATGGCAAAGACGAGACGACAGACTTTGCATGGCGTGAATATCTCTTTCACTTCTCAGGAAATAAAGATGGCAAGTTCTTCAATGGTCACTGGTCTCTTTTTGCTTTCAGCGATAGTGGTATTCTAGCAGTAATTGAAAAGGAGCAAACAGTCCTATGACCTTTTTCAATCCTCCGAAAAGATAGCGTTAAAATAACGACAACTATACTGCCACTAGCGCGCTACTGTACTGCTAGTGCCACCGTTTTCATTAGTCCCTCACACCTGTCGGCCACCCCTAAAATGTAATGGTACAAGTCGGCTGGGTACAGAGGTTCAACGACGGCGGTCCAGTTCGAATTGACTTCGCGCCTGAGTCATTAAACTGTCATTTTTCAGCTGCAAGGAGAAAAGTTGACCATCGATAGGAGTTACAAGGGCTCTAACATTATCCGGGAGCAGGAATATACTGAAATTTGCACACGGTAAGGCGAGATTCTCTAATGATGCGGCCCCGTGTGTGCCTTGACCATGCAGTGTAGATCCGCACTGCAGCTTTTACACTAGCAGGTATAGGGAGAATTGTAGCCCTGGTTGGGGCAAGGCGCGAGCCGCACGACAGAAGCCCAATCCCCACCCAACCAAGGGCTACAATCATTGCAGCTAACTCGGACTTGTACATTGCGGTACGTGTCAAATAAGGTTCAGCACACTGTATGTTTTAAGACTCACAAAGTTAATTACTCAGTCAAGATCAAAAAGTTTTTTTGTGATTTCACACTACGAGTACGGCGATGTCTGTCAGAAATCTACAGTTTGTGGCGCGATGTAATCGTCAGAGGAAGGCTGCAGCGGCTGCCAAGTTTTTGAAGGAGGACCGAGCGAGTGTGAACTTGTTGAGAGCATCTGGGGCGCAGGAATTGCCTAACAGAGAGTGTTCAACTGAAGTTTCATCAGATAACGAAGTTACACATGATCCACCGGCTAAGCGCAAAAGGTAAGCATCATAGCGTACGGTACTCTGCCATAGCACGATCAGTCATATAATACCAGTAAAAAGGAAGTGACATACCAGGTCATAGTTCAGCAGATCTGCAGAGAGTTGAGGCCGGCCGCCATATTGCTGGGCTCGCACGGCCCGGTGCGGTGGTGGTCACCGGCCGCGGCCGTCGTTGCGGCCTGGCTAGGGTTTTTATCTTAGGCCTAGGTTATAGAGGGACTAAGGGTTTTAATATTCCAAACTCTTGATTATAAACGCAAAGTCTTTAAAATAAGTTGTAAATGTATGTGGCAAATCTGTCACAGTGCTGTTAGCCTAGATTGCTTTAGGGATGGACCATTAGACCTTGGGAGGGGGGGTGGTCACAATGAATTGTGAAAATTTTTTTTTACTATTGTAAATTTCTGAAATTTTTTTTTTCCAATTGAGATTAGCTGTGCAAATTTTTTTTTTCAGAGTAAATTTTCAGATTTATAATTTTTTTTAGTTCGTCGCTGTCTGAAGATAAAGAGGGCAAAGATGTGGTGCCAAGCACCACAAGCGGCCACGCAAGCGGTCACGGGGGGGGGGGGGGGAGGTCAGGAGAGGGGTGTCCCCCTGCTGCTGTTGGAGCTTTTGAAGAATAGAGATTAAAATGGTGTTATTTGGTGGCACTTGGGGAGTATTTTTGCGGGGGGAGGTCAGGAGGGGGTGTCCCCCTCCTGCCTTTGGAGCTTTTGAAAAATAGAGATTAAAATGGTGTTATTTGGTGGCACTTGGGGAGTACTTTTGCGTGGGGAGGTCAGGAGGGGGTGTCCCCCTCCTGCCGTTGGAGCTTTTGAAAAATAGAGATTAAAATGGTGTTATTTGGTGGCACTTGGGAGTATTTTTGCGGAGGGTGGTCAGGAGGGGGGTGTCCCCCTCCTTCCTTGGAGCTTTTGAAAAATAGAGATTAAAATGGTGTTATTTGGTGGCACTTGGGGAGTATTTTTGCGAGGGGAGGTCAGGAGGGGGGTGTCCCCCTCCTGCTTTTGGAGCTTTTGAAAAATAGAGATTAAAATGGTGTTATTTGGTGGCACTTTGGGAGCATTTTTTTCGGATTACACATCTTCCTCTGAAACATGGTCTTCTTGCTCCTCAGTAGCTTCCTATAGTTTTGAAAATTGACTATTTTGGTTTCCTGGCTTTCCTTTCTACTGCGTGGTGAAATGCCTACATTCACCCCACCAAACATCATGCATATCTCATGATTTACAATTGATTTTGACAAGCTGAGAAGCTAAAATAAGCTAAATAATATAGTTAAATTTGCATATTTGTGTTTTTAGAGCAATTGTTGCCCTTTTTTGATCAAAACATCTATTTCTCTGTAGCAGCATGCCCAAATTGATTGGATGTGTATAGATGTGTTGAAATTTCAATATTTGTCTTTTTAGGGCAATTTATGCCATTCCACTGCGGCCCAAATGCCGCCCTCTTTGGGCAATATCTCTGTGGCTGCTGCCAGTGCTTATGAATAATTAATGAGCGCCATTGGCTTGAACGCTGACGCACAGAGATCAAATGTGAATCGGTGAGTATTTTTACAATATTATGAATCTTTCATTTTATCCATATAGGTATACACAGAAAGACATGTTTAACGTTTCGCCCTTGCTACATAGTTGAAGTAGAGTCGCCTAAATATCTTTGCAAATCGATCTTTTACAACACATTGACTGCTGTTGCTAAGTTTGAAGGCGCCCATAACAACCACAAACAGAACACGGAAAATTCATAAATTTAGCCATCTGAAATAGTTATTTAAAATTTTAAAACCATACGAATGTAGATTATTATATCCAATTGGCGAAATTTCCGTTTGAACAAGTGTTACGGCGGATTTGACGAAATCACACCAAGCGATATTATACTCTTCAGCGTGTTCTACGCGTTTAGCAATGTCAACATTGACTTCAATGGCGACGACTCCATTTTACGGGTGGTACGATGAACGTTCTCGCGAAATTGTCAGTCAAAAATGATTGAAAATCAAAATCGAAAACCAATAGTCTGTGCTAAAATATGTACAGCGTGTGTTTGTCTGTACATGGGAGGTAAAGACTCGAAATTAAAAAAATTGAACCGGTGAACGTAATAGTGAAGGCGAAACGCACAGTGATGTATGGGACCGCTGTTTTAGGGTTAGGGGTCTACACGCAGCCAGTCTGGTGTACAGTGGTTCTCAGTGTGTATGATCGCGATTCTCTTTGGTGGTCATAAAATGTAATTGTATGTGTTATTCATTCTCCTCAGATCCAAAACTCATTGGTATGTTGTGGAGTAGGATTTTTGTTAGAAGTAGGGTACTTCTGCGAAGTTTTTCTTCCAGCATGCCGAATAGAAAGAGAAAAACATATTTCAACATAGGCCAGTGGGCAAAACAACAAAAGTTAGGAAGAGAAATTGCAAAGGAAAAACATACACATCAACTCTTAGAAGAATACGCGAAGACTAGGGCACTGTTAGCAAGAGTACACAGTAATGCATTGATAAGTAGAGCAGAAGAAGGGCAGAAAAAGCATAGGTTTAACTTAGGAGAGTTGTCAAGACAGCGAAAGAGAAAGAGAGATGAGGAAAATAGCATTACAGAGGATAATCTTTGCAAAATCAGTGCGGCTAGAAGACTAGTAAAACGAGCTAAAAAACATCTAAGTAGACTTGAGCAGAGTGATAAGAGTGTCAGTCAGGATGTAGCTGCTAGGACATACTCTGGTAAAAAGGTAAAGTAGCGTAGGGTAGCCATCAGAAAGCAAGATAGTACAGTAAAGTACGGTATATAGCCATAGTGAGCTGAAAATATCATTGTTCCCATGTTAGATTTTAATAACTGTATTGTGTTTTATGATTTCAATGCCCTTAGTGGACTGTAATTGTTGAGATGAGCCATGTGTCTTCCCTGTGCACAAGAAATATTTTGCCCTTGCAACCATTGACTCTTCCAGACCTGCTGAATTAATACAAAATAATTCAAGACAATTTATAAGGCAGGTCAGATGTACAATGTAGTAAAATTGTAAGACCATATCAGTTGATAATTTCTCATCTCCATGTCTTAATCTATCTTTCAGCAACAACAGGATACTGTGCAGCCCCGATGGGTACACAAAAACACAGAATAATCTGAAGATAACAGCAAAGTTGTTGTGAAATTATGTAGTCGTGAACAGTATGAGCGTCGACGAAAAACCTTGTCAGCAGCCACATCAATCCATGTGTCAACAACCAATACTACTGCCAACGGTGTAGCTCCTGCTAGTAAAATGCAACCTTCAAAAGCAGCTCTTGATGGTTTGTGGTACACCCTCGTCAATTCTGCCACTCCTGACCAAATGAAAACCTATATCAAAAACTCTCCAAAATCAAAGATAAAGTAATACCATCAATATTTGACAAATCGATCAATATATTTGAGAGCAGTGAACATAATCTAATAAGGAGTGTCAGAGTTTTATACGAGGGTGGTGTGTTGTCAAAACGCAAGTATAACTGTCTCAGAAAAAGTGAATTGCAAACTCTCTCTAAAATGCAGCAGCCAAGGAGAGCATTGCAGTTTCACTTTCGCTGTAGATACCAAGATTACTGACATACAATAAAGTAGTGGGGTATGTAAGTAATCTTGATATCGGTACACTACAACCAATTGTAACAGCTGATGGGAAGCAGGTAGGTTTACAGCGAAATTTGGAAGAGTTACTTCTTAAGGTCGCCAATCTGTATTTACAAATGCGATCAGCTCAGCCTAACCTCTTGAACTGGTTTGGTAAACCAGAGGGCCACTTTCAAATAAGTATTGGTGCAGATGGTGCTCCATTTGGTAAACATGGACAAGCAACGGCCTGGTTGGTCAGTTTTTTGAATGTTTGTCATCGTGTTGCTAGTCCGGATGATAATTTTTTGCTGTTAGGGGCAAATGTCAAGGAAGATGACCCGCTGATGATTGAATTTGCACGTTCACTGTCAAAACAGCTGGACTGTATCGAAAAATGTAAATACAGTGTTCACGACCTTAATGTAACCTTCCAAGTTTCACTGTTACCCTTTGATCAGAAGGGGTTGGCAACCATGTGTGGAGAATTGTCCAATGCTGCACAATTCTTTAGTTCCTTTGCAAATGTGTCAAAGGTGGACAAAGATTGCATCGGAGCAGATATACCGTAAAATCCCAATTGAGGCCGCAACTCTAATTGAAGCCGCACCCTGACTTTGAAACATTGTCTTGGCTCATTGTTTGCCCATTTTGGGTTTTTGAATTGTTACCATTATAGAAGCCGCACCCCTTCTCTGAGGCCATCATGAAACAATGCATGCTGAAATTCACACCAGCTGGCTTGCATCGCGTCATTGACTTGTGCTAATGATTGACAGGTGTCTTTCTTACAGAAAAAATACACAATAAAAAGTTCCTTTTTAACACTTCTACCATTGTGCATTTTGTCATTGATAGTAACAAAAGTACAAACAATGCCCCATGTATCGGCACGTTTGTGTGTATGTTTGAACACGGGCAGTGTTTTGTCGGTGTGGTAAACACCGCCATAGTCAATTACCTGATGCAACAATTTTGAAGCAACGGTGTTTGTGTACAAGTTAAAATAGTTGAGAGAATGAGATACCATGTTTCAAATACGTAGTTTTCATTCAATACCCACGTACCCTTACCGATGCCTGACGTATAACAACACCACATATATTTATATTGACATAATGAACTGCCTATACTGTACTGTGGCTGCTGCTGAATGACTATGATGGGTGCATATAAGCTTGTACACGTTCCGTTTTTGATCATGAGAAAATAAAATTTGACCACAAAACAGTTCACAAAAACATGCCAGTAAAGTTACCAAAGGTCATTCACTTGCCTTTATTGCACTATCCGAGTATGAGCCACCGGTTCGGCAACACAAGACAGCTGTAAATCAAGGGGACCCATTTGCCATGGACGCTTAATTTATGCTAATTTTATGCACGACTTTTTTCAACATCATTTGATCTTCCATCGCTTTCAAAATCGGCGTACACGTCCAAAGAAATTGATTGTACAATCTCTGAATACAGAAGTGACATTTTTGTGAAATTTCAGCGTCCAAAAACCCCTAAACTTGAAACAAAGCATCATGCATGCTGGTACTAGTGCTAGCTGGTCAACATGACCGACCTTAGTGAGACTATTCTATTTAGGGGACGGGGGTCAGCAGGGTCAGAGAATCAAGAAAGTACTGGAAAAACGTGTCATTTTCCTTACGATGCTGTCAAGGGAACTCCAGTTTCCCATTGTTTTAACATCTTTTAATAGTTTCCTTATTATCTAAAAGGAATTTTACCAAGTTTAACGACCAAATACACTCTCCTAACATTTCTATATTGGAGTTACACTAGGGTAGGGGCTTTTTATGCGGGTAATTTATTCACGCAGAATTCATTGGTACTAATTTGCATAACAATAGCGATTGCCCCTGCAATGCTTGGTGAGCATTGAGAAAAATATCGAAACACAGGAAATGTACGTAATTGAAGCCGCACCAGGACTTCAGTGCGTGATCCCAGGGGTCCCTCAAAAATGTTTCTAATACAAGCCGCGGCTTCAATTGGGATTTTACGGTAGGTCCAATAAAAATGGCATGAATGGAAGTATGACAAAAGAATAAAAGATGTTGAAGCACTTGAGAAATTCAAGTCAGCACCAAAAAATAAAACTGGGAAACCTAAGACAGTGAGGCAGAGAATAACTCAATTTATAGCTAGTCAAAAGTCAAGACAGGAATTTGTACCACCCCTTGGTAGATTTATTGACTTTGCCAGAGTTGAACCATTACACCTGAAAAACAACGCATGGCAATACTACTTTCAGATGTTGTTGACTGATGCAGTTGTTCACACTTCACAGAGTGATATTGATAAGGGAGTTCAAATTGAAAATCTACCAAGGAGTCGTGCTTGTACAAGTTCCTGTTTGCACTCAAATACAATGTGAAAGTGGGAAAACTCTACAGGAAAATTGTTAAGTATTTCAATGAAAATATGCAAAATCAACTTCACAAATTAGTGCCATTTATCGCTTTACTGGAGAAGAAAGTCGAAAACTTGCCTGGCATTTCACATCCCTGATCCGTTCACTTACAGGTGATAACGTCAATGCAAAACGTCGTGCTCGTTTGGCCCTTTTCACATATATAGGCTTATTGCTGAGAGATATAACTTTGTTGTTTTCAAGATTCAGTTTGAGTGAGGGAGATTTACTTGTGCTCAAGCAAAAATGCAGATGGTATTTTAATCTCCATTCCCTTTTCATGGATGTTAATAATACAGTGTGGCACATAGGATATGTTGTTCCAAAACATGCTGCTATTGTATATGATAAATTCAAACTTGGCTTGGGGCTGAACACAATGGAGGGTAGAGAGGCAAAACATCTGCGACTGCTTGAACTCAGTGAAAATTCTACTCCTCAAAACAGGTGGCCGCTCATATTTCGACATGAGTATACAATGTTGTTTTGGCTGAGGGAAAGAAATCCTGAAGCAGACAAGTACAGAAGGGCAAATCTAGATAAATTTGAGCTTAAAGAGAGAGAAAAGTATATTCCCAGCCTGTATTATGATAGCCCTAGATATTGTATGTGTGGAAGTTTGAAAGATGAGGATATGTCAGGATGTACGATTTGTTCTGACCCGGTTATGGCTGAAATAAAACATGCAGCAACCTCAGGTAAGTTAAGTAACAAACTGAAGAAAATTTTTCAGTGAGGTTACTTCTCCTCTGCAAAATGTTTTAGTGTGACAGGAAAATGTTGCCCTAGATGATAACATTGTAATATTGTCAGAATTAAGTCAGAGATAATGGCACTCACATGTCACAATAGAAATTTCAGAATTTATTTAAATATGGATTTTAATGCTAGTTGATCACTGGGCAACATTTTGCAGTCACACTACAAACATTATTCAGAAAGGTCACTGTGACAGCCCTCCTCTGCAAAATATTTGAAGTATGACAACAAAATGATGCCAACTGAGATCACAATTCAAACAAATAAATTGTGAAGTTTTATGATATAATCTTACATGTGAGTCTCAAACAATCATCTCATATTCTGACAATATTTCAATGAAAATGTATTTGTCATTTCCCTTGCAAAGGAATAGCATTTGGAAATCAGTAACAAGAAAGCAAGTATTTCATAGTTACATTTGGAAGTATCATATTTTCCAGAGTTTGATGTAAGCACATTTCAAATAAGCTCAAAATCAATATTCCTGTGTAATATGGGTGAAATTCATTGTATTTTCTATGAATAAAAGCAAACATTGCTATCTGGTAGTTTAGATGATGATATTTTCCAATAAACTTTTGAAACAATATTGTATTCCTTTTGAAATCCAATGAAGTATGATTATTAATATGAACTGTGATCTTTTGTGAATCTAATGAACTTGTTTGTTTTCAATAAAATTATCTCAATGAACTCTATTCTAGATGGTAATTTGGAGGAATATATATTACCCAAATTTTTTGTAATTTTGTAAAAGTAATTTGAATTTCCTGTATTGAATGCAATGAATTGTACATTTGTGAAGTTACATTTGATTGTTGGTATTTAAATAAAGATGATTTTGACACAAAGGGTTATATCTCATGTCATATTTTATTCCTAACTGCAAAATGAGGTGGAATAGACTGACAACAACAAACTGACAACAACAATCTGAGCTGAACATCATTTTTTCAGTATTTGAACAAGAGTTTAGTTCTCTGGATGCATCGGAATACCATATTTGTTCCAGGCTCCATAGCAAAAGTTGACCACTACAGACTCCCTGCTGGTGTAATACTTGACAATGCATGGTTTTTCTTCAGTGCATGTAACAGCGACTCTTTCCCCTTGACCTCTCTCTCAAGCAAATCCTTGTCTTCTCGTGATCTGGTACTTCTCTCCGAGTCATCATAGCATCCCTTCTTCAGTACATAAGCCAGCTTCAATGAACATGTGAACGTCAAAGTTATGATTGCCTTTGATGTCTTCTCATGGATGCCCATGCTGTTCCGGGTAGCAAAATGTTGGAAGACATCAAATACTTCCCTTGGCATTTGCCGTGAAAACGTAGCTTTCCATGGCGACTTCAGTGACGGTGAGGCTGATAAACGTGCACGGAAACTACGCAGCCAGTGAACCATATCACGTTGAAACATGGGAACACCCCGACATCACGAAGGCGTATTTTGTCTTTCGTCACTTTGTCATTTCTAACGATGGCCCTATTAGTGACTTGGGAGAGCTCATCAAATAAAGTGTGCACATGTAATGTGTTGCACACAGAGCTCTGTCTTAAAAGTGCAGATTTTGCCTCCCGTAATTTGCGCTGAATGACTTTCTCGGCACTCAACAACATGGGCGCCGCCATCTTTGAAAACACGTTGCTATGTCAACAGGTACAAACGGCGCTTCGCGGAATACTGCTCAATTCGAAGGCGCTCTGGCCCGCAGTGTTCATGGTCAAAAAATCTGTATTCTCTGGAAGGGCTTGTCCAATTTCTTTGAAATTTGCTACACAAAAACGATTATTCATGCAGATTTATTCAGTATTTGCTATCGAGAAACTTTCAAAGTTCAACCCTTTGTGTGTTTTTGTGTTGGGATTTGTTGGATAGATGGCATTCTACGTAGTGTATTGTTGAATGTTAAAACATGTGCTGTTGTTTTTTTGAGGCTGTTTTTTGAGAAAAAAGAATTGAAAATGCCTTTTTAAAAGCAAAATAATACATAATGACTTGATATGTTGTTTTATCATTATTGACGTGTTTCTACTTGTTCACCCATTCTTGCATTCATCATTGCAATAAAATGCTGTGAAAAAAATGAACTGATGTGGCCTGCATCTGTTTACCTTGATCTTAAAAGGCAAATACAACTTTCTGTCTTGACAACCATATCATAGTTTCAATGTTTTACCTACTGTACCTGCTTGGTTTGTAAGCAGGAAACAAGTAGAAAACAGGCTCTATAATTTCATAATTTTCAAGTGATCAGAATACAAAAGTCCTGAAAAGATAAGATAATCACAACTTCCAGTATAAGGGATACAGTCACTCTAAATGTATAAATTAAAATTAAAAATGTGCCGGGAGGCAGAAATTTGCTTTTTGTCGGTAAAATCTAAAAAAAATTCAAAATTTTAAAGACTTTTGCAGATTTTTTTTTACGCCTTGTCTTCTTATTTATTTATTTTTTATTTTGCAAACTAGTTTGAAGATTTTTTTTTCCTAACTTTCTGCTCTGAAATTTTTTTTTTTCTGTTTTTGACCACCCCCCTCCCAAGATCTAATGGTTCGCCCCTTACCGTCCGCTTGCCTCCGTACCTCCGTCCCCACTACCATAGTAGTGGGGACGGAGGTACGGAGGCAAGCGGACGGTAAAGCAATCTAGGCTGTACAGTGCTGTCGAATATCGGTCAGCATAATGGTCAGCCGTTGCTGTTGCGAAGCTGAGCCGTAAGGTAAGGCAAGTAGTACATAGTAGCCACGATCCTTCCGAATCAGTTCATGGTCAACTAAAAGGACATTTCTTTTTTCTCCCGTAAAAGTGTTGAAATATCATGTTTTGTATAGGAAATCTGATTTTAGGAAAATTTTGCATAAAGACATTGATAAACCGCATTAGTTCAAATATATCAGGTTGCAATTCGATGAATGGATGATGAAAATTGTTCGATTTTTAACTGATTTTCAACTAAGATTGAAATAAAGCATTTGATAATCATTTGCCAATAAACCTAAATATTTTGTATGAAAACTGTAAGAGAGGCATGTAATAAAAATAGAGCCCAAACAAGAGACTATGTACCCTCGGGGCAGGTAGAGTCTTTCCACAGTAAAGTGCAACATTTGACAATTTCCCAATTTTGGAGCTCTAGCTTGAACAACATTCACACAGAATGATGAGCATATATAAAAAATAGTATTACAGCTGTATGTCCAGCTCAACAAAAATTATAGATTTTTATCTTTGTAACAAGATGCTTCGCAGAATGCTCCTGAATGAAATAGTTCCCAATTCAATATGTTGTGTAAGCTTTTGTTCGCTACCAAATGATTGGTCTAGCAATGCGTCAGAGCCCAAAATTGCTGAAGTGCCTTGACATGATGAAATTCGTCGACAACATAGATATCTAATTGTAAAGTCAGTTCGCGAGTCATTTTTTATCAGCAATTATATTATAGCTATACCAGTGAATTTTGTGACGTCATATCCATACATTATTACTGATAATGTATTCCATTATTCAGCACTGCGGCCCCACAGCGAGCAAGTTTTTTTTTTGGAAAACGAAAATAGGACTGCGCATTTAAAGGAGGGGAAATATCGGATAAACCATGTAATACACAAAACTATAAATCTTGACAATGGTTCACAATATTGATAATAATGTCTTACTGTACGATTTATTACATTTTTTGAGTCCTCACGCACGCACTTGCCGTCTGGCTGGCTGGCGCTCAGCATGCAGTCCCCGTCCGATACGCTGGTTGTACTACTACGTTTGTTTACAACATGGTTCGCTTCGTTGCCGTATAGGTGAAACAGAACTCAGTACGTTTGCAAACTCCTAGACAATACTGGGTTTGACACATGGCATGTATGTCAGTGGCCATGTAAACGATGCAAGCGTGAAAGGCTACTCGAACCAGTCGTAAACGGGCCAACAACGGCAGCTTGATGTCATCAACCTTGACCGGAAGTGTCTACGGAAATTACTACGGAGCCATTCAAAGTCTCGGTCCAAGGTCAGCTACTACCAACAATCATGACGACCGTGGACTCTTCGTTGATCTAACATCTCGGCCACCTAATTCTGATGCACTGACTGTAATCGGAGACAACTTTCATTCATCTTTTTTTTCTCCATGTCTGTGATTTTACCTTGCCTTGTTCTCGATATCGCGACGGTATACGGTACCGAAACCCTCCAGTATGTTTGTCAACTGTACCTATCAAGCACCCGTTTACGTCAAGTTCTGTCGTTCGCCGAAATAAAATAGCTCTTCTCAAGGAGCCATCGAAAATTAAATTTATAGACACAGTTATTATTGAAATATAAACATTGAATAACAATGTTGAACTCTGTTGATATCGTTTGCAATGAATGCTGTACTACTAGCGACATAATAATGATCGTATTGATCAGCTGATACCATGGCATGCAGCTCGCTGATCATGCTGATGTCGATGCATGAACATTCCGTTTTCTTCATCTCTGGCATTTCACCGTGTCGATTTTTTGAATGGCATGATATTTAAAGGTGATGTTTCAAGTTTGATATAGACGGTAGGGATGCAGTTACTTTTCATTTCCCTCGAAAATACATCGTTTTTCAATTCAAAATGAACCGTGAAAGTGCTGGTCATTTTTTGTGCTGAACGTGCGTGTTCAGTGCAGTGCACTGTGCAGTGTGTACAGAGTCAGGCCCGATCATGCTGGACGACGCTCACTGGCTTCAAACTCAGTTAAAATTTCCTTTTTTATTCGTTTTCTACAACTACAAATTCACTGGCATTGCCAAACTATAAAAATAATATCTAACTCGCACTAGGTGATTAAGTCCCGCCTGAAATATAAAGTAAGTGACAAACAAATTTGCATATGATATGCTAGCGTAAAACTGTTGGTCGAGGATCCTGCAGTACGTCACTACAGTGACGTAGGGTGGTGACCTCTCAACTTCTAAACACAAACTGAGGAGATTCATCGTATGATATCGATGACCATCGTTCGTCTTATGGACATTCCCAGTCTCACAAAACTGAAACCAAACTTTTACTTGTGGGGGGGGGGGGGGGGGAAAGTTCAGTCCTAGGATCTATGATTATTCGTGGCGCGCGGATGGCTGGCTGGTAACCCATGCATTTTTTGCTCACATGTTTACACACGTGAGCATATGTCGCAGCGATGTCTGTCTGTCTGTCCGTCCGTCTGTGTGTGTGTCTGTCTTTCTGTCTGTTGTTCCGATATCTCAAAACAGCTTATCAGAATCAAATCTGCTACATATATTCAGTTAGCAAATGGCAAGAACTGATTAGTTTTTGGTGGGTGTGGCCTGCATACTTTTTGCTCATTTGCATAATTATAGATTTTAGAAAAAACAGATATATATTAAAAACAACTACACACAATTTGTTGAGATTTGCTACAAATGTTGATCACACCAAGATATATCAGCAGTGGGAACCATTAAGGGGTGACATGAAAGATAAATGTTTATTTGCATATTTAATGAACTTTCCTAACCAGGGATATATGTCTGATTTGACTCGATCAAAATTAACCAAACTTGGTATGTATATTAAAGATACTATGATTTAACATTATTGAAAGTCATTAAGCGTTTTAACTTCAGCCAATTCCTAATTTGCATATTTCATGAACTTTGTTAATTAGGAATATATATTTGAAATGACTGGACCAAAGTTGATGAAACTTGCTACCTATATTGAAGCCACTATGATACAACATTTTTGAGAGTCATTAAGCATTTTTACTTCAGCCAATTCCGCATTTGCATATTTGATGAACTTTCCCAATTAGGGATATATATCTGAATTAACTTGATTGTAGTTGTTGAAACTTGCTATATACATCAAAGATACAGTGATATAACATTTATTCATAGACTCTTGAGAAAAAACAGGAGCATCTGAAAGGAAATAGAGTGAAAACACAAGTTATTAAGATGACACATTTTTAACAGCAAAATTTGTCTATCATTGGAAAAAAATTAATGGTTTGTAGGGCATCATGGTTTTTAAAAGATTATGAGGGTGATCTGGCTCCTGTTTGGCTTCCAATCAGTTGTACTATTAACAAGGTATAAAAAAAAAGCTTAGAATGGTACTTACATTCTCCGCTATCTTGTGGCGTAGCTTCTTGTTCGTCATCCTGGGATTGCATGTCACCTAAGCAGAAGTGAGGTATTGAAACCGGTTTTAAACTTTTAAACCAAAATGTGAACAAAATTAATGTTTCATATAAACATATTCTCATGTGACAATATACCAGACATTGTGATTTGCCATGCTCTCTTGCAGTCCTAATTTACACAAAATTGTAAAGTAAGAAAAAACTACTTTTGGGAGTATGAATAGGCTCTCATGGATAGTTAGTTTTCCTTGCCAAAACACTTTCATTTTTCTCTATCAAAAACAGAGAAAGTTTGTCACACACGTCACTCTAACAACTTACCTGTCAAATGCATTACTCTGTAGAATGAGTAGCATGATGTTGCAGCTCTTCGAAGCATCTTTGTCCATTGACCACGGGGTCCATTTTTCAGTTCTGCTGGCGTCTCTGATGGGTCGCAAAACGGCACATCACTTGGCCACCACTCTGGAGCGCACGTAGGTTGTCCCCAAAGGGGACGTGCACGCCCGACAGTCTTCCTGACGATGTCGAGGACCAACTTCCGTAAGCCCTCATAAGGCAGGACGCTGAGTGTACAACCCCATAGCTGCAAACAGTCTGGAAGGCGTTTTGGGTTGTCACTGTCGGGAGGAGACGATGGAGGTGCAGCCGAGGATGCTGTCGTTGTTGCGTTACTAGCGGCAATGATTGTTGGCATGTTTGCGGTAACTGAAGACTGAAGAATTTCACTGCCATGAACGATGAACTTTCGTTCGCCTGTCATCTTGTCAAGGAAAGTTGTGACAACAGCTACTTCAAGATTGGTCTTCTTCGAGAACATGTCGACTTGGCTAGACAAAATTCTCCAGCTACTAGTCTGTTTTTTGTTCAAACATTCCATGATCGTGCGAGATTTGGATGCATGAACCACAGAGCATAAGGCTGTAATGACATATACTACAAGATGACCCATATTTATACAGATCGCAACGATGAAAGGTGACAAACGACATGGTAAAACCGTTATTGTACTAGTCCCTGGGAGTCAAGCGGCACCACTGACGGCGATGCCGCCAACATTAACACTTTTGGTAGCGTCATTACAAAGTCATGCACCGACATTTTTTCGCTTGCTTTTGGGGTTTTTTTGGCGGAAGGGGAGTAAAAAGAAACATTAACAATTGTGCTTTGTACAAAAAGACACGTGGTTCGTGCCCGTGATTTCGTAAAATTTACAAATACAGTCATGTCTGGTAGTTATCTCGCATTAGTCTTATTTGTTATATATGCGAATACAATCGTATACCGCCAGGGCTAACGTAGCCCTGCGTACGATGCTGTGTGTTCGCTACAAGCTAAGGGACTGGTCAGTTTCTTCGGCCTGGGGGGGGGGGGGGCGCCGGTGGATTATTTTTTGCCGACGTCAAAAAGTGGCTGACCCCCCCTATTCCAAATTTTGAAAACAGGGTGACCCCCCCCCCCTATTCCAAATTTCTAAAACAGGGTGACCCCCCCCCCCCGGGCGCGACAAAGGTAAAACAAAAGATTGACATAAATATATATTATAATATATATATAATATATATATATATATATATATATATATATATATATATATATTATATTTTACATTTTACATATATTTATATTTAAATAGTCATTCTATGTTTTAGTGAAATTGTTGACATGTCAGTTGTAAGATAGGAATTTCAAAGTGTCAATCTTAAAGTTTAAATACAGTACATTTTGAATGAGCTGTATTTTGAATGAGCTGTGAATGTATTTCACACTTTCTCTGCTTAACCAGATGTCCTGAACTGTTGTACAGAAATGGATGTCAATCATTAATATCAAAGAGGAAAAGCAGTGAATCAAAAACTTTGATGGGTGTTAAGACTTGCCAACCATCCAATTAAATCTACTGAGGAGCCATAGAGAGCTTTTTTAGCCAAATCTGATGTGTACAGTGTCTGAGAGGACTTTTCTTGTGTAACATTGAAACCATAAAAGCACAGCTAATAATGACAAAAACTGCCTTTTTTAACTGTTATTTTGTTCATAAAAAAGCATCTTTCTACAGAAAACCTATGAAACAAAGGAAAATAATTGCATCAATGAGAAGGAAAGATATCTTGTCATTTTTCTATCTCTAAATAAGTCACTGTATCAAATATATATTGTGAAATATTTGTGCATGTTGCTTTTCATACTGAATTCTCACAGAGAGAACAGAAAAGTATCAGGAATTTGTCATCCTTTTCATATGAAATGCAGATTTCATAATGGTACACTTTCACTTAGCAAACATCAAGATATCTCTGAAAGTATGGCGCCCGAAGGGCGCCCAAAAAATATGAAACATCCTGATATCTCTGATATATATGCCTTGTATATTAAAGTCATGCACCTGAAGGGCATGCTGAAAGATGTATGATATATTAAAGTAATGAGCTTGAAGAGCACGCTGAAAATATTGAACATACAGATATCTCTGATGTATGTATGCTTGATATGTTAAAGTTGGGCGTGCTGAAAAATATGACTGATTATTAAAGTTACGCGCCCGAAGGGCGCGCCGAAAAATACAACTGAATGATGAATTTTGTGGCTGACACTAGCATTTTAGGCAATGATGAGCCTGTGTCAAAATTTAAAAACACACTGACCCCCCCTATTGGGCATTTCAAAAACATGGTGACCCCCCCTATCACCAAAGTCAAAAACAGGGTGACCCCCCCCCCCCCCATGAATCCACCGGCCCCCCCCCGGCTGAAGAAACTGACCAGTCCATATAGCTAGCCCCGCTCACCACAACAAGCGGGCGATTAGCTGTAGCGGAACACCACAGCATCGTACGCAGGGCTAGGGCTAACGAAAGTTAACACTTTGGCATGAGTCTGTGCGTGTGTAGGATGAACGCGTTTCACTATTTTCAGATGTGAACATTAATAGGCTTGGCGATATCGGACTCAACCACATTGCATCTACGCAAACATACACACGTACAATCGTTTCATTTCAGGCGGAAGCATTGCCGGTTATCGTCACGTGGGTTATCGTTATCATAAAACGTGGTTTTTTTTTTTTTTTTTTTGGTACCGTACCGCCATTTATGTGACCTTTTTTGTACCGTACCGCCATTTATGTGACCGTTTTGTAACATTCACTTATCTAACGACGTATGCTTGTGCCAGCAGCGTGGAGCTCCCGATGTTTCATGTTTGAACTTGCCGATTACATTTGCACACTCGCCGATCAGTTTTCGACAACGAGAATGCATTTATACAAGTATGAAGGTTTAATAGTTGACAGTTCATTTCGCACATGATTACAAACATGAATTGCTCACACTAAAATATGTCTTTGTGTCAAAAAGAAAAGATGAGGTGATTTACACGGGCGGTCCCTTTCGCCCATTATGGGCGGTCCCTTTCACTTATTGAGGCGGTACGTATGTTTCACCGCGCCCGTTATCCATGTACCGCTGCACTGAGGTAATCAATTTACGTGATTGACTCGGACGTTTCATCACTGTTTTTGCGTGGGTTTGTGGGTTTGACGCGGCAAAACAAATCCGTGAACTCCGGCAAAATTGAGCTACATAACTGCAGCCACAGTCCCTCCAACCGGACTGTGTCGCAACTGCATGCTGAGAACGACCTCGGAAAAGAGATACGGGGAGGTGGCTCTAATCATAGCGTACTTGTTACTATGACTAGATTCTAAATTTCGATTACATTGGGTCCGAAATGGTTTTGGCGACAGTAATATGACTCAATATCAAACTACATATGTTCATGAACATGATTGGACCTATCGACAGTAAGTTTCGCTTGACAATGGTCATGTAGCCTTGTAGGCCTTGGCCGGGCCTAAGGCTAATAGAATTGTTGGCTTTAATATAAGCAAGTTTGGTAAACTTGGGGCACGTGTAGTCATTGCATTTCCATTCAATAAATCTTGTAGGTACGGCATACCCCTTAGTATTTGATAAAATTAATGGTATGACGTCATACGCTAAGCAAGGTCGTTCAATATATGACTGTGACATGTGTGAGTGAACGTAAAATTTTATAAAGATTATTTTGGGAGACATAATTTGTCGACTGATTGAATTAAACTGTTCCGAGTTTGTGTAGAAATTTCTGTAAATAATTTTATATTCAGTGTGAACTCTCAACTTTTGAGCCATTGTCTGCCTGATAAAAAGTTCTGCCAGTGCGGAAATTGCCCACGAAACACAGCAAGCGAAGACGTCCTAGGGTGACCCTACGCACGCAAAGCGCAATAATGAATTTGCTGTTGTTTCTAGTCATAATGCTCCCTCGGAAAAATATCTTATAATTCAGCTTTGATAACGCGCATAACGTGGAGTGAACACATTGAAAAGAACAGCCAGCGACAAGCCTGCGGTTCAGACTCCATGGATTTTGTGCAATTTTATTTTCATTTTCCGATAGCGGTAACGTTCGAGAGCAAAACTTGAAACAACTTGCGTTCGGGAAGTTGTCGATGAAGCAGGTGTTCAGTCGTCCCCATAATTACTAGTATTAAAATTGAAGCCCTGCGATAGACAGTATATACGAGCTGCGATAGACAGTATATACTGCATGTTCAAGATTGCATCATGACAAAATAGGCCTATACCTTTTGAAATAACCTTGTAAGAAAGCAACTCAAAATTTGTTACAAAATTAAATTTAAATTTTGCCCAAGAGAAAATGTTTCGGGCCAGGGAGGTATGTAAGGGTGCTGGAAATCGACAGACATTAATTTCAATAACGATTGTGAGAGCCCTCACTTCAAGCCCTCACATTCGCTCGCACTTTGATTGTGCTGGCCCTCACTTTGGCCCCGCACTTGTCGATTTCCAGCACCCTTACATACCTGGGCCAGGACTAGCTCGAGAAAACTATGCTGAATGACCTGCCGTATACGTTTGCACAAAACTTATGATCAATTGACCTAGCCTTTCAGAGCAAGTTGTTCCATTTTTGATGTCGACATTATTGTCGACCGGGTGCTTCTGATCTTTCGGGCGTATAGAGGCGTTAACGAAGTGCTACGTTGTCGGCTCTTTCGGAATGGTGACACAAAACTACCCTTAATGACCTGCCATATACGTTTGCATAAGACTTATAACCACGTGACCTAGCCTTTCAGAGCTAGTTCTTGCATTTTTGATGTCGACGTTTGTCGGCCGGGGGCTAGGGCTTCTGATCTTTCGGGCGTTAGAGGCGTTAACGAAGTGCTATGCATCTGTGGCTGGGTTGACCTTTTGATGACCCGCATAGACGCACGCTACCAGTGCAATAGATAGCTGCGTTTCCACAGCTAAATGAGCTTGTACGCTTAGTTTCGATTATTGACATTATCGGCATTTTGAAAAAAAATTACCGAATTCTTGGATTTTACATATGATAAGTATACTACTGTCTAATATGTGTCTTTGTTCAGCTCGATAATGCTGGTGACGTAATGACGTTACTCGTATTTTCCTTTGCTGAACTAAGACAAATATCGTTGAATCATATATAAAGATATCGTGAGTGTTCTGTTTGTAAGACCTTCTTTGTCTGAAAACGGTGACTGTTTATGTCATAACACCATGGATTACTTTTTTCTGAAGTTCCGATTGCTGCAGACCCTCTTGGCTCTTGAAGTTTGCAACAACGAACATACATCGCTATGAAACAGGGTTACAGCACCATCAAGTATATACTTTTACATCTGGCTGTGCTACTTCCTATTTGAAGGTATAACCATACACAGTAGAGGGGAACTACTGTCTATGAATCCACACATCTCAACGGGAACGCATTCCTACTCATTTGATGCAAACCTCCAGAGCCATCTACATGTGTCTTCCCTGTAACTGCACAGGGTCAGGTCAAGCCATGCCTATAGCAGACCTTGCCTCTACAAGTGAATGTGGGCGGTTTAAATGATCAATCAAACGACACTCCTACACTGGTGTGCGCTGAATAGAATCTGAAAAGAATCAGGAAGACCCTATTCATTTTAATTATAGCTTCTGTTTCTCAATTTTCAACACACTCACTTTCAGATAACCTTTTTAAAACATAAGAGAGGCACCATAAATAAATCAGAAGAAGGGAAAACATAATAATACTGCTATTGATAACGACGGCGACTTGCATAGCATTGGATGCAATAA